>NC_092710.1:363510321-363810321 GCF_047496885.1 Scyliorhinus torazame
GAGCGAAAGTAACAGGGTAGTTGTTATGGGGGACTTTAACTTTCCAAATATTGACTGGAAACGCTATAGTTCGAGTACTTTAGATGGGTCCGTTTTTGTCCAATGTGTGCAGGAGGGTTTCCTGACACAGTATGTAGATAGGCCAATGAGAGGCGAGGCCATATTGGATTTGGTACTGGGTAATGAACCAGACAGGTGTTAGATTTGGAGGTAGGTGAGCACTTTGGTGATAGTGACCACAATTCGATTACGTTTACTTTAGCGATGGAAAGGGATAGGTATATACTGCAGGGCAAGAGTTATAAGTGGGGGAAAGGCAATTATGATGCGATGAGACAAGACTTAGGATGTATCGGATGGGGAGAGAAATTGCAGGGGATGTGCACAATTGAAATCATAGATCATAGAATTTACAGTACAAAAGGAGGCCATTCGGCCCATCGGGTCTGCACCGGCTCATGGAAGGAGCACCCTACCCAAGGTCAACACCTCCACCCTATCCCCATAACCCAACCCAACACTAAGGGCAATTTTGGACACCAAGGCCAATTTATCATGGCCAATCCACCTAACCTGCACATCTTTGGACTGTGGGAGGAAACTGGAGCACCCGGAGGAAACCCACGCACACACGGGGAGGATGTGCAGACTCCGCACAGACAGAGACCCAAGCCGGAATCGAACCTCGGACCCTGGAGCTGTGAAGAAATTATGCTCTCCGCAATGCTACCGTGCTGCCCACAAATGTGGAGCTTGTTCAAGCAACAGCCACTGCGTGTCCTTGATAAGTATGTACCTGTCAGGCAGGGAGGAAGTGGTTGAGAGAGGTAACCGTGGTTCACTAAAGCAGTCGAAACACTTGTCAAGAGGAAGAAGGAGGCTTATGTAAAGATGAGACGTGAAGGTTCCGTTAGGGCGCTCAAGAACATAGAACGATACAGCGCAGTACAGGCCCCTCGGCCCACGATGTTGTACCGAAATTCGATTTCGGTGGCGTGAGAGCAGCTGGTTAGTCAGTTTCAGCGGGAGCATTGCGGAAGGAGGGTGCTGGGAGGTAAGTCAACCTTTAAAAGCACTTCTCTTTGCAGGGGCAGGCCAGTCGATTTCGGTGGCGTGAGAGCAGCTGGTTAGTCAGTTTCAGCGGGAGCATTTCGGAAGGAGGGTGCTGGGAGGTAAGTCAACCTTTAAAAGCACTTCTCTTTGCAGGGGCAGGCCAGTCGATTTCGGCGGCGTGAGAGCAGCTGGTGAGTCAGTTTCAGCGGGAGCTGAGACTTTTTCTCTTTTCTTTAAATTAGTGTTTTAGGCGGGAACAGGAAGTCGACCCGCGGACGTCTGGGAAGACCCTCCCCAATAAATTCTGGTGGAGAGGAAACCCGAGACACTACACGTGTAGTGTCTCCCACCCGCCCTCCTCCTCTAACCTAATAATAAAACCCATTGGTCTGAGGTAAGTACCATATTTTATTATATTATTATTATTTTTTATAAAAATTTAATTTAGTTGTTAGCCAGATCTTGGTAGAAAGTTAGAGGAATGGCAGGGAAGGGAGTGCAATGTTCCTCCTGCAGGATGTTTGAGGTGAGGGATGCAGTTAGTGTCCCTGCTGATTTTACCTGCAGGAAGTGCTGCCATCTCCAGCTCCTCCAAGACCGAGTTAGGGAACTGGAGCTGGAGTTGGAAGAACTTCGGATCATTCGGGAGGCAGAAGGGGTCATAGATAGCAGCTTCAGGGAATTAGTTACACCAAAGATTGGAGATAGGTGGGTAACTGTAAGAGGGACTGGGAAAAAGCAGTCAGTGCAGGGATCCCCTGCGGTCGTTCCCCTGAGAAACAAGTATACCGCTTTGGATACTTGTGGGGGGGACGACTTACCAGGGGTAAGCCATGGGGTACGGGCCTCTGGCACGGAGTCTGTCCCTGTTGCTCAGAAGGGAAGGGGGGAGAGGAGCAGAGCATTAGTAATTGGGGACTCTATAGTCAGGGGCACAGATAGGAGATTTTGTGGGAGCGTGAGAGACTCACGTTTGGTATGTTGCCTCCCAGGTGCAAGGGTACGTGATGTCTCGGATCGTGTTTTCCGGGTCCTTAGGGGGGAGGGGGAGCAGCCCCAAGTCGTGGTCCACATTGGCACCAACGACATAGGTAGGAAAGGGGACAAGGATGTCAGGCAGGCTTTCAGGGAGCTAGGATGGAAGCTCAGAACTAGAACAAACAGAGTTGTTATCTCTGGGTTGTTGCCCGTGCCACGTGATAGTGAGATGAGGAATAGGGAGAGAGAGCATTTAAACACGTGGCTACAGGGATGGTGCAGGCGGGAGGGTTTCAGATTTTTGGATAACTGGGGCTCTTTCTGGGGAAGGTGGGACCTCTACAGACAGGATGGTCTACATCTGAACCTGAGGGGCACAAATATCCTGGGGGGGAGATTTGTTAGTGCTCTTTGGGGGGGTTTAAACTAATGCAGCAGGGGCATGGGAACCTGGATTGTAGTTTTAGGGTAAGGGAGAATGAGAGTATAGAGGTCAGGAGCACAGATTTGACATCGCAGGAGGGGGCCAGCGTTCAGGTAGGTGGTTTGAAGTGTGTCTACTTCAATGCCAGGAGTATACGAAACAAGGTAGGGGAACTGGCAGCATGGGTTGGTACCTGGGACTTCGATGTTGTGGCCATTTCGGAGACATGGATAGAGCAGGGACAGGAATGGATGTTGCAGGTTCCGGGGTTTAGGTGTTTTAGTAAGCTCAGAGAAGGAGGCAAAAGAGGGGGAGGTGTGGCGCTGCTAGTCAAGAGCAGTATTACGGTGGCGGAGAGGATGCTAGATGGGGACTCTTCTTCCGAGGTAGTATTGGCTGAAGTTAGAAACAGGAAAGGAGAGGTCACCCTGTTGGGAGTTTTTTATCGGCCTCCTAATAGTTCTAGGGATGTAGAGGAAAGGATGGCGAAGATGATTCTGGATATGAGCGAAAGTAACAGGGTAGTTATTATGGGAGACTTTAACTTTCCAAATATTGACTGGAAAAGATATAGTTCGAGTACAATAGATGGGTCGTTTTTTGTACAGTGTGTGCAGGAGGGTTTCCTGAAACAATATGTTGACAGGCCAACAAGAGGCGAGGCCACGTTGGATTTGGTTTTGGGTAATGAACCAGGCCAGGTGTTGGATTTGGAGGTAGGAGAGCACTTTGGGGACAGTGACCACAATTCGGTGACGTTTACGTTAATGATGGAAAGGGATAAGTATACACCACAGGGCAAGAGTTATAGCTGGGGCAAGGGCAATTATGATGCCATTAGACGTGACTTGGGGGGGATAAGGTGGAGAAGTAGGCTGCAAGTGTTGGGCACACTGGATAAGTGGGGCTTGTTCAAGGATCAGCTACTGCGTGTTCTTGATAAGTATGTACCGGTCAGACAGGGAGGAAGGCGTCGAGCGAGGGAACCGTGGTTTACCAGGGAAGTGGAATCTCTTGTTAAGAGGAAGAAGGAGGCCTATGTGAAGATGAAGTGTGAAGTTTCGGTTGGGGCGATGGATAGTTACAAGGTAGCGAGGAAGGATCTAAAGAGAGAGCTAAGACGAGCAAGGAGGGGACATGAGAAGTATTTGGCAGGAAGGATCAAGGAAAACCCAAAAGCTTTCTATAGGTATGTCAGGAATAAGCGAATGACTAGGGAAAGAGTAGGACCAGTCAAGGACAGGGATGGGAAATTGTGTGTGGAGTCTGAAGAGATAGGCGAGATACTAAATGAATATTTTTCGTCAGTATTCACTCAGGAAAAAGATAATGTTGTGGAGGAGAATGCTGAGTCCCAGGCTAATAGAATAGATGGCATTGAGGTACGTAGGGAAGAGGTGTTGGCAATTCTGGACAGGCTGAAAATAGATAAGTCCCCGGGACCTGATGGGATTTATCCTAGGATTCTATGGGAGGCCAGGGAAGAGATTGCTGGACCTTTGGCTTTGATTTTTATGTCATCATTGGCTACAGGAATAGTGCCAGAGGACTGGAGGACAGCAAATGTGGTCCCTTTGTTCAAAAAGGGGAGCAGAGACAACCCCGGCAACTATAGACCGGTGAGCCTCACGTCTGTAGTGGGTAAAGTCTTGGAGGGGATTATAAGGGACAAGATTTATAATCATCTAGATAGGAATGTTATGATCAGGGATAGTCAGCATGGCTTTGTGAAGGGTAGGTCATGCCTCACAAACCTTATTGAGTTCTTTGAGAAGGTGACTGAACAGGTAGACGAGGGTAGAGCAGTTGATGTGGTTTATATGGATTTCAGCAAAGCGTTTGATAAGGTTCCCCACGGTAGGCTATTGCAAAAAATACGGAGGCTGGGGATTGAGGGTGATTTAGAGATGTGGATCAGAAATTGGCTAGCTGAAAGAAGACAGAGGGTGGTGGTTGATGGGAAATGTTCAGAATGGAGTACAGTCACAAGTGGAGTACCACAAGGATCTGTTCTGGGGCCGTTGCTGTTTGTCATTTTTATCAATGACCTAGAGGAAGGCACAGAAGGGTGGGTGAGTAAATTTGCAGATGATACTAAAGTCGGTGGTGTTGTCGATAGTGTGGAAGGATGTAGCAGGTTACAGAGGGATATAGATAAGCTGCAGAGCTGGGCTGAGAGGTGGCAAATGGAGTTTAATGTAGAGAAGTGTGAGGTGATTCACTTTGGAAGGAATAACAGGAATGCGGAATATTTGGCTAATGGTAAAGTTCTTGAAAGTGTGGCTGAGCAGAGGGATCTAGGTGTCCATGTACATAGATCCCTGAAAGTTGCCACCCAGGTTGATAGGGTTGTGACGAAGGCCTATGGAGTGTTGGCCTTTATTGGTAGAGGGATTGAGTTCCGGAGTCGGGAGGTCATGTTGCAGCTGTACAGAACTCTGGTACGGCCGCATTTGGAGTATTGCGTACAGTTCTGGTCACCGCATTATAGGAAGGACGTGGAGGCTTTGGAGCGGGTGCAGAGGAGATTTACCAGGATGTTGCCTGGTATGGAGGGAAAATCTTATGAGGAAAGGCTGACGGACTTGAGGTTGTTTTCGTTGGAGAGAAGAAGGTTAAGAGGTGACTTAATAGAGGCATACAAAATGATCAGGGGGTTGGATAGGGTGGACAGTGAGAGCCTTCTCCCGCGGATGGATATGGCTGGCACGAGGGGACATAACTTTAAACTGAGGGGTAATAGATATAGGACAGAGGTCAGAGGTAGGTTCTTTACGCAAAGAGTAGTGAGGCCGTGGAATGCCCTACCTGCTACAGTAGTGAACTCGCCAACATTGAGGGCATTTAAAAGTTTATTGGATAAACATATGGATGATAATGGCATAGTGTAGGTTAGATGGCTTTTGTTTCGGTGCAACATCGTGGGCCGAAGGGCCTGTACTGCGCTGTATTGTTCTATGTTCTATGTTCTATGAAACAAAAGCCATCTAACCTACAGTATGCCATTATCATCCATATGTTTATCCAATAAACTTTTAAATGCCCTCAATGTTGGCGAATTCACTACTGTTGCAGGTAGGGCATTCCACGGCCTCACTACTCTTTGCGTAAAGAACCTACCTCTGACCTCTGTCCTATATCTATTACCCCTCAGAGTCACAAGTTAGCTAGGAAGGACCTAAAGAGAGAGCTAAGAAGAGCCAGGAGGGGACATGAGAAGTCTTTGGCAGGTAGGATCAAGGATAACCCTAAAGCTTTCTATAGATTTGTCAGGAATAAAAGAATGACTAGGGTAAGAGTAGGGCCAGTCAAGGACAGCATTGGGAAGTTGTGCATGGAGTCCGAGGAGATAGGACAGGTGCTAAATGAATATTTATCGTCAGCATTCACACAGGAAAAAGACAATGTTGTTGAGGAGAATACTGAGATTCAGGCTACTAGACAAGAAGGGCTTGAGGTTCATAAAGAGGAGGTGTTAACAATTCTGGAAAGGGTGAAAATAGATAAGTCCCCTGGGCCAGATGGGATTTATCCTAGGATTCTCTGGGAAGCTAGGGAGGAGATTGCTGAGTCTATGGCTTTGATCTTTAAGTCATCTTTGTCTACAGGAATAGTGCCAGAAGACTGGAGGTAAACAAATGTTGTCCCCTTGTTCAAGAAGGGGAGTAGAGACTATCCCGGTAACTATAGACCAGTGAGCCTTACTTCTGTTGTGGGCAAAGTCTTGGAAAGGTTTCTAAGAGATAGGGTGTATAATCATCTGGAAGGGAATAATTTGATTAGAGATAGTCAACACGGTTTTGTGAAGGGTAGGTCGTGCCTCACAAACCTTATTGAGTTCTTTGAGAAGGTGACCAAACAGGTGGACGAGGGTAAAGCAGTTGATGTGGTGTATATGGATTTCAGTAAAGCGTTTGATAAAGTTCCCCACGGTAGGCTATTGCAGAAAATAGGGAGGCATGGGATTCAGGATGATTTAGCAGTTTGGATCAGAAATTGGCTAGCTGTAAGAAGACAAAGGGTGGTGGTTGATGGGAAATGTTCAACCTGGAGTCTAGTTACTAGTGGTGTACCACAAGGATCTGTTTTGGGGCCACTGCTGTTTGTCATTTTTATAAATAACCTGGAGGAGGGCGTAGAACGATGGGTGAGTAAATTTGCAGATGACACTAAAGTCGGTGGAGTTGTGGACAGTGCGGAAGGATGTTACAAGTTACAGAGGGACATAGATAAGCTGCAGCGCTGGGCTGAGAGGTGGCAAATGGAGTTTAATGCAGAAAAGTGTGAGGTGATTCATTTTGGAAGGAATAACAGGAAGACAGAGTACTGGGCTAATGGTAAGATTCTTGGCAGTGTGGATGAGCAGAGAGATCTCGGTGTCCATGTACATAGATCCCTGAAATTTGCCACCCAGGTTGAGTGTTGTTAAGAAGGCGTACGGTGTGTTAGCTTTTATTGGTAGAGGGATTGAGTTTCGGAGCCATGAGGTCATGTTGCAGCTGTACAAAACTCTGGTGCGGCCGCATTTGGAGTATTGCGTGCAATTCTGGTCGCCGCATTATAGGAAGGATGTGGAAGCATTGGAAAGGGTGCAGAGAGATTTACCAGAATGTTGCCTGGTATGGAGGGAAGATCTTATGAGGAAAGGCTGAGGGACTTGAGGCTGTTTTCATTAGAGAGAAGAAGGTTAAGAGGTGACTTAATTGAGGCATACAAGATGATCAGAGGATTGGATAGGGTGGACAGTGAGAGCCTTTTTCCTCGGATGGTGATGTCTAGCACGAGGGGACATAGTTTAAATTGAGGGGAGATAGATATAGGACAGATGTCAGAGGTAGGTTCTTTACTCAGAGAGTAGTAAGGGTGTGGAATGCTCTGCCTGCAACAGTAGTGGACTCGCCAACACTAAGGGCATTTAAATGGTCATTGGATAGACATATGGACGATAAGGGAATAGTGTAGATGGGCTTTAGAGTGGTTTCACAGGTCGGCGCAACATCGAGGGCTGAAGGGCCTGTACTGCGCTGTAATGTTCGATGTGCTGTGTTCTATGAAAGAGAAACTTATTGACTTGCTGTCGATCTATTCCAGGCCAAACTCCACGTTCGCTTCACCAACGATCCGCTGGAGACAGGCAGGGTCCTCTTGAACATTTCAATGCTGGGGTGCAGAGACATCTCTGCTGCTGGTTTAACTGCCGACAGTCACAATGAGGCATTGACACCATTTGTGAGATCAAGAGGCACAAACCCCCTCGAAGTGCCATGGTGGCTGCGAGAAGGACAGGTGTTACATCTTTTTAATGTTGTGAAGGGCTCCTATTGGACAGGGGGGCAGGAACAGATAGTTCAATCCCCGCCGACTGTCTGTCCAATCAGAGTCCCTGGTCTATTTGAGTCACTCCAGGGCACAATCGAAACTCTTGGCCATTCTTTGGTGCAGAATTCTCTTCACCTTTCCCAGCTGCAATAACCCAGATATTTTCCCTGCCCCCTTTCCGGATGCCAGGGATCATTCCCTCCAGTCTCTGCTGTGAGGAATCACACTCACACCCGCCACCCACCTCCTCATTCCTGTCAGCTTCTGGCTTGTGACAATCTGTGTAACTAATCCCGGGAATAAAGAGTCAGAGAGAATTACAGCTCCATTTTGAATATCAGGGTAGAAAATTCAGCAATTTACTTTGTCCAGGTGCAGGTGAAGTCACTTTGAGCTTGTGACAATGTTTTTCTTCGTCTCCCATGAGTTCAACATCAGAAGTTGCAAAGCACCATGTAAATGTTACTGTGAAGAGAGGCCAGGCGATGGTGTGTGGCTCTGTCAATGCAAAGTCATCACATCAGCTGAGTGCCTCACTCAATAACAAGGTCATTGGAAATGTCCGGGAGATCTGGGGCACCCACTGACCACTGAAGTAAAACTGCCCCAAAGGCAGATCTGAAACCTCATTTCAATTGTCCATCGGGACATTTACAGGGCCCACATTTCAGAGCAATAGGTGGAGCTGATTTTTATATTTGAAATTGTTCCATTGCTCCTCAATCCTGCAGGAAAATGAAGCTGTAAAAAAACTTTAACCAGGAACATATTTGGTTGGGCCATTGCAGATTGTGGTCACATGGTATTTATTATTGCTTCTTGGGGTGTGGGAGTTGTCGACAAGGTTGGGCTGCAAGGTAGCACACTGGTTAGCACTGTGGCTTCACAGCGCCAGGGTCCCAGGTTCGATTCCCGACTTGTGTTACTGTCTGTGCGGAGTCTGCACGTTCTCACCGTGTCTGCGTGGGTTTCCTCCGGGTGCTCCGGTTTCCTCCCACAAGTCCCGAAAGACGTGCTGTTGGTGAATTGGACATTCTGAATTCTCCCTCTGTGTACCCGAACAGGTGCCGGAATGTGGTGACTAGGGGCAGGCCAGCTTGGGACCGCCCATTAAGGGCAGGCATTTGAACAGTAGATTTATTCATTTATTTTTTAATTTAGAGTACCCAATTCATTTTTCCCAATTAAGGGGCAATTCAGCGCGTTCAATCCACCTACCCTGCACATCTTTGGGTTGTGGGGGTGAGACCCACGCAGACACTGGGAGAACGTGCAAACTCCACACGGACAGTGACCCAGAGCCGGGATCGAACCCGGGACCTCAGCGCCGTGATGCAGCAGTGCTAACCACTGTGCCACCGTGCTGCCCT
Organism: Scyliorhinus torazame; assembly: GCF_047496885.1. NCBI lineage: Eukaryota > Metazoa > Chordata > Chondrichthyes > Carcharhiniformes > Scyliorhinidae > Scyliorhinus > Scyliorhinus torazame. Next base: position 363,519,466 of record NC_092710.1, read on the forward strand.
AAACAGTAGATTCATATTGAAAAATTCAGGAAACTATTTTAACAAGAGTTTTCAAGGTATGTAGAAATTTTCTTCACAGTTTTTAAAAATCTTTCTTTGAAACAGGCATCACTGTTTCTGTTGATTCTTTTAAAATAATTTTAATTTTTTTATGTTTTAAAGGTGATTATTTATAAGTGAACATAGGTTTTATTATTTGTTTTAAGTCTGTGAAACTATTTAAATCTGGGCTATATTATTATATCACTTTCCGTGCAGTATGCTGAAAAATGTTTGTGTGTTTTAATTTAGATTATTGTCAGAAGATTTTAAAAGCACCGCAGGGCTTTTTGCCGTCACTTTCCTTGTAACATTTGGTTTTTGGGGGGATTTGTGTTTGTAGAATCAGTGCAGAAGGAGGCCATTCGGCCCATCGAGTCTGCACTGACACTGGGAAAGAGCACCTTACCCAGGCCCAAGCTCCCGCCCTGTACCCATAACCCACCTAACCTCTGGACACTAAGGGGCAATTTGTCAAGGCTATTCCACCGAACCTGCTCATCCTTGGATGTGGGAGGAAACCGGAGCACCCGGAGTGTTCGGGGGAGATTGACAAAGATGTCCTGGAGAAATAGACGGAGGGATTGGAAATGGTGGTGACTGATGTGTTGGGTAGGCTGGGTCGATGTGGACGGCACTTGATGCAATGTAGCGAGAGACAGACCTCCAACACTTGATAAGATGCAACACGATTTTATTTAACATCTAAACTATTATATATGTTCAACTGTGGGTTGACACTATCCTGACTTGACTGGAGACCTGATACTAGCCTAACCAGACTAACTAGCTACCACATGGTGTTTGCACTGGCCAGCTCACGGACTCTGAATGTCTCCGAGGCTGGGTCCCGAGAGTGCGGGAAAACTGGTGCCCTCTGGCTTTATAGTGGTTGTGTCCTGTCTGGTGATTGGCTGCTCTGTTCTGTGTGCTTACTGGTCATCCTGTGTGTCAATCACTGCCTGTCTGCACTCCATTATATACATAGATGTGTATTATGACATCTCCCCCCCTTTTTTTAATTGTTTGTGTTTAGATAATAAATATTAAGGTGCTTGTGCGTGTGGCTGTGTATATGTGCGTGACTATATACAGAATGTGCTAAAATGAACTTATGTACATAGGAAGGTGTCGCTAGTGCAGATATAGGGCAGATGAAACGGTAACACGATATTTACAGAGGTCAAAACGATAAGGTAACAAAATTGTGCAAAAGTTCAGTCTATAAGTTTAGTCTTTGCGGCGGGCGATGAATTCTGGGTGACTGAACGAGTACTTGGCTCTGTTGAGTCGGAGGCCATGCTCATGGATTCTGTGGAATACCTGCTTGAGGCGATCGATGTGTTCTTGAGGAGGTGTGGACCAAATTATGACATTGTCAGCGTGTATGTAGGCTGGGTCGATGTGGACGGCACTTGATGCAGTGTAGCGAGAGACAGACCTCCAACACTTCATAAGATGCAACACAATTTTATTTAACATCCAAACTATTATACATGTTCAACTGTGGGTTGACACTATCCTGACTTGACTGGAGACCTGATACTAGCCTAACCAGACTTACTAGCTACCACATGGTGTTTGCACTGGCCAGCTCACAAACTCTGAATGTCTCCGAGGCTGGGTCCCGAGAGTGCAGGAAAACTGGTGCCCTCTGGCTTTATAGTGGTCGTGTCCTGTCTGGTGATTGGCTGCTCTGCTCTGTGTGCTTACTGGTCATCCTGTGTGTCAGTCACTGCCTGTCTGCACTCAATTACATACATAGATGTATATTATGACTGTGACAATGACTCAGAAGGGAGCTGATAGCAGCACATTCAGAGATCAGACTGTGTTTATGGCAGAACAGAGGGAAACAGTGTGTCAACGATGGCCTTAGAGGACCAAATGGTGAGGGAGAAATGGATTGATGGAGGAAATGAAAATAAATTGATAGAAATGAATATGGGGTAAAGGTGCATGAAAGAGTTCACAGTCTGAGTTGTTGAACTCAATGTTACAGCAGGTCAAGGACGGACATGGGGACGTGAGGTCAGGACGGTGAGTTAAAATGGCAGCAACAGGAAGGCCTGGGCCCTGCTTGTGGGCGGACTGGAGGTGTTCTGCAAAGTGGTCACCCAGTCTGGGTGGAGTCTCTCCAATGTAGATTAGGAGGGTGAACAGCCAGTTGTCGTGGTGCATATAGGCACCAATGATATAGGTAAAAAACGGGATGAGGTCCTACAAGCAGAATTTAGGGAGTTAGGAGCCAAGTTAAAAAGTCGGACCTCAGAGGTAGTAATCTCAGGATTGCTACCTGTGCCACGTGGTAGTCAGAGTAGAAATGAAAGAATAGGCAGGATGAATGCGTGGCTTGAGACATGGTGCAGGAGGGAGGGGTCCAGATTTTTGGGACATTGGGACCGGTTCTGGGGGAGGTGGGACTACTACAAATTGGACGGTCTACACCTGGGCCGGGCTGGAACCAATGTCCTTGGGGGTGCTTTTGCTGACGCTGTTGGGGAGGGTTTAAACTAATGTGGCAGGGGGATGGGAACCAAATGAGGAGGTTAGTGGACAGTAAGGAGGTAGTAACTAAAGCCTGTAAGGAACTAGATCATGAAGTCAGCGTGACTAAGGGGAAGAGTAGGCAGGGAGCAGATGATGAACGCAAAGGGACTGGTGGTCTGAAGTGCATTTGTTTTAATGCAAGAAGTGTAGTAGGTAAGGCAGATGAACTTAGGGCTTGGATTAGTACCTGGGAGTATGATGTTATTGCTATTACTGAGACTTGGTTGAGGGAAGGGCATGATTGGCCACTAAATATCCCAGGATATCGATGCTTCAGGCGGGATAGAGAGGGAGGCAAAAGGGGTGGAGGAGATGCATTACTGGTCAGAGAAGATATCACAGCTGTGCTGAAGGAGGGCACTATGGAGGACTCGAGCAGTGAGGCGATATGGGCAGAGCTCAGAAATAGTACGGGTGCGGTAACAATGTTGGGGCTGTACTACAGACCTCCCAACAGCGAGCGTGAGATAGAGGTACAAATATGTAAACAGATTATGGAAAGATGTAGGAGCAACAGGGTGGTGGTGATCGGAGATTTAATTTTCCCAACATTGACTGGGATACACTTAGTGTCAGAGGTCTAGATGGAGCAGAATTTGTAAGGAGCATCCAGGAGGGTTTTGTCGAGCAGTATGTAAATAGTCCAACTCGGGAAGGGGCCATACTGGACCTGGTGTTGAGGAATGAGCCCAGCCAGGTGGTTGAAGTTTCAGTCGGGGATTACTTTGGGAATAGTGATCACAATTCGGAAAGTTTTAGAATACTCATGAACAAAGATGAGAGTGGTCCTAAAGGAAGAGTGCAAAATTGGGGGAAGGCCAACTATGCCAAAATTCGGCGGGAGCTAGGGAATGTGGATTGGGAGCAGCTCTTTGAAGGTAAATCCACATTTGATATGTGGGAGGCTTTTAAAGAGAGGTTAATTAGAGTGCAGGGCAGACATGTCCCTGTGAAAATGAGGGATAGAAATGGCAAGACTAGGGAACCATGGATGACAGGTGAAATTGTGAGACTAGCTAAGAGGAAAAAGGAAGCATACATAAGGTCTAAGCGACTGGAGACAGACGAAGCTTTGGAAGAATATCGGGAATGTAGGACCAATCTGAAACGAGGAATCAAGAGGGCTAACAGGGGTCATGAAATATCTTTAGCAAAAAGGGTTAAGGAAAATCCCAAAGCCTTTTATTCATAGATAAGGAGCAAGAGGGTAACTAGAGAAAGGATTGGCCCACTCAAGGACAAAGGAGGAAAGTTATGCATGGAATCAGAGAAAATGGGTGAGATTTTGAACGAGTACTTTGCATCGGTATTCACCGAGGAGAGGGACATGACAGATGTTGAGGTTAGGGATGGATGTTTGATTACTCTAGGTCAAGTCAGCATAAGGAGGGAGGATGTGTTGGGTATTCTGAAAGGCATTAAGGTGGACAAGTCCCCAGGTCCGGATGGGATCTATCCCAGGTTACTGAGGGAAGTCAGAGAGGAAATAGCTGGGACCTTAACAGATATCTTTGCAGTATCCTTGAACACAGGTGAGGTACCAGAGGACTGGAGAATTGCTAATGGTGTCCCCTTGTTTAAGAAGGGTAGCAGGGATAATCTAGGTAATGATAGACCGGTGAGCCTGACGTCAGTGGTAGGGAAGCTGCTGGAGAAGATACTGAGGGATAGGATCTATTCACATTTGGAAGAAAATGGGCTTATCAGTGATAGGCAACATGGTTTTGTGCAGGGAAGGTCATGTCTTACCAACTTAGTAGAATTCTTTGAGGAAGTGACAAAGTTGATTGATGAGGGAAGGGCTGTAGATGTCATTTACATGGACTTCAGTAAGGCGTTTGATAAGGTTCCCCACGGCAGGCTGATGGAGAAAGTGAAGTCTCATGGGGTCTAGGGTGTACTAGCGAGATGGATAAAGAACTGGTTGGGCAACAGGAGACAGAGAATCGTTGTGGAAGTGAGCTTCTCAAAATGGAGAACTGTGACCAGTGGTGTTCCACAGGGATCCGTGCTGGGGCCACTGTTGTTTGTGATATACATAAATGATCTGGAGGAAGGTATAGGTGGTCTGATTAGCAAGTTTGCAGATGACACTAAGATTGGTGGAGTAGCAGATAGTGAAGGGGACTGTCAGAGAATACAGCAGAATATAGATAGATTGGAGAGTTGGGCGGAGAAATGGCAGATGGATTTCAATCCGGGCAAATACGAGGTGATGCATTTTGGAAGATTCAATTCAAGAGCGAACTATATGGTAAATGAAAAAGCCCTGGGGAAAATTGATGTACAGAGAGATCTGGGTGTTCAGGTCCATTGTACCCTGAAGGTGGCTGCGCAGGTCGATAGAGTGGTCAAGAAGGCATACGGCATGCTTTCCTTCATCGGAAGGGGTATTGAGTACAAGAGTTGGCAGGTCATGTTACAGTTGTATAGGACTTTGGTTCGGCCACATTTGGAATACTGCGTGCAGTTCTGGTCGCCACATTACCAGAAGGGTGTGGATGCTTTGGAGAGGGTGCAGAGGAGGTTCACCAGGATGGTGCCTGGTATGGAGGGTGCTAGTTATGAAGAGAGGTTGAGTAGATTAGGAATATTTTCATTAGAAAGACGGAGGTTAAGGGGGGACCTCATTGAGGTCTACAAACTCATGAGAGGTATTGACAGGGTGGATAGCAAGAACAAAGAACAAAGAAATGTACAGCACAGGAACAGGCCCTTCGGCCCTCCAAGCCCGTGCCGACCATGCTGCCCGACTAAACTACAATCTTCTACACTTCCTGGGTCCGTATCCCTCTATTCCCATCCTATTCATGTATTTGTCAAGATGCCCCTTAAATGTCCCTATCGTCCCTGCTTCCACCACCTCCTCCGGTAGTGAGTTCCAGCCACCCACTACCCTCTGCGTAAAAAACTTGCCTCGTACATCTACTCTAAACCTTGCCCCTCTCACCTTAAACCTATGCCCCCTAGTAATTGACCCCTCTACCCTGGGGAAAAGCCTCTGACTATCCACTCTGTCTATGCCCCTCATAATTTTGTATACCTCTATCAGGTCTCCCCTCAACCTCCTTCGTTCCAGTTAGAACAAACCGAGTTTATTCAACCGCTCCTCATAGCCAATGCCCTCCATACCAGGCAACATTCTGGTAAATCTCTTCTGCCCACTCTCTAAAGCCTCCACATCCTTCTGGTAGTGTGGCGACCAGAATTGAACACTATACTCCAAGTGTGGCCTAACTAAGGTTCTATACAGCTGCAACATGACTTGCCAATTCTTATACTCAATGCCCCGGCCAATGAAGGCAAGCATGCCGTATGCCTTCTTGACTACCTTCTCCACCTGTGTTGCCCCTTTCAATGACCTGTGGACCTGTACTCCTAGATCTCTTTGACTTTCAATACTCTTGAGGGTTCTACCATTCACTGTATACACCCTACCTGCATTAGACCTTCCAAAATGCATTACCTCACATTTGTCCGGATTAAACTCCATCTGCCATCTCTCCGCCCAAGTCTCCAGACAATCTAAATCCTGCTGTATCCTCCGACAGTCCTCATCGCTATCCGCAATTCCACCAACCTTTGTGTCGTCTGCAAACTTACTAATCAGACCAGTTACATTTTCCTCCAAATCATTTATATATACCACAAAGAGCAAAGGTCCCAGCACTGATCCCTGTGGAACACCACTGGTCACAGCCCTCCAATGAGAAAAGCAACCCTCCATTGCTACTCTCTGCCTTCTATGGCCTAGCCAGTTCTGTATCCACCTTGCCAGCTCACCCCTGATCCCGTGTGACTTCACCTTTTGTACTAGTCTACCATGAGGGACCTTGTCAAAGGCCTTACTGAAGTCCATATAGATAACATCCACTGCCCTACCTGCATCAATCATCTTAGTGACCTCCTCGAAAAACTCTATCAAGTTAGTGAGACACGACCTCCCCTTCACAAAACCGTGCTGCCTCTCACTAATACGTCCATTTGCTTCCAAATGGGGGTAGATCCTGTCTCGAAGAATTCTCTCCAGTAATTTCCCTACCACTGAAGTAAGGTTCACCGGCCTGTAGTTCCTGGGATTATCCTTGCTACCCTTCTTAAACAGAGGAACAACATTGGCTATTCTCCAGTCCTCCGGGACACCCCCTGAAGACAGCGAGGATCCAAAGATTTCTGTCAAGGCCTCAGCAATTTCCTCTCCAGCCTCCTTCAGTATTCTGGGGTAGATCCCATCAGGCCCTGGGGACTTATCTACCTTAATATTTTTTAAGACACCCAACACCTCGTCTTTTTGGATCACAATGTGACCCAGGCTATCTACACCCCCTTCTCCAGACTCAACATCTACCAATTCCTTCTCTTTGGTGAATACTGATGCAAAGTATTCATTTAGTACCTCGCCCATTTCCTCTGGCTCCACACATAGATTCCCTTGCCTATCCTTCAGTGGGCCAACCCTTTCCCTGGCTACCCTCTTGCTTTTTATGTACGTGTAAAAAGCCTTGGGATTTTCCTTAACCCTATTTGCCAATGACTTTTCGTGACCCCTTCTAGCCCTCCTGACTCCTTGCTTAAGTTCCTTCCTACTTTCCTTATATTCCACGCAGGCTTCGTCTGTTCCCAGCCTTTTAGCCCTGACAAATGCCTCCTTTTTCTTTTTGATGAGGCCTACTCGTCATCCAAGGTTCCCGAAAATTGCCGTATTTATCCTGCTTCCTCACAGGAACATGCCGGTCCTGTATTCCTTTCAACTGCCACTTGAAAGCCTCCCACATGTCAGATGTTGATTTGCCCTCAAACATCCGCCCTCAATCTATGTTCTTCAGTTCCCGCCTAATATTGTTATAATTAGCCTTCCCCCAATTTAGCACATTCATCCTCGGACCACTCTTATTCTTGTCCACCAGTACTTTAAAACTTACTGAATTGTGGTCACTGTTACCGAAATGCTCCCCTACTGAAACACCTACCACCTGGCCGGGCTCATTCCCCAATACCAGGTCCAGTACCGCCCCTTCCCTAGTTGGACTGTCTACATATTGTTTTAAGAAGCCCTCCTGGATGCTCCTTACAAACTCTGCCCCGTCTAAGCCCCTGGCACTAAGTGAGTCCCAGTCAATATTGGGAAGTTGAAGTCTCCCATCACCACAACCCTGTTGTTTTTACTCTTTTCCAAAATCCGTCTACCTATCTGCTCCTCTATCTCCCGCTGGCTGTTGGGAGGCCTGTAGTATACCCCCAACATTGTGACTGCACCCTTCTTATTCCTGATCTCTACCCATATAGCCTCACTGCCCTCTGAGGTGTCCTCTCGCAGTACAGCTGTGATATTCTCCCGTACAAGTGGCGCAACTCCACCTCCCCTTTTACATCCCCCTCTATCCCGCCTGAAACATCTAAATCCGGGAACGTTTAGCTGCCAATCCTGCCCTTCCCTCAACCAGGTCTCTGTAATGGCAACAACATCATAGTTCCAAGTACTAATCCAAGCTCTAAGTTCATCTGCCTTACCCGTAATGCTCCTTGCATTAAAACATATGCACTTCAGGCCACCAGACCCGCTGTGTTCAGCAACTTCTCCCTGTCTGCTCTGCCTCAGAGCCACACTGTCCCTATTCCCTAGTTCTCCCTCAATGCTCTCACCTTCTGACCTATTGCTCCCGTGCTTCTTCCCAGAGTGGGGGACTCAATTACCAGGGGTCACGAGTTCAAGGTGAGAGGGGGAAAGTTTAAGGGAGATATGCGTGGAAAGTTCTTTACGCAGAGGGTGGTGGGTGCCTGGAACGCATTGCCGGCGAAGGTGGTAGAGGCGGGCACGATAGCGTCATTTAAGATGTACCGAGACAGATACATGAAATGAAATGAAAATCGCTTCGCACAAGTAGGCTTCAAATGAAAAGCCCCTAGTCGCCACATTCCGGCGCCTGTTCAGGGAGGCTGGTACGGAAATTGAACCATGCTGCTGGCCTGCCTTGGTCTGCTAAAGCCAGCGATTTAGCCCTGTGCTAAACCAGCCCCGAGAATGGGAAGGGTGCAGAGGGATACAGATCCTTAGAAAATAGGCGACAGTTTTAGGTAGAGGATCTGCATCGGCGAAGGCTTGGAGGGCCGAAGGGCCTGTTCCTGTGCTGTAATTTTTCTTTGTTCTTTGTCCTTTGAACCCATTTCAGCATCTGGAGCATCCTTTAGTTAAGACTGCACCAATTAGCAGCCGGTGTTATCCGAAGCAGCATAACACAACAGAGAGAGAGAGAGAGAAGCTTCTACATTCTGCCAACTTTGCAAGAACCGAACAGGTTTGTGCACAACCCGGGAAGTATTACTGGGAAGGTCCCGGGAAGTATTACTGGGAAGGTCCCGGGAAGTATTACTGGGAAGGTCTCGGGAAGTATTACAGGGAAGGTCCTGGGAAGTATTACTGGGAAGGTCCCGGGAAGTATTACTGGGAAGGTCTTGTGAAGCATTACTGGGAAGGTCCCGGGAAGTATTACTGGGAAGGTCCCGGGAAGTATTACTGGGAAGGTCTGGGTAAGTATTACTGGGAAGGTCCCGGAAAGTATTACTGGGCAGGTCTCGGGAAGCATTACTGGGAAGGTCCCGGGAAGTATTACTGGGAAGGTCCCGGGAAGTATTACAGGGAAGGTCTCGGGAAGTATTACCGGGAAGGTCTCGGGAAGTATTACTGGGAGGTTCCCGGGAAGTATTACAGGGAAGGTCCTGGGAAGTATTACTGGGAAGGTCTCAGGAAGTGTTACTGGGAAGGTCCCGGGAAGTATTACTGGGAAGGTCTCAGGAAGTATTACTGGGAAGGTCCCGGGAAGTATTACTGGGAAGGCCTGGGGAAGTATTTCGGGGAAGGTCTGGGGAAGTATTACTGGGAAGGTCCCGGGAAGTATTACTGGGAAGGTCCCGGGAAGTATTACTGGGGAGGTCCCGGGAAGTATTACTGGGAAGGTCTGGGGAAGTATTACTGGGAAGGTCCCGGGAAGTATTACTGGGAAGGTCCCGGGAAGTATTACTGGGAAGGTCTGGGGAAGTATTACTGGGAAGGTCTCGGGAAGTATTACTGGGAAGGTCCCGGGAAGTACTACTGGGAAGGTCCCGGGAAGTATTACTGGGAAGGTCTCGGGAAGTATTACTGGGAAGGTCCAGGGAAGTATTACGGGGGAGGTCCCTGGAAGTATTACTGGGGAGGTCCTGGGAAGTATTACCGGGAAGGTCTCGGGAAGTATTACTGGGAAGGTCCCCGGAAGTATGACTGGGAAGGTCTGGGGACGTATGACTGGGAAGGTCTGGGGAAGTATTACTGGGAAGGTCTGTGGAAGTATTACTGGGAAGGTCACGAGAAGTATGAGTGGGAAGGCCCCAGGAAGTAGTACTGGGAAGGTCTCGGGAAGTATTACTGGGAAGGTCTGGGGAAGTATTACTGGGAAGGTCCCAGCAAGTATTACTGGGAAGGTCTGGGCAAGTATTACTGGGAAGGTCCTGAGAAGTATTACTGGGAAGGTCTGGGCAAGTATTACTGGTACGGTCTGGGAAAGTATTACTGGGAAGGTCTGCAGAAGTATTACTGGGAAGGTCCCGAGAAGTATTACTGGGAAAGTCCCAGGAAGTATTACTGGGAAGGTTTCGGGAAGTATTACTGGGAAGGTCTGGGGAAGTATTACTGGGAAGGTCTGGGGAAGTATTAGTTGGAAGGTCCTGGGAAGGATTACTGGGAAGGTCCCGGGAAGTATTACTGGGAAGGTCTGGGGAAGTATTGCTGGGAAGGTCTGGGGAAGTATTCGTTGGAAGGTCCCGGGAAGGATTACTGGGAAGGTCCTGGGAAGGATTACTGGGAAGGTCTGGGGAAGTATGACTGGGAAGGTCTGGGGAAGTATTACTGGGAAGGTCTGTGGAAGTATTACTGGGAAGGTCCCGAGAAGTATTAGTGGGAAGGCCCCAGGAAGTATTACTGGGAAGGTCCCGAGAAGTATTACTGGGAAAGTCCCAGGAAGTATTACTGGGAAGGTCTCGGGAAGTATTCCTGGGAAGGTCTGGGGAAGTATTACTCGGAAGGTCTGGGGAAGTATTTGATGGAAGGTCTTGGGAAGCATTACTGGGAAGTTCCCGGGAAGTATTACTGGGAAGGTCCCGGGAAGTATTACTGGGAAGGTCTGGGTAAGTATTACTGGGAAGGTCCCGGAAAGTATTACTGGGCAGGTCTCGGGAAGCATTACTGGGAAGGTCCCGGGAAGAGTTACTGGGAAGGTCCCGGGAAGTATTACAGGGAAGGTCTCGGGAAGAATTACTGGGAAGGTCTCGGGAAGTATTACTGGGAGGTTCCCGGGAAGTATTACAGGGAAGGTCCTGGGAAGTATTACTGGGAAGGTCTCAGGAAGTGTTACTGGGAAGGTCCCGGGAAGTATTACTGGGAAGGTCTCGGGAAGTATTACTGGGAATGTCCCGGGAAGTATTACTGGGAAGGCCTGGGGAAGTATTACTGGGAAGGTCTCGGTTAGTATTACTGGGAAGGTCCCGGGAAGTATTACGGGGGAGGTCCTTGGAAGCATTACTGGGGAGGTCCCGGGAAGTATTACTGGGAAGGTCTGGGGAAGTATTACTCGGAAGGTCTGGGGAAGTATTACTGGGAAGGTCCCGGGAAGTATTACTGGGAAGGTCTGGGGAAGTATTACTGGGAAGGTCTCGGGAAGTATTACTGGGAAGGTCCCGGGAAGTATTACGGGGGAGGTCCTGGGAAGTATTACCGGGAAGGTCTCGGGAAGTATTACTGGGAAGGTCCCGGGAAGTATGACTGGGAAGGTCTGGGGAAGTATTACTGGGAAGGTCTGTGGAAGTATTACTGGGAAGGTCACGAGAAGTATGAGTGGGAAGGCACCAGGAAGTAGTACTGGGAAGGTCTCGGGAAGTATTACTGGGAAGGTCTGGGGAAGTATTACTGGGAAGTTCCCAAGGAATATTACTGGGAAGGTCTGGGGAAGTATTGCTGGGAAGGTCCCAGAAAGTATTACTGGGAAGGTCTGGGCAAGTATTACTGGGAAGGTCCCGAGAAGTATTACTGGGAAAGTCCCAGGAAGTATTACTGGGAAAGTTTCGAGAAGTATTACTGGGAAGGTCTGGGGAAGTATTACTGGGAAGGTCTGGGGAAGTATTAGTTGGATGGTCCTGGGAAGGATTACTGGGAAGGTCCTGGGAAGTATTACTGGGAAGGTCTGGGGAAGTATTGCTGGGAAGGTCTGGGGAAGTATTCGTTGGAAGGTCCCGGGAAGGATTACTGGGACGGTCTGGGGAAGTATTACTGGGAATGTCCCGGGAAGGATTACTGGGAAGGTCCTGGGAAGGATTACTGGGAAGGTCCTGGGAAGGATTACTAGGAAGGTCTCGGGAAGGATTACTGGGAAGGTCTGGGGAAGTATGACTGGGAAGGTCTGTGGAAGTATTACTGGGAAGGTCCCGAGAAGTATTAGTGAGAAGGCCCCAGGAAGTATTACTGGGAAGGTCTGGGGAAGTATTACTGGGAAGGTCTGGGGAAGTATTAGTTGGAAGGTCCAGGGAAGGAATACTGGGAAGGTCCCGGGAAGAATTACTGGGACGGTCTGGGCAAGTATTACTGGGAAGGTCTGGGGAAGTATTCATTGGAAGGTCCCGGGAAGGATTACTGGGACGGTCTGGGGAAGTATTACTGGGAATGTCCCGGGAAGGATTACTGGGAAGGTCCTGGGAAGTATTACTGGGAATGTCTGGGGAAGTATTACTGGGAAGATCTGGGGAGGTATTACTGGTAAGGTCTGAAGAAGTATTAATGGGAACGTCTGGGGAAGTATTACTGGGAAGGTCCCGGGAAGTATTACTGGGAAGGTCTGGGCAAGTATTACTGGGAAGGTCCCGGGAAGTATTACTGAAACGGTCTGGGGAAGTATTACTGGGAAGGTCTCGGGAAGTATAACTGGGAGGTTCCCGGGAAGTATTACAGGGAAGGTCCTGGGAAGTATTACTCGGAAGGTCTCAGGAAGTGTTACTGGGAAGGTCTGGGGAAGTATTACTGGGAAGGTCTCGGGAAGTATTACTGGGAAGGTCTCGGGAAGTATTACTGGGAAGGTCCCGGGAAGTATTACGGGGGAGGTCCCTGGAAGTATTACTGGGGAGGTCCCGGGAAGAATTACTGGGAAGGTCTGGGGAAGTATTACTGGGAAGGTCTCGGGAAGTATGACTGGGAAAGTCTGGGGAAGTATTACTGGAAAAGTCTGTGAAAGTATTACTGGGAAGGTCACGACAAGTATTAGTGGGAAGGCCCCAGGAAGTAGTACTGGGAAGGTCTCGGGAAGTATTACTGGGAAGGTCTCGGGAAGTATTACTGGGAAGGTCTGGGGAAGTATTACTGGGAAGGTCGCAAGGAGTATTACTGGGAAGGTCTGGGGAAGTATTACTGGGAATGTCTGCAGAAGTATTACTGGGAAGGTCTGGGGAAGTATTACTGGGAAGGTCTCGGGAAGTATTACTGGGAAGGTCTCGGGATGTATTACTGGGAAGGTCTGGGGAAGTATTACTGGGAAGGTCTGGGGAAGTATTTGTTGGAAGGTCCTGGGAAGGATTACTGGGAAGGTCCCGGGAAGTATTACTGGGAAGATCTGGGGAAGTATTACTGGGAAGGTCTGGGGAAGTATTCGTTGGAAGGTCCCGGGAAGGATTACTGGGACGGTCTGGGGATGTATTACTGGGAATGTCCCGGGAAGGATTACTGGGAAGGACCTGGGAAGTATTACTGAGAAGGTCTCGGCGAGTATTACTAGGAAGGTCTGGGGAAGTATGACTGGGAAGGTCTGGGGAAGTATTACTGGGAAGGTCTGTGGAAGTATTACTGGGAAGGTCCCGAGAAGTATTAGTGGGAAGGCCCCAGGAAGTATTACTGGGAAGGTCCCGAGAAGTATTACTGGGAAAGTCCCAGCAAGTATTACTGGGAAGGTCTCGGGAAGTATTACTGGGAAGGTCTGGGGAAGTATTACTGGGAAGGTCTGGGGAAGTATTAGTTGGAAGCTCCTGGGAAGGATTACTGGGAAGGTCTCGGGAAGGATTACTGGGAATGTCCCGGGAAGTATTACTGGGAAGGTCTGGGGAAGTATTCCTGGGAAGGTCTGGGGAAGTATTCGTTGGAAGGTCTCGGGAAGGATTACTGGGATGGTCTGGGGAAGTATTACTGGGAGTGTCCTGGGAAGGATTACTGGGAAGGTCCTGGGAAGTATTACTGAGAGGGTCCCAGGAGGTATTACTGGGAAGATCCCTGGAACAATTACTGGGAAGTTCTGGGGAAGTATTACTGGGAACGTCTGGGGAAGTATTACTGGGAAGGTCTGGGGAGGTATTACTGGGAAGGTCCCAGGAAGTATTACTGGGAAGGTCTGGGCAAGTATTACTGGGAAAGTCTGGGGAAGTATTACTGGGAAGGTCTCGGGAAGTATTACTGGGAGGTTCCCGGGAAGTATTACAGGGAAGGTCCTGGGAAGTATTACTTGGAAGGTCTCAGGAAGTGTTACTGGGAAGGTCTCGGGAAGTATTACTGGGAAGGTCTCGGGAAGTATTACTGGGAAGGTCCCGGGAAGTATTACGGGGGAGGTCCATGGTAGCATTACTGGGGAGTTCCCGGGAAGTATTACTGGGAAGGTCTGGGGAAGTATTACTGGGAAGGTTTGGGGAAGTATTTCTGGGAAGGTCTGGGGAAGTATTACTGGGAAGGTCCCGGGAAGTATAACTGGGAAGGTCTGGGGAAGTATTACTGGGAAGGACTCGGGAAGTATTACTGGGAAGGTCCCGGGAAGTATAACTGGGAAGGTATGGGGACGTATTACTGGGAAGGTCTCGGGAAGTATTACTGGGAAGGTCTGGGGAAGTATTACTGGGAAGGTCTGGGGAAGTATTACTGGGGAGGTCCCGGGAAGTATTATTGGGAAGGTCTGGGGAAGTATTACTGGGAAGGTCCCGGGAAGTATTCTGGGAAGGTCTGGGGAAGTATTATTGGGAAGGTCTCGGGAAGTATTACTGGGAAGGTCCCGGGAAGTATTACGGGGGAGGTCCCTGGAAGTATTACTGGGGAGGTCCTGGGAAGTATTACCGGGTTGGTCTCGTGAAGTATTACTGGGAAGGTCCCGGGAAGTATGACTGGGAAAGTCTGGGGAAGTATTACTGGGAAGGTCTGTGAAAGTATTACTGGGAAGGTCACGAGAAGTATTAGTGGGAAGGCCCCAGGAAGTAGTACTGGGAAGGTCTCGGGAAGTATTACTGGGAAGGTCTGGGGAAGTATTACTGGGAAGGTCGCAAGGAGTATTACTGGGAAGGTCTGGGGAAGTATTACTGGGAATGTCTGCAGAAGTATAACTGGGAAGGTCTGGGGAAGTATTACTGGGAAGGTCTCGGGAAGTATTTCTGGGAAGGTCTCGGGATGTATTACTGGGAAGGTCTGGGGAAGTATTACTGGGAAGTTCTGGGGAAGTATTTGTTGGAAGGTCCTGGGAAGGATTACTGGGAAGGTCCCGGGAAGTATTACTGGGAAGATCTGGGGAAGTATTACTGGGGAGGTCTGGGGAAGTATTCGTTGGAAGGTCCCGGGAAGGATTACTGGGACGGTCTGGGGATGTATTACTGGGAATGTCCCGGGAAGGATTACTGGGAAGGACCTGGGAAGTATTACTGAGAAGGTCTCGGCGAGTATTACGAGGAAGGTCTGGGGAAGTATGACTGGGAAGGTCTGGGGAAGTATTACTGGGAAGGTCTGCGAAGTATTACTGGAAAGGTCCCGAGAAGTATTAGTGGGAAGGCCCCAGGAAGTATTACTGGGAAGGTCCCGAGAAGTATTACTGGGAAAGTCCCAGGAAGTATTACTGGGAAGGTCTCGGGAAGTATTACTGGGAAGGTCTGGGGAAGTATTACTGGGAAGGTCTGGGGAAGTATTAGTTGGAAGCTCCTGGGAAGGATTACTGGGAAGGTCTCGGGAAGGATTACTGGGAATGTCCCGGGAAGTATTACTGGGAAGGTCTGGGGAAGTATTCCTGGGATGGTCTGGGGAGGTATTACTGGGAAGGTCCCAGGAAGTATTACTGGGAAGGTCTGGGCAAATATTACTGGGAAAGTCTGGGGAAGTATTACTGGGAATGTCCCGAGAAGTATTAATGGGAAAGTCTTAGGAATTATTACTGGGAAGGTCTCGGGAAATATTACTGGGATGGTCCCGGGAAGTATTACTGGGAAGGACTGGGGAAGTATTACTGGGCATGTCTGGGGAAGTATTGCTGGGAAGGTCTGGGGAATTATTAGTTGGAAGGTCCCGGGAAGGATTATGGGAAGGTCTGGGGAAGTATTACTGGGAAGGTCCCGGGAAGGATTACTGGGAAGGTCCCGGGAAGTTTTACTGAGAAGGGCCCAGGAGGTATTACTGGGAATGTCCCGGGAACGATTACTGGGATGGTCTGGGGAAGTATTACATGAAAGGTCTCGGCGAGTATTACTGGGAACGTCTGGGGCAGTCTTACTGGGATGGTCTGGGGAAGTATGACTGGGAAGGTCTGGGGAAGTATTACTGGGAATGTCCCGAGAAGTATTAATGGGAAAGTCCTAGGAATTATTACTGGGAAGGTCTCGGGAAATATTACTGGGATGGTCCCGGGAAGTATTACTGGGAAGGTCAGGGGTAGTATTACTGGGAATGTCTGAGCAAGTATTACTGGGAAGGACTGGGGAAGTATTACTGGGCATGTCTGGGGAAGTATTGCTGGGAAGGTCTGGGGAATTATTAGTTGGAAGGTCCCGGGAAGGATTACGGGAAGGTCTGGGCAAATATTACTGGGAAGGTCCCGGGAAGGATTACTGGGAAGGTCCCGGGAAGTTTTACTGAGATGGGCCCAGGAGGTATTATTGGGAATGTCCCGGGAACGATTACTGGGAAGGTCTGGGGAAGTATTACATGAAAGGTCTCGGCGAGCATTACTGGGAACGTCTGGGGAAGTCTTACTGGGAAGGTCTGGGGAAGTTTGACTGGGAAGGTCTGGGTAAGTATTACTGGAAAGGTCTCGGCGAGTATTACTGGGAAGGTCTGGGGAAGTATGACTGGGAAGGTCTGGGGAAGTATTACTGGGAAGGTCCCGAGAAGTATTAGTGGGAAGGACCCAGGAGGTATTACTGGGCAGGGCTGGGGAAGTATTACTGGGAAGGTCTGCGGAAGTATTACTGAGAATGTCTGGGGAAGTATTACTGGGAAGATCTCGGCGAGTATTACTGGGAAGGTCTGGGGGTGTATGACTGGGAAGGTCTGGGGAAGTATTACTGGGAAGGTCTGTGGAAGTATTACTGGGAAGGTCCCGAGAAGTATTAGTGGGAAGGCCCCAGGAAGTATTACTGGGAAGGTCTCGGGAGGTATTACTGGGAAGGTGTGGGGAAGTATTACTGGGAAGGTCTGTGGAAGTATTACTGGGAATGTCCCTAGAAGTATTAGTGGGAAGGCCCCAGGAAGTAATAATGGGACGGTCTCGGGAAGTATTACTGGGAAGGTATGGGGAAGTATTACTGGGAAGGTCTGGGGAAGTATTACTGGGAAGGTCCCAAGAAGTATTACTGGGAAGGTCTGGGGAAGTATTACTGGGAAGCTCCCGGCAAGTATTACTGGGAAGGTCTGGGCAAGTATTACTGCGAAGGTCTGAGGAAATATTACTGGGAAAGTCCCAAGAAGTATTACTGGGACAGTCTGGGGAAGTATTACTTGGATGTTCTCGGGAAGTATGACTGGGAAGGTCTGGGGAAGTATTACTGGGAAGGTCTGTGGAAGTATTACTGGGAAGGTCCCGAGAAGTATTAGTGGGAAGGCCCCAGGAAGTATTACTGGGAAGGTCTGTGGAAGTATTACTGGGAAAGTCCCAGGAAGTATTACTGGGAAGGTCTCGAGAAGTATTACTGGGAAGGTCTGGGGAAGTATTACTGGGAAGGTCTGGGGAAGTATTAGTTGGAAGGTCCTGGGAAGGATTACTGGGAAGGTCTCGGGAAGGATTACTGGGAATGTCCCGGGAAGTATTACTGGGAAGGTCTCGGGAAGGATTACTGGGAATGTCCCGGGAAGTATTACTGGGAAGGTCTGGGGAAGTATTCCTGGGAATGTCTGGGGAAGTATTCGTTGGAAGGTCTCGGGAAGGATTACTGGGATGGTCTGGGGAAGTATTACTGGGAGTGTCCTGGGAAGGATTACTGGGAAGGTCCTGGGAAGTATTACTGAGAAGTTCCCAGGAGGTATTACTGGGAAGGTCCCGGGAACAATTACTGGGAAGGTCTGGGGAGGTATTACTGGGAAGGTCTGGGGAAGTATTACTGGGAACGTCTGGGGAAGTATTACTGGGAAGGTCTGGGGAGGTATTACTGGGAAGGTCTGGGGAAGTATTACTGTGAATGTCCCGAGAAGTATTAATGGGAAAGTCCTAGGAATTATTACTGGGAAGGTCTCGGGAAATATTACTGGGATGGTCCCGGGAAGTATTACTGGGAAGGTCAGGGGTAGTATTACTGGGAATGTCTGAGCAAGTCTACTGGGAAGGACTGGGGAAGTATTACTGGGCATGTCTGGGGAAGTATTGCTGGGAAGGTCTGGGGAATTATTAGTTGGAAAGTCCCGGGAAGGATTACGGGAAGGTCTGGGGAAGTATTACTGGGAAGGTCCCGGGAAGAATTACTGGGAAGGTCCCGGAAAGTTTTACTGAGAAGGGCCCAGGAGGTATTACTGGGAATGTCCCGGGAACGATTACTGGGAAGGTCTGGGGAAGTTTGACTGGGAAGGTCTGTGGAATTATTACTGGAAAGGTCTCGGCGAGTATTACTGGGAATGTCTGGGGAAGTATTACTGGGAAGGTCTCGGGAAGTATTACTGGGAAGGTCTCGGGATGTATTACTGGGAAGGTCTGGGGAAGTATTACTGGGAAGGTCTGGGGAAGTATTTGTTGGAAGGTCCTGGGAAGGATTACTGCGAAGGTCCCGGGAAGTATTACTGGGAAGATCTGGGGAAGTATTACTGGGAAGGTCTGGGGAAGTATTCGTTGGAAGGTCCCGGGAAGGATTACTGGGACGGTCTGGGGATGTATTACTGGGAATGTCCCGGGAAGGATTACTGGGAAGGACCTGGGAAGTATTACTGAGAAGGTCTCGGCGAGTATTACTAGGAAGGTCTGGGGAAGTATGACTGGGAAGGTCTGGGGAAGTATTACTGGGAAGGTCTGTGGAAGTATTACTGGGAAGGTCCCGAGAAGTATTAGTGGGAAGGCCCCAGGAAGTATTACTGGGAAGGTCCCGAGAAGTATTACTGGGAAAGTCCCAGGAAGTATTACTGGGAAGGTCTCGGGAAGTATTACTGGGAAGGTCTGGGGAAGTATTACTGGGAAGGTCTGGGGAAGTATTAGTTGGAAGCTCCTGGGAAGGATTACTGGGAAGGTCTCGGGAAGGATTACTGGGAATGTCCCGGGAAGTATTACTGGGAAGGTCTGGGGAAGTATTCCTGGGAAGGTCTGGGGAAGTATTCGTTGGAAGGTCTCGGGAAGGATTACTGGGATGGTCTGGGGAAGTATTACTGGGAGTGTCCTGGGAAGGATTACTGGGAAGGTCCTGGGAAGTATTACTGAGAAGGTCCCAGGAGGTATTACTGGGAAGATCCCGGGAACAATTACTGGGAAGGTCTGGGGAAGTATTACTGGGAACGTCTGGGGAAGTATTACTGGGAAGGTCTGGGGAGGTATTACTGGGAAGGTCCCAGGAAGTATTACTGGGAAGGTCTGGGCAAGTATTACTGGGAAAGTCTGGGGAAGTATTACTGGGAAGGTCTCGGGAAGTATTACTGGGAGGTTCCCGGGAATTTTTACAGGGAAGGTCCTGGGAAGTATTACTCGGAAGGTCTCAGGAAGTGTTACTGGGAAGGTCTCGGGAAGTATTACTGGGAAGGTCTCGGGAAGTATTACTGGGAATGTCCCGGGAAGTATTACGGGGGAGGTCCATGGAAGCATTACTGGGGAGTTCCCGGGAAGTATTACTGGGAAGGTCTGGGGAAGTATTACTGGGAAGGTTTGGGGAAGTATTTCTGGGAAGGTCTGGGGAAGTATTACTGGGAAGGTCCCGGGAAGTATAACTGGGAAGGTCTGGGGAAGTATTACTGAGAAGGTCTCGGGAAGTATTACTGGGAAGGTCCCGGGAAGTATAACTGGGAAGGTATGGGGAAGTATTACTGGGAAGGTCTCGGGAAGTATTACTGGGAAGGTCCCGGGAAGTATTACTGGGAAGGTCCATGGAAGCATTACTGGGGAGGTCCCGGGAAGGATTACTGGGGCGGTCTGGGGAAGTATTACTGGGAAGCTCCCGGGAAGTATTCTGGGAAGGTCTGGGGAAGTATTATTGGGAAGGTCTCGGGAAGTATTACTGGGAAGGTCCCGGGAAGTATTACGGGGGAGGTCCCTGGAAGTATTACTGGGGAGGTCCTGGGAAGTATTACCGGGTTGGTCTCGTGAAGTATTACTGGGAAGGTCCTGGGAAGTATTACGGGGGAGGTCCCTGGAAGTATGACTGGGAAAGTCTGGGGAAGTATTACTGGGAAGGTCTGTGAAAGTATTACTGGGAAGGTCACGAGAAGTATTAGTGGGAAGGCCCCAGGAAGTAGTACTGGGAAGGTCTCGGGAAGTATTACTGGGAAGGTCTGGGGAAGTATTACTGGGAAGGTCGCAAGGAGTATTACTGGGAAGGTCTGGGGAAGTATTACTGGGAATGTCTGCAGAAGTATTACTGGGAAGGTCTGGGAAAGTATTACTGTGAAGGTCTCGGGAAGTATTACTGGGAAGGTCTCGGGATGTATTACTGGGAAGGTCTGGGGAAGTATTACTGGGAAGGTCTGGGGAAGTATTTGTTGGAAGGTCCTGGGAAGGATTACTGGGAAGGTCCCGGGAAGTATTACTGGGAAGATCTGGGGAAGTATTACTGGGAAGGTCTGGGGAAGTATTCGGTGGAAGGTCCCGGGAAGGATTACTGGGACGGTCTGGGGATGTATTACTGGGAATGTCCCGGGAAGGATTACTGGGAAGGACCTGGGAAGTATTACTGAGAAGGTCTCGGCGAGTATTACTAGGAAGGTCTGGGGAAGTATGACTGGGAAGGCCTGGGGAAGTATTCCTGGGAAGGTCTGCAAATATTACTGGGAAGGTCCCGAGAAGTATTAGTGGGAAGGCCCCAGGAAGTATTACTGGGAAGGTCCCGAGAAGTATTACTGGGAAAGTCCCAGGAAGTATTACTGGGAAGGTCTCGGGAAGTATTACTGGGAAGGTCTGGGGAAGTATTACTGGGAAGGTCAGGGAAGTATTAGTTGGAAGCTCCTGGGAAGGATTACTGGGAAGGTCTCGGGAAGGATTACTGGGAACGTCCCGGGAAGTTTTACTGGGAAGGTCTGGGGAAGTATTCCTGGGAAGGTCTGGGGAAGTATTCGTTGGAAGGTCTCGGGAAGGATTACTGGGATGGTCTGGGGAAGTATTACTGGGAGTGTCCTGGGAAGGATTACTGGGTAGGTCCTGGGAAGTATTACTGAGAAGGTCCCAGGAGGTATTACTGGGAAGATCCCGGGAACAATTACTGGGAAGGTCTGGGGAAGTATTACTGGGAACGTCTGGGGAAGTATTACTGGGAAGGTCTGGGGAGGTATTACTGGGAAGGTCCCAGGAAGTATTACTGGGAAGGTCTGGGCAAGTATTACTGGGAAAGTCTGGGGAAGTATTACTGGGAATGTCCCGAGAAGTATTAATGGGAAAGTCCTAGGAATTATTACTGGGAAGGTCTCGGGAAATATTACTGGGATGGTCCCGGGAAGTATTACTGGGAAGGACTGGGGAAGTATTACTGGGAATGTCTGGGGAAGTATTGCTGGGAAGGTCTGGGGAATTATTAGTTGGAAGGTCCTGGGAAGGATTACTGGGAAGGTCCCGGGAAGTATTACTGGGAAGATCTGGGGAAGTATTACTGGGAAGGTCTGGGGAAGTATTCGTTGGAAGGTCCCGGGAAGGATTACTGGGACGGTCTGGGGATGTATTACTGGGAATGTCCCGGGAAGGATTACTGGGAAGGACCTGGGAAGTATTACTGAGAAGGTCTCGGCGAGTATTACTAGGAAGGTCTGGGGAAGTATGACTGGGAAGGTCTGGGGAAGTATTACTGGGAAGGTCTGCAAATATTACTGGGAAGGTCCCGAGAAGTATTAGTGGGAAGGCCCCAGGAAGTATTACTGGGAAGGTCCCGAGAAGTATTACTGGGAAAGTCCCAGGAAGTATTACTGGGAAGGTCTCGGGAAGTATTACTGGGAAGGTCTGGGGAAGTATTACTGGGAAGGTCTGGGGAAGTATTATTTGGAAGCTCCTGGGAAGGATTACTGGGAAGGTCTCGGGAAGGATTACTGGGAATGTCCCGGGAAGTATTACTGGGAAGGTCTGGGGAAGTATTCCTGGGAAGGTCTGGGGAAGTATTCGTTGGAAGGTCTCGGGAAGGATTACTGGGATGGTCTGGGGAAGTATTACTGGGAGTGTCCTGGGAAGGAGTACTGGGAAGGTCCTGGGAAGTATTACTGAGAAGGTCCCAGGAGGTATTACTGGGAAGATCCCGGGAACAATTACTGGGAAGGTCTGGGGAAGTATTACTGGGAACGTCTGGGGAAGTATTACTGGGAAGGTCTGGGGAGGTATTACTGGGAAGGTCCCAGGAAGTATTACTGGGAAGGTCTGGGCAAGTATTACTGGGAAAGTCTGGGGAAGTATTACTGGGAATGTCCCGAGAAGTATTAATGGGAAAGTCCTTGGAATTATTACTGGGAAGGCCTCGGGAAATATTACTGGGATGGTCCCGGGAAGTATTACTGGGAAGGACTGGGGAAGTATTACTGGGCATGTCTGGGGAAGTATTGCTGGGAAGGTCTGGGGAATTATTAGTTGGAAGGTCCCGGGAAGGATTACGGGAAGGTCTGGGGAAGTATTACTGGGAAGGTCCCGGGAAGGATTACTGGGAAGGCCCCGGGAAGTTTTACTGAGAAGGGCCCAGGAGGTATTACTGGGAATGTCCCGGGAACGATTACTGGGAAGGTCTGGGGAAGTATTACATGAAAGGTCTCGGCGAGTATTACTGGGAACGTCTGGGGAAGTCTTACTGGGAAGGTCTGGGGAAGTATGACTGGGAAGGTCTGGTCAAGTATTACTGGGAAGGTCTGGGGAAGTATTACTGGGAATGTCCCGAGAAGTATTAATGGGAAAGTCCTAGGAATTATTACTGGGAAGGTCTCGGGAAATATTACTGGGATGGTCCCGGGAAGTATTACTGGGAAGGACTGGGGAAGTATTACTGGGCATGTCTGGGGAAGTATTGCGGGGAAGGTCTGGGGAATTATTAGTTGGAAGGTCCCGGGAAGGATTACGGGAAGGTCTGGGGAAGTATTACTGGGAAGGTCCCGGGAAGGATTACTGGGAAGGCCCCGGGAAGTTTTACTGAGAAGGGCCCAGGAGGTATTACTGGGAATGTCCCGGGAACGATTACTGGGAAGGTCTGGGGAAGTATTACATGAAAGGTCTCGGCGAGTATTACTGGGAACGTCTGGGGAAGTCTTACTGGGAAGGTCTGGGGAAGTATGACTGGGAAGGTCTGGTCAAGTATTACTGGGAAGGTCTGGGGAAGTATTACTGGGAATGTCCCGAGAAGTATTAATGGGAAAGTCCTAGGAATTATTACTGGGAAGGTCTCGGGAAATATTACTGGGATGGTCCCGGGAAGTATTACTGGGAAGGTCAGGGGTAGTATTACTGGGAATGTCTGAGCAAGTATTACTGGGAAGGACTGGGGAAGTATTACTGGGCATGTCTGGGGAAGTATTGCTGGGAAGGTCTGGGGAATTATTAGTTGGAAGGTCCCGGGAAGGATTACGGGAAGGTCTGGTGAAGTATTACTGGGAAGGTCCCGGGAAGGATTACTGGGAAGGTCCCGGGAAGTTTTACTGAGAAGGGCCCAGGAGGTATTACTGGGAATGTCCCGGGAACGATTACTGGGAAGGTCTGGGGAAGTATTACATGAAAGGTCTCGGCGAGTATTACTGGGAATGTCTGGGGAAGTCTTACTGGAAAGGTCTCGGCGAGTATTACTGGGAAGGTCTGGGGAAGTATGACTGGGAAGGTCTGGGGAAGTATTACTGGGAAGGTCCCGAGAAGTATTAGTGGGAAGGACCCAGGAGGTATTACTGGGCAGGGCTGGGGAAGTATTACTGGGAAGGTCTGGGGAAGTTTGACTGGGAAGGTCTGGGGAAGTATTACTGGAAAGGTCTCGGCGAGTATTACTGGGAAGGTCTGGGGAAGTATTACTGGGAAGATCTCGGCGAGTATTACTGGGAAGGTCTGGGGGTGTATGACTGGGAAGGTCCCAGGAAGTATTACTGGGAAGGTCCCGAGAAGTATTAGTGGGAAGGCCCCAGGAAGTATTACTGGGAAGGTCTCGGGAGGTATTACTGGGAAGGTGTGGGGAAGTATTACTGGGAAGGCCTGGGGAAGGATGACTGGGAAAGTCTGGGGAAGTATTACTGGGAAGGTCTGTGGAAGTATTACTGGGAATGTCCCTAGAAGTATTAGTGGGAAGGCCCCAGGAAGTAATAATGGGACGGTCTCGGGAAGTATTA
This sequence comes from Scyliorhinus torazame, assembly GCF_047496885.1. Classification (NCBI taxonomy): domain Eukaryota; kingdom Metazoa; phylum Chordata; class Chondrichthyes; order Carcharhiniformes; family Scyliorhinidae; genus Scyliorhinus; species Scyliorhinus torazame. Next base: position 363,543,746 of record NC_092710.1, read on the forward strand.
CTGGGAAGGTCTGGGGAAGTATTACTGGGAAGGTCTGGGGAAGTATTACTGGGAAGGTCCCAAGAAGTATTACTGGGAAGGTCTGGGGAAGTATTACTGGGAAGCTCCCGGCAAGTATTACTGGGAAGGTCTGGGCAAGTATTACTGCGAAGGTCTGAGGAAATATTACTGGGAAAGTCCCAAGAAGTATTACTGGGACAGTCTGGGGAAGTATTACTGGGATGTTCTCGGGAAGTATGACTGGGAAGGTCTGGGGAAGTATTACTGGGAAGGTCTGTGGAAGTATTACTGGGAAAGTCCCAGGAAGTATTACTGGGAAGGTCACGGGAAGTATTACTGGGAAGGTCTGGGGAAGTATTACTGGGAAGGTCTGGGGAAGTATTAGTTGGAAGGTCCTGGGAAGGATTACTGGGAAGGTCTCGGGAAGGATTACTGGGAATGTCCCGGGAAGTATTACTGGGAAGGTCTGGGGAAGTATTCCTGGGAATGTCTGGGGAAGTATTCGTTGGAAGGTCTCGGGAAGGATTACTGGGATGGTCTGGGGAAGTTTTACTGGGAGTGTCCTGGGAAGGATTACTGGGAAGGTCCTGGGAAGTATTACTGAGAAGGTCCCAGGAGGTATTACTGGGAAGGTCCCGGGAACAATTACTGGGAAGGTCTGGGGAGGTATTACTGGGAAGGTCTGGGGAAGTATTACTGGGAACGTCTGGGGAAGTATTACTGGGAAGGTCTGGGGAGGTATTACTGGGAAGGTCCCAAGAAGTATTACTGGGAAGGTCTGGGGAAGTATTACTGGGAATGTCCCGAGAAGTATTAATGGGAAAGTCCTAGGAATTATTACTGGGAAGGTCTCGGGAAATATTACTGGGATGGTCCCGGGAAGTATTACTGGGAAGGTCAGGGGTAGTATTACTGGGAATGTCTGAGCAAGTATTACTGGGAAGGACTGGGGAAGTATTACTGGGCATGTCTGGGGAAGTATTGCTGGGAAGTTCTGGGGAATTATTAGTTGGAAGGTCCCGGGAAGGATTACAGGAAGGTCTGGGGAAGTATTACTGGGAAGGTCCCGGGAAGGATTACTGGGAAGGTCCCGGGAAGTTTTACTGAGAAGGGCCCAGGAGGTATTACTGGGAATGTCCCGGGAACGATTACTGGGAAGGTCTGGGGAAGTTTGACTGGGAAGGTCTGGGGAAGTATTACTGGAAAGGTCTCGGCGAGTATTACTGGGAAGGTCTGGGGAAGTATGACTGAGAAGGTCTGGGGAAGTATTACTGGGAAGGTCCCGAGAAGTATTAGTGGGAAGGACCCAGGAGGTATTACTGGGAAGGGCTGGGGAAGTATTACTGGGAAGGTCTGGGGAAGTATTACTGGGAAGATCTCGGCGAGTATTACTGGGAAGGTCTGGGGGTGTGTGACTGGGAAGGTCTGGGGAAGTATTACTGGGAAGGTCTGTGGAAGTATTACTGGGAAGGTCCCGAGAAGTATTAGTGGGAAGGCCCCAGGAAGTATTACTGGGAAGGTCTCGGGAGGTATTACTGGGAAGGTGTGGGGAAGTATTACTGGGAAGGTCTGGGGAAGGATGACTGGGAAAGTCTGGGGAAGTATTACTGGGAAGGTCTGTGGAAGTATTACTGGGAAGGTCTGGGGAAGTATTACTGGGAAGGTCTGGGGAAATATTACTGGGAAGGTCCCAAGAAGTATTACTGGGAAGGTCTGGGGAAGTATTACTGGGAAGCTCCCGGCAAGTATTACTGGGAAGGTCTGGGCAAGTATTACTGCGAAGGTCTGAGGAAATATTACTGGGAAAGTCCCAAGACGTATTACTGGGGCTGTCTGGGGAAGTATTACTGGGATGTTCTCGGGAAGTATTACTGGGAAGGTCTGGTGAAGTATTACTGGGAAGTATTACTGGGATGTATTAGTGGGAAGGCCCCAGGAAGTATTACTGGGAAGGTCTCGGGAGGTATTACTGGGAAGGTGTGGGGAAGTATTACTGGGAAGGTCTGGGGAAGGATGACTGGGAAAGTCTGAGGAAGTATTACTGGGAAGGACCCGGGAAGTATTACTGGGAATGTCTCGGGAAGTATTACTGGGAAGGTCTGTGGAAGTATTACTGGGAAGGTCTGGGGAAGTATTACTGGGAAGGTCTGGGGAAATATTACTGGGAAGGTCCCAAGAAGTATTACAGGGAAGGTCTGGGGAAGTATTACTGGGAAGCTCCCGGCAAGTATTACTGGGAAGGTCTGGGCAAGTATTACTGCGAAGGTCTGAGGAAATATTACTGGGAAAGTCCCAAGAAGTATTACTGGGGCTGTCTGGGGAAGTATTACTGGGATGTTCTCGGGAAGTATTACTGGGAAGGTCTGGGGAAGTATTACTGGGAAGGTCTGGGGAAGTATTAGTTGGAAGGTCCTGGGAAGGATTAGTGGGAAGGTCTGTGGAAGTATTACTGTTAAGCTCTCGGGAAGTATTACTGGGAAGGTCCCGGGAAGTATTACTGAGAAGGTCCCAGGAGGTATTACTGGGAAGGTCCCGGGAACGATTACTGGGAAGGTCTGGGGAAGTATGACTGGAAGGTCTGGGGAAGTATTACTGGGAAGGCCCCAAGAAGTATTACTGAGAACGTCTGGGGAAGTATTACTGGGAAGGTTGCGGGTAGTATTACTGGGAAGGTCTGGGGAAGTATTATTGGGAAGGTCCCAGGAACTATTACTGGGAAGGTCCTGGGAAGTATTACTGGGAAGGTCTCAGGAAGTATTACAGGGAAGATCTTGGGAAATATTACTGGGAAGGCCTGGGGACCTATTACTGTGAATGTCTCAGGAAGTATTTCTGGGAAGGTCCTGGGAAGTATTACTGCGAAGGTCCCAGGAAGTATTACAGGGAAGATCTTGGGAAGTATTACTGGGAAGGCCTGGGGACCTATTACTGGGAAGGTCTGGGGAAGTATTACTAGGAAGGTCTGGGGAAGCATTACTAAGAAGGTCTGGGGAAGTATGACTTGGAAGGTCTGGGGAAGTATTACTGTGAAGCTCTCAGGAAGTATTACTGGGAATGTCCCGGGAAGTATTACTGAGAAGGTCCCAGGAGGAATTACTGGGAAGGTCCCGGGAATGATTACTGGGAAGGTCTGGGGAAGTATTACTCGGAACGTCTGGGGAAGTATGACAGGGAGGTCTGGGGAAGTATTACTGGGAAGGTCTGGGGAAGTATTACTGGGAAGGTCCCAAGAAGTATTACTGGGAACGTCTGGGGAAGTATTACTGGGAACGTCACGGGAAGTATTACTGGGAAGGTCTGGGCAAGTATTACTGGGAAGGTCGGGGGAAGTATTACTGGGAAGGTCTCGGGAAGTATTACTGGGATGGTCCCGGGAAGTATTACTGGGAATGTCTGGGGAAGTATTACTGGGAAGGACTGTGGAAGTATTACTGGTATGGTCTGGGGAAGTATTAGTTGGAAGGTCTCGGGAAGGATTACGGGGAAGGTCTGGGGAAGTATTACTGGGAAGGTCCCGGGAAGGATTACTGGGAAGGTCCCGGGAAGTATTACTGAGAAGGTCCCTGGCGGTGTTACTGGGAAGGTCCCGGGAACGATTACTGGGAAGGTCTGGGGAAGTATTACTGGAAAGGTCTCGGCGAGTATTACTGGGAAGGTCTGGGGAAGTATGACTGGGAAGGTCTGGGGAAGAATTACTGGGAAGGTCTGGGGAAGTATTACTGGGAAGGTCCCGAGAAGTATTACTGGGAAGGTCCCAGGAAGTATTACTGGGAAGGTCTGGGGAAGTATTACTGGGAAGGTCCCAGGAAGTATTACAGTGAAGATCTTGGGAAGTACTACTGGGAAGGCCCCGGGAAGTATTATTGGGAATGTCTGGGGAAGTATGACTGGGAAGGCCTGGGGAAGTATTACTGGGGAGTTCTGGGGAAGTATTACTAGGAAAGTCTGGGGAAGTATTACTGGGAAGGTCTGGGCAAGTATTACTGGGAAGGTGTGGGTAAGTATTACTGGGAAGGTCTTGGGTAGTATTACTGGAAAGGTCCCAGGAAGTAATACTGGGAAGGTCCTGGGAAGTATTACTGGGAAGGTCCCAGGAAGTATTACTGGGAAAGTCTGGGCAAGTATTTCTGGGAAGGTCTCAGGAAGTATTTCTGGGATGGTCCCGGGAAGTATTACTGGGAAGGTCTGGGGAAGTATTACTGGGAAGGTCTCAGGAAGCATTACTGAGAAGGCCCCAGGAGGAATTACTGGGAAGGTCCCGGAAATGATTACTGGGAAGGTCTGGAGACGTATTACTGGGAAGGTCTTTGCGAGTATTACTGGGATGGGCTGGGGAAGTATTACTGGGAAGGTCTTTGCGAGTATTACTCGGATGGGCTGGGTAAGTGTTACTGGGAAGGTCTTTGCGAGTATTACTGGGATGGGCTGGGTAAGTATGACTGGGAAGGTCTGGGGAAGTATTATTGGGAAAGTCTGGGGAAGTATGACTGGGAAGATCCTGAGAAGTATTACTGGGAAGGTCCCAGGAAGCATTACTGGGAAGGTCTCTGGAAGTATTACTGGGAAGGTCCCGGGAAGTATTACTGGGAAGGTCTGGGGAAGTATTACTGGGATGGCCTGGGGAAGCAATACTGGGAAGGACTGGGGAAGTATTATTGGGATGGTCCCAGGAAGTATTACTGGGAAGGTCCTAGGTAGTATTACTGGGAAGGTCCCAGGAAGTATTACTGGGAAGGTCTGGGGATGTATTAATGTGATGGTCTGGGGAGGTATTACTGTGAATGTCTCAGGAAGTATTTCTGGGAAGGTCCTGGGAAGTATTACTGCTAAGGTCCCAGGAAGTATTACAGGGAAGATCTTGGGAAGTATTACTGGGAAGGCCTGGAGACGTATTACTGGGAAAGTCTGGGGAAGTATTACAAAGAAGGTCTGAGGAAGTATGACTTGGAAGGTCTGGGGAATTATTACTGGGAATGTCTGGGGAAGTATAACTGGGAAGGTCTCGGGAAGTATTACTGGGAAGGTCTGCGAATGTATTACTAGGAAGTCATAGAACATAGAACAATACAGCGCAGTACAGGCCCTTCGGCCCACGATGTTGCACCGAAACAAAAGCCATCTAACCTACACTTTGCCATTATCATCCATATGTTTATCCAATAAACTTTTAAATGTCCTCAATGTTGGCGAGTTCACCACTGTAGCAGGTAGGGCATTCCACGGCCTCACTACTCTTTGCGTAAAGAACCTACCTCTGACCTCTGTCCTATATCTATTACCCCTCAGTTTAAAGCTATGTCCCCTCGTGCTAGCCATTTCCATCCGCGGGAGAAGGCTCTCACTGTCCACCCTATCCAACCCCCTGATCATTTTGTATGCCTCTATTAAGTCTGCTCTTAACCTTCTTCTCTCCAACGAAAACAACCTCAAGTCCATCAGCCTTTCCTCATAAGATTTTCCCTCCATACCAGGCAACATCCTGGTAAATCTCCTCTGCACCCGCTCCAAAGCCTCCACGTCCTTCCTATAATGCGGTGACCAGAACTGTACGCAATACTCCAAATGCGGCCGTACCAGAGTTCTGTACAGCTGCAACATGACCTCCCGACTCCGGAACTCAATCCCTCTACCAATAAAGGCCAACACTCCATAGGCCTTCTTCACAACCCTATCAACCTGGGTGGCAACTTTCAGGGATCTATGTACATGGACACCTAGATCCCTCTGCTCATCCACACTTTCAAGAACTTTACCATTCGCCAAATATTCCGCATTCCTGTTATCCCTTCCAAAGTGAATCACCTCACACTTCTCTACATTAAACTCCATTTGCCACCTCTCAGCCCAGCTCTGCAGCTTACCTATATCCCTCTGTAACCTGCTACATCCTTCCACACTATCGACAACACCACCGACTTTAGTATCGTCTGCAAATTTACTCACCCACCCTTCTGCGCCTTCCTCTAGGTCATTGATAAAAATGACAAACAGCAACGGCCCCAGAACAGATCCTTGTGGTACTCCACTTGTGACTGTACTCCATTCTGAACATATCCCATCAACCACCACCCTCTGTCTTCTTTCAGCTAGCCAATCTCTGATCCACATCTCTAAATCACCCTCAATCCCCAGCCTCCGTATTTTTTGCAATAGCCTACCGTGGGGAACCTTATCAAACGCTTTGCTGAAATCCATATACACCACATCAACTGCTCTACCCTCGTCTACCTGTTCAGTCACCTTCTCAAAGAACTCGATAAGGTTTGTGAGGCATGACCTACCCTTCACAAAGCCATGCTGACTATCCCTGATCATATTATTCCTATCTAGATGATTATAAATCTTGTCTCTTATAATCCCCTCCAAGACTTTACCCACTACAGACGTGAGGCTCACCGGTCTATAGTTGCCGGGGTTGTCTCTGCTCCCCTTTTTGAACAAAGGGACCACATTTGCTGTCCTCCAGTCCTCTGGCACTATTCCTGTAGCCAATGATGACATAAAAATCAAAGCCAAAGGTCCAGCAATCTCTTCCCTGGCCTCCCAGAGAATCCTAGGATAAATCCCATCAGGTCCCGGGGTCTTATCTATTTTCAGCCTGTCCAGAATTGCCAACACCTCTTCCCTACGTACCTCAATGCCATCTATTCTATTAGCCTGGGGCTCAGCATTCTCCTCCACAACATTATCTTTCTCCTGAGTGAATACTGACAAAAAATATTCATTTAGTATCTCGCCTATCTCTTCAGACTCCACACACAATTTCCCATCCCTGTCCTTGACTGGTCCTACTCTTTCCCTAGTCATTCGCTTATTCCTGACATACCTATAGAAAGCTTTTGGGTTTTCCTTGATCCTTCCTGCCAAATACTTCTCATGTCCCCTCCTTGCTCGTCTTAGCTCTCTCTTTAGATCCTTCCTCGCTACCTTGTAACTATCCATCGCCCCAACCGAAACTTCACACTTCATCTTCACATAGGCCTCCTTCTTCCTCTTAACAAGAGATTCCACTTCCTTGGTAAACCACGGTTCCCTCGCTCGACGCCTTCCTCCCTGTCTGACCGGTACATACTTATCAAGAACACGCAGTAGCTGATCCTTGAACAAGCCCCACTTATCCAGTGTGCCCAACACTTGCAGCCTACTTCTCCACCTTATCCCCCCCAAGTCACGTCTAATGGCATCATAATTGCCCTTCCCCCAGCTATAACTCTTGCCCTGCGGTGTATACTTATCCCTTTCCATCATTAACGTAAACGTCACCGAATTGTGGTCACTGTCCCCAAAGTGCTCTCCTACCTCCAAATCCAACACCTGGCCTGGTTCATTACCCAAAACCAAATCCAACGTGGCCTCGCCTCTTGTTGGCCTGTCAACATATTGTTTCAGGAAACCCTCCTGCACACACTGTACAAAAAACGACCCATCTATTGTACTCGAACTATATCTTTTCCAGTCAATATTTGGAAAGTTAAAGTCTCCCATAATAACTACCCTGTTACTTTCACTCATATCCAGAATCATCTTCGCCATCCTTTCCTCTACATCCCTAGAACTATTAGGAGGCCTATAAAAAACTCCCAACAGGGTGACCTCTCCTTTCCTGTTTCTAACTTCAGCCCATACTACCTCGGAAGAAGAGTCCCCATCTAGCATCCTCTCCGCCACCGTAATACTGCTCTTGACTAGCAGCGCCACACCTCCCCCTCTTTTGCCTCCTTCTCTGAGCTTACTAAAACACCTAAACCCCGGAACCTGCAACATCCATTCCTGTCCCTGCTTTTTCCATGTCTCCGAAATGGCCACAACATCGAAGTCCCAGGTACCAACCCATGCTGCCAGTTCCCCTAGCTTGTTTCGTATACTCCTGGCATTGAAGTAGACACACTTCAAACCACCTACCTGAACACTGGCCCCCTCCTGCGACGTCAAATCTGTGCTCCTGACCTCTATACTCTCATTCTCCCTTACCCTAAAACTACAATCCAGGTTCCCATGCCCCTGCTGCATTAGTTTAAACCCCCCCAAAGAGCACTAACAAATCTCCCCCCCAGGATATTTGTGCCCCTCAGGTTCAGATGTAGACCATCCTGTCTGTAGAGGTCCCACCTTCCCCAGAAAGAGCCCGGGCGGTTCTCATTTCCTGTGTAACTCAGGCAGGGGGGTCAATGCAGAGTGTGTGAACTGGAATCAATAGTGAAATATCTGCCCCGGGCGGTTCACATTTCCTGTCTAACTCAGGCAGCGGGGGTCAATGCTGAGTGTGTGATCTGCAATCAATAGTGAAATATCTGCCCCGGGCAATTCACATTTCCAGTCTAACTCAGGCAAGGGGATCAATGCTGAGTGTGTGAACTGGAATCAATAGTGAAATATCTGCCCCGGGCGGTTCACATTTCCTGTCTAACTCAGGCAGGGGGATCAATGCTGAGTGTGTGAACTGGAATCAATAGTGAAATATCTGCCCCGGGCGGTTCACATTTCCTGTCTAACTCAGGCAGGGGGGTCAATGCTGAGTGTGTGAACTGGAATCAATAGTGAAATATCTGCCCCGGGCGCTTCACATTTCCTGTCTAACTCAGGCAGGACGATCAATGCTGAGTGTGTGAACTGGAATCAATAGTGAAATATCTGCCCCGGGCGGTTCACATTTCCTGTCTAACTCAGGCAGGGGGATCAATGCTGAGTGTGTGAACTGGAATCAATAGTGAAATATCTGCCCCGGGCGCTTCACATTTCCAGTCTAACTCAGGCAGGACGATCAATGCTGAGTGTGTGAACTGGAATCAATAGTGAAATATCTACCCCGGGCGGTTCACATTTCCTGTCTAACTCAGGCAGGGGGGTCAATGCTGAGTGTGTGAACTGGAATCAATAGTGAAATATCTGCCCCGGGCGGTTCACATTTCCTGTCTAACTCAGGCAGGGGGACAATGCTGAGTGTGTGAACTGGAATCAATAGTGAAATATCTGCCCCGGGCGGTTCACATTTCGTGTCTAACTCAGGCATGTGGGTCAATTCTGAGTGTGTGAACTGGAATCAATAGTGAAATATCTGCCCCTGGCGGTTCACATTTCCTGTCTAACTCAGGCAGGGGGATCAATGCTGAGTGTGTGAACTGGAATCAATAGTGAAATATCTGCCCCGGGCGGTTCACATTTCCTGTCTAACTCAGGCAGGGGGATCAATGCTGAGTGTGTGAACTGGAATCAATAGTGAAATACCTGCCCCGGGCGGTTCACATTTCCTGTCTAACTCAGGCAGGGGGATCAATGCTGAGTGTGTGAACTGGAATCAATAGTGAAATATCTGCCCCGTGCGGTTCACATTTCCTGTCTAACTCAGGCAGGGGGGTCAATGCTGAGTGTGTGAACTGGAATCAATAGTGAAATATCTGCCCCGGGCGGTTCACATTTCCTGTCTAACTCAGGCAGGGGGGTCAATGCTGAGTGTGTGAACTGGAATCAATAGTGAAATATCTACCCCGGGCGGTTCACATTTCCTGTCTAACTCAGGCAGGGGGATCAATGCTGAGTGTGTGAACTGGAATCAATAGTGAAATATCTGCCCCGGGCGGTTCACATTTCCTGTCTAACTCAGGCAGGGGGATCAATGCTGAGTGTGTGAACTGGAATCAATAGTGAAATACCTGCCCCGGGCGGTTCACATTTCCTGTCTAACTCAGGCAGGGGGGTCAATGCTGAGTGTGTGAACTGGAATCAATAGTGAAATATTGGATCCTCGCTGTCTTCAGGGGATGTCCCGGAGGACTGGAGAATAGCCAATGTTGTTCCTCTGTTTAAGAAGGGTGGCAGGGATAATCCCGGGAACTACAGGCCGGTGAGCCTTACTTCAGTGGTAGGGAAATTACTGGAGAGAATTCTTCGAGACAGGATCTACTCCCATTTGGAAGCAAATGGACGTATTAGTGAGAGGCAGCACGGTTTTGTGAAGGGGAGGTCGTGTCTCACTAACTTGATAGAGTTTTTCGAGGAGGTCACTAAGATGATTGATGCAGGTAGGGCAGTAGATGTTGTCTATATGGACTTCAGTAAGGCCTTTGACAAGGTCCCTCATGGTAGACTAGTACAAAAGGTGAAGTCACACGGGATCAGGGGTGAACTGGCAAGGTGGATACAGAACTGGCTAGGCCATAGAAGGCAGAGGGTAGCAATGGAGGGATGCTTTTCTAATTGGAGGGCTGTGACCAGTGGTGTTCCACAGGGATCAGTGCTGGGACCTTTGCTCTTTGTAGTATATATAAATGATTTGGAGGAAAATGTAACTGGTCTGATTAGTAAGTTTGCAGACGACACAAAGGTTGGTGGAATTGCGGATAGCGATGAGGACTGTCTGAGGATACAGCAGGATTTAGATTGTCTGGAGACTTGGGCGGAGAGATGGCAGATGGAGTTTAACCTGGACAAATGTGAGGTAATGCATTTTGGAAGGGCTAATGCAGGTAGGGAATATACGGTGAATGGTAGAACCCTCAAGAGTATTGAAAGTCAAAGAGATCTAGGAGTACAGGTCCACAGATCACTGAAAGGGGCTACACAGGTGGAGAAGGTAGTCAAGAAGGCATACGGCATGCTTGCCTTCATTGGCCGGGGCATTGAGTATAAGAATTGGCAAGTCATGTTGCAGCTGTATAGAACCTTAGTTAGGCCACACTTGGAGTATAGTGTTCAATTCTGGTCGCCACACTACCAGAAGGATGTGGAGGCTTTAGAGAGGGTGCAGAAGAGATTTACCAGAATGTTGCCTGGTATGGAGGGCATAAGCTATGAGGAGCGATTGAATAAACTCGGTTTGTTCTCACTGGAACGAAGGAGGTTGAGGGGCGACCTGATAGAGGTATACAAAATTATGAGGGGCATAGACAGAGTGGATAGTCAGAGGCTTTTCCCCAGGGTAGAGGGGTCAATTACTAGGGGGCATAGGTTTAAGGTGAGAGGGGCAAAGTTTAGAGTAGATGTACGAGGCAAGTTTTTTACGCAGAGGGTAGTGGGTGCCTGGAACTCACTACCGGAGGAGGTAGTGGAGGCAGGGACGATAGGGACATTTAAGGGGCATCTTGACAAATATATGAATAGGATGGGAATAGAAGGATACGGACCCAGGAAGTGTAGAAGATTGTAGTTTAGTCGGGCAGTATGGTCGGCACGGGCTTGGAGGGCCGAAGGGCCTGTTCCTGTGCTGTACATTTCTTTGTTCTTTGTTCTTTATCTGTCCCGGGCGGTTCACATTTCCTGTCTAACTCAGGCAGGGGGGTCAATGCTGAGTGTGTGAACTGGAATCAACAGTGAAATATCTGCCCCGGGCGGTTCACATTTCCTGTCTAACTCAGGCAGGGGGGTCAATGCTGAGTGTATGAACTGGAATCAATAATGAAATATCTGCCCCGGGCGGTTCACATTTCCTGTGTAACTCAGGCAGGGGGATCGATGCTGAGTGTGTGAACTGGAATCAATAGTGAAATATCTGCCCCGGGCGGTTCACATTTCCTGTCTAACTCAGGCAGGGGGGTCAATGCTGAGTGTGTGAACTGGAATCAATAGTGAAATATCTGCCCCGGGCGGTTCACATTTCCTGTCTAACTCAGGCAGGGTGATCAATGCTGAGTGTGTGAACTGGAATCAATAGTGAAATAACTGCCCCGGGCGGTTCACATTTCCTGTCTAACTCAGGCAGGGGGGTCAATGCTGAGTGTGTGAACTGGAATCAATAGTGAAATATCTACCCCGGGCGGTCCACATTTCCTGTCTAACTCAGGCAGGACGATCAATGCTGAGTGTGTGAACTGGAATCAATAGTGAAATATCTGCCCCGGGCGGTTCACATTTCCTGTCTAACTCAGGCAGGGGGGTCAATACTGAGTGTGTGAACTGGAATCAATAGTGAAATATCTGCCCCGGGCGGTTCACATTTCCTGTCTAACTCAGGCAGGGGGATCAATGCTGAGTGTGTGAACTGGAATCAATAGTGAAATATCTGCCCCGGGCGGTTCACATTTCCTGTCTAACTCAGGCAGGGGGGTCAATGCTGAGTGTGTGAACTGGAATCAATAGTGAAATATCTGCCCCGGGCAGTTCACATTTCCTGGCAACCGAGGAATACACAGAGAGAATAATAATAATCTTTATTATTATCACAAGCAGGTTTACACTAACACTGCAATGAGGTTACTGTGAAAGGCCCCTAGTCGCCACATTCCGGCGCCTGTTCGGGTCAAAGAGGGAGAATTCAGAATGTCCAATTCACCAACAGCACGTTTTTCGGGACTTGTGGGAGGAAACCGGAGCACCCGGAGGAAACCCACGCAGACACGGGGAGAACGTGCAGACTCCGCACAGACAGTGACCCAAGTCGGGAATCGAACCATGGACACTGGAGCAGTGAAGTAACAGTGCTAACCACTGTGATACCGTGCCGCAAGTAATTTCTAAATGGTTTCTAAATTCCAGGCTGTGGTCAAAACACCAAAAAACATTTCCATAGTTAATCAGCTGGGGCGTTTCTTCAACGTCTGATGTTCCCGTAGCTAAACTTTATTCAAAATCATCCACTAAAAACTGTATAAAAATCCCTGAGCTCTCTGCTCAAACTGCAGATCGAGCTGAAGGTGCTGAGGGTCATTCAGTGAATTCACCAGTGACCTGTACCGACACCAAGATGCTGAGAATCGTCTTAACCGTGTGTGTCCTCTTCTGGAACCAACTCGCTGCACAGGATGCGGTAGACAAGGTGATCGAACTCTGTGAACAAAATGACTGTCTTGGACCCGCTGTCATCATTGAGGAAAAGGTAAGTATAATTAGAACAATAATAATGTTTATTATTTGACAAGCAGGCTTACATTAACACTGCAATGAAGTTGCTGTGAAAATCCCCTGGTCGCCACATTCTGGCGCCTGTTCGGGTCACACAGGGAGAATTCAGAATGTCCAATTCACCTAACAGCACGTTTTTCGGGACTTGTGGGAGGAAACCGGAGCACCCGGAGGAAACCCACGCAGACACGGGGAGAACGTGCAGACTCCACACAGACAGTGACCCAATCCGGGAATCGAACCAGGGACACTGGAGCAGTGAAGTAACAGTGCTAACCACTGTGCTACCGTGCCACCCTTCAGAGTTTACTGCATTCTGTAACGTTCGTACCAGTGGAAATTATTTAATGCCTGTGTTTTTGGGTCGAGTCCCCTTGACTCTCTTTACTGTCAAACATCTGTCTGACTCAGGCAGGGAGGGTTGTCAATGCTGAGTGTGTGAACTGGAATAAACAGTGAAATATCTGCCCCGGGCGGTTCACATTTCCTGTCTAACTCAGGCAGGGGGGTCAATGCTGAGTGTGTGAACTGGAATAAACAGTGAAATATCTGCCCCGGGCGGTTCACATTTCCTGTCTAACTCAGGCAGGGGGATCGATGCTGAGTGTGTGAACTGGAATCAATAGTGAAATATCTGCCCCGGGCGGTCCACATTTCCTGTCTAACTCAGGCAGGGGGGTCAATGCTGAGTGTGTGAACTGGAATCAATAGTGAAATATCTGCCCCGGGCGGTTCACATTTCCTGTCTAACTCAGGCAGGGGGATCAATGCTGAGTGTGTGAACTGGAATCAATAGTGAAATATCTGCCCCGGGCGGTTCACATTTCCTGTCTAACTCAGGCAGGGGGGTCAATGCTGAGTGTGTGAACGGGAATCAATAGTGAAATATCTGCCCCGGGCGGTTCACATTTCCTGTCTAACTCAGGCAGGGGGGTCAATGCTGAGTGTGTGAACTGGAATCAATAGTGAAATATCTGCCCCGGGCGGTTCACATTTCCTGTCTCACTCAGGCAGGGGGGGTCAATGCTGAGTGTGTGAACTGGAATCAATAGTGAAATATCTGCCCCGGGCGGTTCACATTTCCTGTCTAACTCAGGCAGGGGGATCAATGCTGAGTGTGTGAACTGGAATCAATAGTGAAATATCTGCCCCGGGCGGTTCACATTTCCTGTCTAACTCAGGCAGGGGGGTCAATGCTGAGTGTGTGAACTGGAATAAACAGTGAAATATCTGCCCCGGGCGGTTCACATTTCCTGTCTAACTCAGGCAGGGGGATCGATGCTGAGTGTGTGAACTGGAATCAATAGTGAAATATCTGCCCCGGGCGGTCCACATTTCCTGTCTAACTCAGGCAGGGGGGTCAATGCTGAGTGTGTGAACTGGAATCAATAGTGAAATATCTGCCCCGGGCGGTTCACATTTCCTGTCTAACTCAGGCAGGGGGATCAATGCTGAGTGTGTGAACTGGAATCAATAGTGAAATATCTGCCCCGGGCGGTTCACATTTCCTGTCTAACTCAGGCAGGGGGGTCAATGCTGAGTGTGTGAACTGGAATCAATAGTGAAATATCTGCCCCGGGCGGTTCACATTTCCTGTCTAACTCAGGCAGGGGGGTCGATGCTGAGTGTGTGAACTGGAATCAATAGTGAAATATCTGCCCCGGGCGGTTCACATTTCCTGTCTAACTCAGGCAGGGGGGTCGATGCTGAGTGTGTGAACTGGAATCAATAGTGAAATATCTGCCCCGGGCGGTTCACATTTCCTGTCTAACTCAGGCAGGGGGGTCAATGCTGAGTGTGTGAACGGGAATCAATAGTGAAATATCTGCCCCGGGCGGTTCACATTTCCTGTCTAACTCAGGCAGGGGGGTCAATGCTGAGTGTGTGAACTGGAATCAATAGTGAAATATCTGCCCCGGGCGGTTCACATTTCCTGTCTCACTCAGGCAGGGGGGGTCAATGCTGAGTGTGTGAACTGGAATCAATAGTGAAATATCTGCCCCGGGCGGTTCACATTTCCTGTCTAACTCAGGCAGGGGGATCAATGCTGAGTGTGTGAACTGGAATCAATAGTGAAATATCTGCCCCGGGCGGTTCACATTTCCTGTCTAACTCAGGCAGGGGGGTCAATGCTGAGTGTGTGAACTGGAATCAATAGTGAAATATCTGCCCCGACAGTGACTCCTGTGATAGGGAGACCATCCACACCCACACCGACCCCTCCCCCAGCCACACCCACACCGACCCCTCCCCATACACACCGACCCCTCCCCCATCCACACCGACCCCTCCCCCAGCCACACCCACACCGACCCCTCCCCCATAAACACCGACCCCTCCCCCATCCACACCGACCCCTCCCCCATACACACCGACCCCTCCCCCATCCACACCGACCCCTCCCCCAGCCACACCCACACCGACCCCTCCCCCATACACACCGACCCCTCCCCCATACACACCGACCCCTCCCCCACCCACACCGACCCCTCCCCCATCCACACCCACACCGACCCCTCCCCCATCCACACCCACACCGACCCCTCCCCCACCCACACCGACCCCTCCCCCATCCACATCGACCCCTCCCCCATCCACAGCGACCCCTCCCCCACCCAGACTCAATCCGACCCCTCCCCCAACCAAACCGAGCCCTCCCCATCCACACCGACCCCTCCCCCAGCCACACCCACACCGACCCCTCCCCCACCCACACCGACCCCTCCCCATCCACACCGACCCCTCCCCCATCCACACCGACCCCTCCCCCACCCACACCGACCCCTCCCCCAACCACACCGACCCCTCCCCCATCCACACCGACCCCTCACCCACCCACACCGACCCCTCCCCCATCCACACCGACCCCTCCCCCATCCACACCGACCCCTCCCCCACCCACATTGACCCCTCCCCCATCCACACCGACCCCTCCCCCATCCACCCCCACCGACCCCTCCCCCATCCACCCCCACCGACCCCTCCCCCAACCACACCGACCCCTCCCCCATCCACACCGACCCCTCACCCACCCACACCGACCCCTCCCCCATCCACACCGACCCCTCCCCCATCCACACCGACCCCTCCCCCACCCACATTGACCCCTCCCCCATCCACACCGACCCCTCCCCCATCCACCCCCACCGACCCCTCCCCCATCCACACCCACACCGACCCCTCCCCCATCCACACCGAGCCCTCCCCCATCCACACCCACACCGACCCCTCCCCCATCCACACCGACCCCTCCCCCATCCACACCCACACCGACCCCGCCCCCATCCACACCCACACCGACCCCTCCCCATCCACACCGACCCCTCCCCCATCCACACCGACCCCTCCCCCATCCACACCGACCCCTCCCCCACCCACATTGACCCCTCCCCCATCCACACCGACCCCTCCCCCATCCACCCCCACCGACCCCTCCCCCATCCACACCCACACCGACCCCTCCCCCATCCACACCGAGCCCTCCCCCATCCACACCCACACCGACCCCTCCCCCATCCACACCGACCCCTCCCCCATCCACACCCACACCGACCCCTCCCCATCCACACCCACACCGACCCCTCCCCCACCCACACCGACCCCTCCCCCATCCACACCGACCCCTCACCCACCCACACCGACCCCTCCCCCATCCACACCGACCCCTCCCCCATCCACACCGACCCCTCCCCCACCCACATTGACCCCTCCCCCATCCACACCGACCCCTCCCCCATCCACTCCCACACCGACCCCGCCCCCATCCACACCCACACCGACCCCTCCCCCACCCACACCACCCCCTCCCCCATCCACACCGACCCCTCCCCATCCACACCCACACCGACCCCTCCCCATCCACACCCACACCGACCCCTCCCCCATCCACACCGACCCCTCCCCCATCCACACCGTCCCCTCCCCCATCCACACCGACCCCTCCCCCAGCCACACCCACACCGACCCCTCCCCCATACACACCGACCCCTCCCCCATACACACCGACCCCTCCCCCACCCACACCGACCCCTCCCCCATCCACACCCACACCGACCCCTCCCCCATCCACACCCACACCGACCCCTCCCCCACCCACACCGACCCCTCCCCCATCCACATCGACCCCTCCCCCATCCACAGCGACCCCTCCCCCACCCAGACTCAATCCGACCCCTCCCCCAACCAAACCGAGCCCTCCCCATCCACACCGACCCCTCCCCCAGCCACACCCACACCGACCCCTCCCCCAGCCACACCCACACCGACCCCTCCCCCAGCCACACCCACACCGACCCCTCCCCATACACACCGACCCCTCCCCCAGCCACACCCACACCGACCCCTCCCCCATAAACACCGACCCCTCCCCCATCCACACCGACCCCTCCCCCATACACACCGACCCCTCCCCCATCCACACCGACCCCTCCCCCAGCCACACCCACACCGACCCCTCCCCCATACACACCGACCCCTCCCCCATACACACCGACCCCTCCCCCACCCACACCGACCCCTCCCCCATCCACACCCACACCGACCCCTCCCCCATCCACACCCACACCGACCCCTCCCCCACCCACACCGACCCCTCCCCCATCCACATCGACCCCTCCCCCATCCACAGCGACCCCTCCCCCACCCAGACTCAATCCGACCCCTCCCCCAACCAAACCGAGCCCTCCCCATCCACACCGACCCCTCCCCCACCCACACCGACCCCTCCCCCAACCACACCGACCCCTCCCCCATCCACACCGACCCCTCACCCACCCACACCGACCCCTCCCCCATCCACACCGACCCCTCCCCCATCCACACCGACCCCTCCCCCACCCACATTGACCCCTCCCCCATCCACACCGACCCCTCCCCCATCCACCCCCACCGACCCCTCCCCCATCCACCCCCACCGACCCCTCCCCCAACCACACCGACCCCTCCCCCATCCACACCGACCCCTCACCCACCCACACCGACCCCTCCCCCATCCACACCGACCCCTCCCCCATCCACACCGACCCCTCCCCCACCCACATTGACCCCTCCCCCATCCACACCGACCCCTCCCCCATCCACCCCCACCGACCCCTCCCCCATCCACACCCACACCGACCCCTCCCCCATCCACACCGACCCCTCCCCCATCCACACCCACACCGACCCCGCCCCCATCCACACCCACACCGACCCCTCCCCATCCACACCCACACCGACCCCTCCCCATCCACACCCACACCGACCCCTCCCCCACCCACACCTCCCCCTCCCCCATCCACACCGACCCCTCACCCACCCACACCGACCCCTCCCCCATCCACACCGACCCCTCCCCCATCCACACCGACCCCTCCCCCACCCACATTGACCCCTCCCCCATCCACACCGACCCCTCGCCCATCCACACCCACACCGACCCCTCCCCATCCACACCCACACCGACCCCTCCCCCATCCACACCGACCCCTCCCCCATCCACACCGACCCCTCCCCATCCACACCCACACCGACACCTCCCCATCCACACCGACCCCTCCCCCATCCACCCCCACCGACCCCTCCCCCATCCACTCCCACACCGACCCCGCCCCCATCCACACCCACACCGACCCCTCCCCCACCCACACCACCCCCTCCCCCATCCACACCGACCCCTCCCCATCCACACCCACACCGACCCCTCCCCATCCACACCCACACCGACCCCTCCCCATCCACACCGTCCCCTCCCCCATCCACACCGACCCCTCCCCCACCCACATTGACCCCTCCCCCATCCACACCGACCCCTCCCCATCCACACCCACACCGACCCCTCCCCATCCACACCGACCCCTCCCCCATCCACACCGACCCCTCCCCCACCCACACCGACCCCTCCCCCACCCACACCGACTCCTCCCCCATCCACACCCACACCGACCCCGCCCCCATCCACACCCCCACCGACCCCTCCCCCATCCACACCCACACCGACCCCGCCCCCATCCACACCCACACCGACCCCTCCCCATCCACACCGAGCCCTCCCCCATCCACACCCACACCGACCCCTCCCCCATCCACACCGACCCCTCCCCCACCCACACCGACCCCTCCCCATCCACACCCACACCGACCCCTCCCCCATCCACACCCACACCGACCCCTCCCCCACCCACACCGACCCCTACCCATCCACACCCACACCGACCCCTCCCCCATCCACACCGACCCCTCCCCCATCCACACCCACACCGACCCCTCCCCCATCCACACCGACCCCTCCCCCATCCACACCCACACCGACCCCTCCCCCATCCACACCCACACCGACCCCTCCCCCATCCACACCGACCCCTCCCCCATCCACACCCACACCGACCCCTCCCCCATCCACACCGACTCCTCCCCCATTCACACCCACACCGACCCCTCCCCC
Source organism: Scyliorhinus torazame (assembly GCF_047496885.1). Lineage (NCBI taxonomy): Eukaryota > Metazoa > Chordata > Chondrichthyes > Carcharhiniformes > Scyliorhinidae > Scyliorhinus > Scyliorhinus torazame. The sequence continues at coordinate 363,563,001 of NC_092710.1, forward strand.
ATCCACACCGACCCCTCCCCCATCCACACCCACACTGACCCCTCCCCCATCCACACCCACACCGACCCCTCCCCCACCCACACCGACCCCTCCCCCATCCACACCGACCCCTCCCCCATCCACAGCGACCCCTCCCCCACCCAGACTCAATCCGACCCCTCCCCCATCCACACCGACCCCTCCCCCACCCACAGCGACCCCTCCCCCACCCACACCGACCCCTCCCCCATCCACACCCACACCGACCCCTCCCCCATCCACACCGACCCCTCACCCAACCAAACCGACCCCTCCCCATCCACACCCACACCGACCCCTCCCCCATCCACACCGACCCCTCCCCCATCCACACCCACACCGACCCCTCCCCCATCCACACCCACACCGACCCCTCCCCCACCCACACCCACACCGACCCCTGCCCATCCACACCGACCCCTCCCCCATCCACACCGACCCCTCCCCATCCACACCCACACCGACCCCTCCCCCATCCACACCGTCCCCTCCCCCACCCACACCGACCCCTCCCCCACCCACACCGACCCCTCCCCATCCACACCGACCCCTCCCCCATCCACACCGACCCCTCCCCCACCCACACCGACCCCTCCCCCAACCACACCGACCCCTCCCCCATCCACACTGACCCCTCCCCCATCCACACCGACCCCTCCCCCACCCACATTGACCCCTCCCCCATCCACACCGACCCCTCCCCCATCCACACCGACCCCTCCCCCACCCATACCGACCCCTCCCCCATCCACACCGACCCCTCCCCCATCCACACCCACACCGACCCCTCCCCCATCCACACCCACACCGACCCCTCCCCCATCCACACCGACCCCTCCCCCATCCACACCGACCCCTCCCCCATCCACACCGACCCCTCCCCCACCCACACCCACACCGACCCCTCCCCCATCCACACCGACCCCTCCCCCATCCACACCCACACCGACCCCTCCCCCATCCACACCCACACCGACCCCTCCCCCATCCACACCGACCCCTCCCCCATCCACACCGACCCCTCCCCCACCCACACCGACCCCTCCCCCACCCATACCGACCCCTCCCCCATCCACACCGACCCCTCCCCCATCCACACCCACACCGACCCCTCCCCCATCCACACCCACACCGACCCCTCCCCCATCCACACCGACCCCTCCCCCATCCACACCCACACTGACCCCTCCCCCATCCACACCCACACCGACCCCTCCCCCATCCACACCGACCCCTCCCCCACCCACACTGACCCCTCCCCCATCCACACCAACCCCTCCCCATCCACACCCACACCGACCCCTCCCCCATCCACACCGACCCCTCCCCCACCCACACTGACCCCTCCCCCATCCACACCGACCCCTCCCCATCCACACCCACACCGACCCCTCCCCCATCCACAGCGACCCCTCCCACACCCACACTCAATCCGACCCCTCCCCCATCCACACCCACACCGACCCCTCCCCATCCAGACCCACACCGACCCCTCCCCCACCCACACCTCCCCCTCCCCACCCACATCGACCCCTCCCCTTCCACACCCACACCGACCCCTCCCCATCCACACCGACCCCTTCCCCACCCACACCGACCCCTCCCCCATCCACATCCACAACGACCCCTCCCCATCCACACCCACACCGACCCCTCCCCATCCACACCCACACCGACCCCTCCCCATCCACACCGACCCCTTCCCCACCCACACCGACCCCTCCCCATCCACACCCACAACGACCCCTCCCCCATCCACACCCACACCGACCCCTCCCCCACCCACACCGACCCCCCCCCCATCCACACCGACCCCTCCCCCATCCACAGCGACCCCTCCCCCACCCAGACTCAATCCGACCCCTCCCCCATCCACACCGACCCCTCCCCACCCACAGCGACCCCTCCCCCACCCACACCGACCGCACCCCCTTCCACACCGACACTTCCCCCATCCACACCGAGCCCTCCCCCATCCACACCCACACCGACCCCTCCCCCATCCACACCCACACCGACCCCTCCTCCATCCACACCGACCCCTCCCCATCCACACCCACACCGACCCCTCCCCCACCCACACCCACACCGACCCCTGCCCATCCACACCGACCCCTCCCCCATCCACACCGACCCCTCCCCATCCACACCCACACCGACCCCTCCCCCATCCACACCGACCCCTCCCCCACCCACACCGACCCCTCCCCCACCCACACCCACACCGACCCCTGCCCATCCACACCGACCCCTCCCCCGTCCACACCGACCCCTCCCCCACCCACACCGACCCCTCCCCCACCCACACCGACCCCTCCCCCATCCACACCCACCCAGACCCCTCCCCATCCACACCCACACCGACCCCTCCCCCATCCACACCGACCCCTCCCCCACCCACACCGACCCCTCCCCCACCCACACCGACCCCTCCCCCACCCACACCGACCCCTCCCCAATCCACACCAACCCCTCCCCCATCCACACCGACCCCTCCCCCACCCACACCGACCCCTCCCCCATCCACACCCACACCGACCCCTCCCCCATCCACACCGACCCCTCCCCCATCCACACCCACACCGACCCCTCCCCCAACCACACCGACCCCTCACCCACCCACACCGACCCCTCCCCCATCCACACCGACCCCTCACCCACCCACACCGACCCCTCCCCCATCCACACCGACCCCTCCCCCATCCACACCGACCCCTCCCCCATCCACACCGACCCCTCCCCCATCCACCCCCACCGACCCCACCCCATCCACACCCACACCGACCCCGCCCCCATCCACACCCACACCGACCCCTCCCCATCCACACCCACACCGACCCCTCACCCACCCACACCGACCCCTCCCCCACCCACACCCACCGACCCCACCCCATCCACACCCACACCGACCCCGCCCCCATCCACACCCACACCGACCCCTCCCCCATCCACACCCACACCGACCCCTCCCCATCCACACCCACACCGACCCCTCCCCCATCCACACCCACACCGACCCCTCCCCCATCCACACCGACCCCTCCCCCACCCACACCCACACCGACCCCTCCCCCATCCACCCCCACCGACCCCTCCCCCATCCACACCGACCCCTCCCCATCCACACCCACACCGACCCCGCCCCCATCCACACCCACACCGACCCCTCACCATCCACACCCACACCGACCCCTCCCCCATCCACCCCCACCGACCCCACCCCATCCACACCCACACCGACCCCGCCCCCATCCACACCCACACCGACCCCTCACCATCCACACCCACACCGACCCCTCCCCCATCCACACCCACACCGACCCCTCCCCCACCCACACCGACCCCTCCCCCACCCACACCCACCGACCCCACCCCATCCACACCCACACCGACCCCTCCCCCATCCACACCCACACCGACCCCTCCCCCATCCACACCGACCCCTCCCCATCCACACCCACACCGACCCCTCCCCCATCCACACCCGCACCCACCCCTCCCCCACCCACATCCACACCGACCCCTCCCCCACCCACACCGACCCCTCACCATCCACACCCACACCGACCCCTCCCCCACCCACACCGACCCCTCCCCCATCCACACCCACACCGACCCCTCCCCCATCCACACCGACCCCTCCCCATCCACACCCACACCGACCCCTCCCCATCCACACCGACCCCGCCCCCATCCACACCCACACCGACCCCTCCCCATCCACACCCACACCGACCCCTCCCCCATCCACATCCACAGCGACCCCTCCCACATCCACACCGACCCCGCCCCCATCCACACCCACACCGACCCCTCCCCATCCACACCCACACCGACCCCTCCCCCATCCACACCCACACCGACCCCTCCCCCATCCACACCCACCCCTCCCCCATCCACACCCACACCGACCCCTCCCCCATCGACACCGACCCCTCACCATCCACACCCACACCGACCCCTCCCCCACCCACACCGACCCCTCCCCCATCCACACCCACACCGACCCCTCCCCCATCCACACCCACACCGACCCCTCCCCCATCCACACCGACCCCTCACCATCCACACCCACACCGACCCCTCCCACATCCACACCGACCCCTCCCCCACACACACCCACACCGACCCCTCCCCATCCACACCCACACCGACCCCTCCCCCATCCACACCCACACCGACCCCTCCCCCATCCACACCGACCCCTCCCCCACCCACACCGACCCCTCCCCCACCCACACCGACCCCTCCCCCATCCACACCGACCCCTCCCCCATCCACACCCACACCGACCCCTCCCCCACCCACACCGACCCCTCCCCCATCCACACCGACCCCTCCCCCATCCACACCCACACTGACCCCTCCCCCATCCACACCCACACCGACCCCTCCCCCATCCACACCCACACCGACCCCTCCCCATCCACACCGACCCCTCCCCCATCCACACCCACACTGACCCCTCCCCCATCCACACCCACACCGACCCCTCCCCCATCCACACCCACACCGTCCCCTCCCCCACCCACACCCACACCGACCCCTCCCCCATCCACATCGACCCCTCCCCCATCCACACCCACACCGACCCCTCCCCCATCCACACCGACCCCTCCCCACCCACACCCACACCGACCCCTCCCCCATCCACACCGACCCCTCCCCCATCCACACGACCCCTCCCCATCCACACCCACACCGACCCCTCCCCTATCCGCTCCCACACCGACCCCTCCCCATCCACACCGACCCCTCCCCCATCCACACCGACCCCTCCCCCATCCACACCAACACTGACCCCTCCCCCACCCACACCCACACCTCCCCCTCCCCGATCCACATCTCCCCATCCACACCCAAACCGACCCCTCCCCCACCCACACCGACCCCTCCCCATCCACACTGACCCCTCCCCCAACCACACCGACCCCACACCCACCCACACCGGCCCCTCCCGCACCACCACACACAACGACCCCTCCCCCACCCACACCTCCCCCTCCCCACCAACATCGACCCCTCCCCCATCCACACCCACACCGACCCCTCCCCCATCCACACCAACCCCTCCCCCACCCACACTGACCCCTCCCCATCCACAGCCACACCTCCCCCTCCCCCATCCGCTCCCACACCGACCCCTCCCCATCCACACCGACCCCTCCCCATCCACACCCACACCGACCCCTCCCCCATTCACACTGACCCCTCCCCCTTCCACACGCACACCGACCCCTCCCCACCCACACTGACCCCACCCCCATCCACACCGACCCCTCCCCCATCCACACTGACCCCTCCCCCTTCCACACCCACACCGACCCCTCCCCCATCCACACCGACCCCTCCCCCATCCACACCCACACCGACCCCTCCCCCATCCACACTGACCCCTCCCCCTTCCACACCCACACCGACCCCTCCCCCATCCACACCGACCCCTCCCCATCCACACCCATACCGACCCCACACCCACCCACACCCACACCGACCCCTCCCCCATCCACACCGACCCCTCCCCCATCCACACGACCCCTCCCCATCCACACCCACACCGACCCCTCCCCTATCCGCTCCCACACCGACCCCTCCCCATCCACACCGACCCCTCCCCCACCCACACCGACCCCTCCCCATCCACACTGAACCCTCCCCCAACCACACCGACCCCACACCCACCCACACCGGCCCCTCCCGCACCACCACACACAACGACCCCTCCCCCACCCACACCTCCCCCTCCCCACCAACATCGACCCCTCCCCCATCCACACCCACACCGACCCCTCCCCCACTCACACAGACCCCTCCCCCTTCCACGCACACACCGACCCCTCCCCACCCACACTGACCCCTCCCCCATCCACACCAACACCGACCCCTCCCCCATCCACATCGACCACATCCACACCCACATCGACCCCACACCCACCCACACCGGCCCCTCCCCCACCAACACACTCATCGACCCCTCCCCCACCCACCCTCACACTGACCCCTCCCCCATCCACAACCACACCGACCCCTCCCCATCCACACCGACCCCTCCCCATCCACACCCACACCGACCCCTCCCCCATCCACACAGACCCCTCCCCCTTCCACACGCACACCGACCCCTCCCCACCCACACTGACCCCTCCCCCATCCACAACGACCCCTCCCCATCCACACCCACACCGACCCCTCCCCCATCCACATCGACCACTCCCCCATCCACACCCACACTGACCCCTCCCCCATCCACACCGACCCCGCCCCGATCCACACCCACACCGACACCTCCCCCATCCACACCCACACCGACCCCTCCCCCACCCACACCCACACCGACCCCTCCCCCACCCACACCGACACCGACCCCTCCCCACCCACACTGACCCCTCCCCCATCCACAACGACCCCTCCCCATCCACACCCACACCGACCCCTCCCACCTTCCACATCGACCACTCCCCCATCCACACCCACACCGACACCTCCCCCATCCACACCCACACCGACCCCTCCCCCACCCACTCCCACACCGACCCCTCCCCCACCCACACCCACACCGACGCCTCCCCCATCCACATCGACCACTCCCCCATCCACACCCACACCGACACCTCCCCCATCCACACCCACACCGACCCCTCCCCCATCCACATCCACACCGACCCCTCCCCCATCCACACACACACCGACCCCTCCCCCACCCACACCGACCCCTCCCCCATCCACAGCCACACCGACCCCTCACCATCCACACCCACACCGACCCCTCCCCCATCCACACCGACCCCTCCCCCATCCACACCGACCCCTCCCCCATCCACACCGACCCCTCCCCCATCCACACCGACCCCTCCCCACCTTCACCGACCCCTCCCCCATCCGCTCCCACACCGACCCCTCACCCATCCACACCCACACCGACCCCTCCCCCATCCACACCGTCCCCTCCCCCATCCGCTCCCACACCGACCCCTCACCCATCCACACCCACACCGACCCCTCCCCATCCACACCAACCCCTCCCCCACCCACACCGACCCCTCCCCCATCCACACCGACCCCTCCCCATCCACACCCTCACCGACCCCTCCCCCATCCACACTGACCCCTCCCCCTTCCACACGCACACCGACCCCTCCCCACCCACACTGACCCCACCCCCATCCACACCGACCCCTCCCCCATCCACACTGACCCCTCCCCCTTCCACACCCACACCGACCCCGCCCCCATCCACACCGACCCCTCCCCCATCCACACCCACACCGATCCCTCCCCCATCCACACTGACCCCTCCCCCTTCCACACCCACACCGACCCCTCCCCCATCCACACCGACCCCTCCCCCATCCACACCCACACCGACCCCTCCCCCATCCACACCCACACTGACCCCTCCCCCATCCACACCCACACCGACCCCTCCCCATCCACACCCACACCGACCCCTCCCCATCCACACCCACACCGACCCCTCCCCATCCACACCAACACCGACCCCTCCCCCATCCACATCGACCCCTCCCCCATCCACACCCACACCGACCCCTCCCCCATCCACACCCACACCGACCCCTCCCCCATCCACACCGACCCTCCCCCATCCACACCCACACCGACCCCTCCCCCATCCACACCCACACCCACCCACACCCACACCGACCCCTCCCCCATCCACACCGACCCCTCCCCCATCCACACGACCCCTCCCCCATCCACACCCACACCGACCCCTCCCCTATCCGCTCCCACACCGACCCCTCCCCATCCACACCGACCCCTCCCCCATCCACACCAACACTGACCCCTCCCCCACCCACACCCACACCGACCGCTCCTCCACCCACACCACCCCCTCCCCACCCACACCGACCCCTCCCCCATCCACACCCACACCGACCCCTCCCCCATCCGCTCCCGCACCGACCCCTCCCCATCCACACCCACACCAACCCCTCCCCATCCACAATCACACCGACCCCTCCCCCATCCACACCCACACCAACCCCTCCCCCATCCACACCCACACCGACCCCTCCCCCATCCACACCCACACCGACCCCTCCCCCATCCACACCGACCCCTCCCCCATCCACACCGACCCCTCCCCCATCCACACCCACACCGACACCTCCCCCATCCACACCCACACCGACCCCACACCCACCCACACCGGCCCCTCCCGCACCAACACACACACCGACCCCTCCCCCACCCACACCTCCCCCTACCCACCCACATCGACCCCTCCCCCATCCACACCCACACCGACCCCTCCCCCACCCACACAGACCCCTCCCCACCAACACTGACCCGTCCCCCATCCAAAACGACCCCTCCCCCATCCACACCCACAACAACCCCTCCCCCACCCACACCGACCCCTCCCCCACCCACACCGACCCCTCCCCCATCCACATCGACCACATCCACACCCACATCAACCCCTCCCCCACCCACACCGACCCCTCCCCCACCAACACACACATCGACCCCTCCCCCACCCACCCTCACACTGACCCCTCTGCCACCCACACGCACACCTCCCCCTCCCCACCCCCATCCACAGCCACACTGACCCCACCCCATCCACACCGACCCCTCCCCCATCCACACCCACCCCCACCCCACCCCCATCCACACCCACACCGACCCCTCCCCATCCACACCGACCCCTCCCCCATCCACACCGACCCCTCCCCCATCCACACCAACACTGACCCCTTCCCCATCCACACCCAAACCGACCCCTCCCCCATCCACACCCACACCGACCCCTCCCCATCCAGACCGACCCCTCCCCCACCACACCGACCCCTCCCCATCTACACCCACACCTACTGCTCCCCCATCCACACCGACCCCTCCACCATCCACACCGACCCCTCCCCCAACCACACCCACACCGCCCCCTCCCCCACCCACACCGACCCCTCCCCCTTCCACACCGACCCTCCCCCACCCTCACCGACCCATCCCCCACCCACACAGACCCCTCCCCCATCCACAACGACCCCTCCCCATCCACACCCACACCGACCCCTCCCCACCCACACTGAACCCTCCCCCATCCACAACGACCCCTCCCCATCCACACCCACACCGACCCCTCCCCCATCCACATCGACCCCTCCCCCATCCACACCGACCCCTCCCCCAACCACACCCACACCGGCCCCTCCCCCATCCACACCAACCCCTCCCCCACCCACACTGACCCCTCCCCATCCACACCCACACCGACCCCTCCCCCATCCACATCCACACCGACCCCTCCCCATCCACACCCACACCGGCCCCTCCCGCACCAACACACACACCGACCCCTCCCCCACCCACACCTCCCCCTCCCCACCCACATCGACCCCTCCCCATCCACACACACACCGACCCCTCCCCCACCAACACCACCCCACCCCCATCCACAGCCACACCTCCCCCTCCCCCATCCACTCCCACACCGACCCCTCCCCATCCACACCGACCCCTCCCCATTCACACCCACACCGACCCCTCCCCCATTCACACTGACCCCTCCCCCTTCCACACGCACACCGACCCCTCCCCACCCACACTGACCCCACCCCCATCCACACCGACCCCTCCCCCATCCACACTGACCCCTCCCCCTTCCACACCCACACCGACCCCTCCCCCATCCACACCGACCCCTCCCCCATCCACACCCACACCGACCCCTCCCCATCCACACCCACACCGACCCGTCCCCCATCCATATCGACCCCTCCCCCATCCACACCCACACCGACCCCTCCCCCATCCACACCGACCCCTCCCCATCCACACCCACACCGACCCCACACCCACCCACACCCACACCGACCCCTCCCCCATCCACACCGACCCCTCCCCCATCCACACGACCCCTGCCCCATCCACACCCACACCGACCCCTCCCCTATCCGCTCCCACACCGACCCCTCCCCATCCACACCGACCCCTCCCCCATCCACATCGACCCCTCCCCCATCCACACCAACACTGACCCCTCCCCCACCCACACCCACACCTCCCCCTCCCCGATCCACACCTCCCCCATCCACACCCAAACCGACCCCTCCCCCACCCACACCGACCCCTCCCCATCCACACTGACCCCTCCCCCAACCACACCGACCCCACACCCACCCACACCGGCCCCTCCCGCACCACCACACACACCGACCCCTCCCCCACCCACACCCCCCCCTCCCCACCAACATCGACCCCTCCCCCATCCACACCCACACCGACCCCTCCCCCATCCACACCGACCCCTCCCCCACACCCATCCACACCGATCCCACCCCCATCCACACCCTCACCGACCCCTCCCCCATCCACACCCACACCGACCCCTCCCCCATCCACACCGACCCCTCCCCACCCACACCCACACCGACCCCTCCCCCATCCACACCGTCCCCTCCCCCATCCACACGACCCCTCCCCCATCCACACCCACACCGACCCCTCCCCTATCCGCTCCCACACCGACCCCTCCCCATCCACACCGACCCCTCCCCCATCCTCACCGACCCCTCCCCCATCCACACCCACACCAACCCCTCCCCCATCCACACCGACCCCTCCCCCATCCACACCCACACCGACCCCTCCCCCATCCACACCCACACCGACCACTCCCCCATCCACACCCACACCGACCCCTCCCCCATCCACACCCACACCAACCCCTCCCCATCCACACCGATCCCTCACCCATCCACAACGACCCCTCCCCCATCCACACCCAAACCGACCCCTCCCCCACCCACACCGACCCCTCCCCATCCACACCGACCCCTCCCCCATCCACACCCACACCTACCCCTCCCCCATCCACACCCACACTGAACCCTCCCCCATCCACACCCACACCGAACACTCCCCATCCACACCGACCCCTCCCCATCCACACCCACACCGACCCCTCCCCATCCACACCGACCCCTCCCCCATCCACACCGACCCCTCCCCCATCCACACCGACCCCTCCCCCATCCACACCGACCCCTCCCCCATCCACACCCACACTGACCCCTCCCCCACCCATACCCACACCGACCCCTCCCCATCCACACCCACACCGACCCCTCCCCCATCCACACCCACACTGACCCCTCCCCCATCCACACCGACCCCTCCCCCATCCACACCCACACCGACCCCTCCCCATCCACACCCAAACCGACCCCTCCCCCACCCACACCGACCCCTCCCCCATCCACACCGATCCCTCCCCTAACCACACCCACACCGACCCCTCCCCCATCCACACCAACCCCTCCCCCACCAACACTGACCCCTCCCCCATCCACAACGACCCCTCCCCATCCACACCCACACCGACCCCTCCCCCATCCACATCGACCCCTCCCCCATCCATACCGACCCCTCCCCCATCCACATCCACACCGACCCCTCTCCCATCCACACCCACACCGGCCCCTCCCGCACCAACACACACACCGACCCCTCCCCCACCCACACCTCCCCCTCCCCACCCACATCGACCCCTCCCCCATCCACACCCACACCGACCCCTCCCCATCCACACCAACCCCTCCCCCATCCACACCCACACCGACCCCTCCCCAATCCACACCGACCCCTCCCCCACCCACACCCACACCGACCCCTCCCCCACCCACACCCACACCTCCCCACCCACACCGAGCCCTCCCCCATCCACACCCACACCGACCCCTCCCCCATCCACACCCACACCGACCCCTCCCCCATCCACACCCACACCGACCCCTCCCCCATCCACACCGACCCCTCCCCCATCCACACCCACACCGACCCCTCCCCCATCCAAACTGACCCCTCCCCCATCCACACCCACACCGACCCCTCCCCATCCACACCCACACTGACCCCTCCCCCATCCACACCCACACCGACCCCTCCCCATCCACACCGTCCCCTCCCCCATCCACACCCACACCGACCCCTCCCCCATCCACTCCCACACCGACCCCTCCCCCATCCACACCGACCCCTCCCCCATCCACACCGACCCCTCCCCCATCCACACCCACACCGACCCCTCCCCCATCCACACCGACCCCTCCCCATCCACACACACACCGACCCCTCCCCCATCCACACCGACCCCTCCCCATCCACACCCACACCGACCCCTCCCCCATCCACACCCACACCGACCCCTCCCCATCCACACCCACCCCTCCCCATCCACACCGACCCCTCCCCCATCCACAACGACCCCTCCCCATCCACACCGACACCGACCCCATCCACACCGACCCCGCCCCCATCCACACCCACACCGACCCCTCCCCCATCCACACCGACCCCTCCCCCATCCACACCCACACCGACCCCTCCCCCATCCACACCGACCCCTCCCCATCCACACCCACCCCTCCCCATCCACACCGACCCCTCCCCCATCCACAACGACCCCTCCCCATCCACACCGACCCCGCCCCCATCCACACCCACACCGACCCCTCCCCATCCACACCGACCCCTCCCCATCCACACCCACACCGACCCCTCCCCCATCCACACCGACCCCTCCCCATCCACACCGACACCGACCCCATCCACACCGACCCCTCCCCCATCCACACTCACACCGACCCCTCCCCCATCCACACCGACCCCTCCCCATCCACACCGACCCCTCCCCATCCACACCGACACCGACCCCATCCACACCGACCCCTCCCCCATCCACACCCACACCGACCCCTCCCCATCCACAACCACACCGACCCCTCCCCATCCACACACACACCGACCCCACCCCCACCCACACAGACCCCTCCCCCATCCACTCCCACACCGACCCCTCCCCCATCCACACCGACCCCTCCCCCATCCACACCCACACCGACCCCTCCCCATCCACACCCACACCGACCCCTCCCCCATCCACACCCACACGGACCCCTCCCCCATCCACACCCACACCGACCCCTCCCCCATCCACACCCACACCGACCCCTCCCCATCCACACCGACCCCTCCCCATCCACACCCACACCGACCCCTTCCCCATCCACTCCCACACCGACCCCTCCCCCATCCACACCCACACCGACCCCTTCCCCATCCACACCCACACCGACCCCTCCCCCACCCACACAGGCCCCTCCCCCATCCACACCCACACCGACCCCTCCCCCATCCACACCCACACCGACCCCTCCCCCATCCACACCCACACCGAACCCTCCCCCATCCACATCGACCTCTCCCCCATCCACACCCACACCGACCCCTCCCCCATCCCCACCCACACCTCCCCCTCCCCACCCACATCGACCCCTCCCCATCCACACACACACCGACCCCTCCCCCACCAACACCACCCCACCCCCATCCACAGCCACACCTCCCCCTCCCCCATCCACTCCCACACCGACCCCTCCCCATCCACACCGACCCCTCCCCATTCACACCCACACCGACCCCTCCCCCATTCACACTGACCCCTCCCCCTTCCACACGCACACCGACCCCTCCCCACCCACACTGACCCCACCCCCATCCACACCGACCCCTCCCCCATCCACACTGACCCCTCCCCCTTCCACACCCACACCGACCCCTCCCCCATCCACACCGACCCCTCCCCCATCCACACCCACACCGACCCCTCCCCATCCACACCCACACCGACCCGTCCCCCATCCATATCGACCCCTCCCCCATCCACACCCACACCGACCCCTCCCCCATCCACACCGACCCCTCCCCATCCACACCCACACCGACCCCACACCCACCCACACCCACACCGACCCCTCCCCCATCCACACCGACCCCTCCCCCATCCACACGACCCCTGCCCCATCCACACCCACACCGACCCCTCCCCTATCCGCTCCCACACCGACCCCTCCCCATCCACACCGACCCCTCCCCCATCCACATCGACCCCTCCCCCATCCACACCAACACTGACCCCTCCCCCACCCACACCCACACCTCCCCCTCCCCGATCCACACCTCCCCCATCCACACCCAAACCGACCCCTCCCCCACCCACACCGACCCCTCCCCATCCACACTGACCCCTCCCCCAACCACACCGACCCCACACCCACCCACACCGGCCCCTCCCGCACCACCACACACACCGACCCCTCCCCCACCCACACCCCCCCCTCCCCACCAACATCGACCCCTCCCCCATCCACACCCACACCGACCCCTCCCCCATCCACACCGACCCCTCCCCCACACCCATCCACACCGATCCCACCCCCATCCACACCCTCACCGACCCCTCCCCCATCCACACCCACACCGACCCCTCCCCCATCCACACCGACCCCTCCCCACCCACACCCACACCGACCCCTCCCCCATCCACACCGTCCCCTCCCCCATCCACACGACCCCTCCCCCATCCACACCCACACCGACCCCTCCCCTATCCGCTCCCACACCGACCCCTCCCCATCCACACCGACCCCTCCCCCATCCTCACCGACCCCTCCCCCATCCACACCCACACCAACCCCTCCCCCATCCACACCGACCCCTCCCCCATCCACACCCACACCGACCCCTCCCCCATCCACACCCACACCGACCCCTCCCCCACCCACACCGACCCCTCCCCCATCCACACCCACACCGACCACTCCCCCATCCACACCCACACCGACCCCTCCCCCATCCACACCCACACCAACCCCTCCCCATCCACACCGATCCCTCACCCATCCACAACGACCCCTCCCCCATCCACACCCAAACCGACCCCTCCCCCACCCACACCGACCCCTCCCCATCCACACCGACCCCTCCCCCATCCACACCCACACCTACCCCTCCCCCATCCACACCCACACTGAACCCTCCCCCATCCACACCCACACCGAACACTCCCCATCCACACCGACCCCTCCCCATCCACACCCACACCGACCCCTCCCCATCCACACCGACCCCTCCCCCATCCACACCGACCCCTCCCCCATCCACACCGACCCCTCCCCCATCCACACCGACCCCTCCCCCATCCACACCCACACTGACCCCTCCCCCACCCATACCCACACCGACCCCTCCCCATCCACACCCACACCGACCCCTCCCCCATCCACACCCACACTGACCCCTCCCCCATCCACACCGACCCCTCCCCCATCCACACCCACACCGACCCCTCCCCATCCACACCCAAACCGACCC
Organism: Scyliorhinus torazame; assembly: GCF_047496885.1. Lineage (NCBI taxonomy): Eukaryota > Metazoa > Chordata > Chondrichthyes > Carcharhiniformes > Scyliorhinidae > Scyliorhinus > Scyliorhinus torazame. The sequence continues at coordinate 363,578,202 of NC_092710.1, forward strand.
CTCCCCCACCCACACCGACCCCTCCCCCATCCACACCGATCCCTCCCCTAACCACACCCACACCGACCCCTCCCCCATCCACACCAACCCCTCCCCCACCAACACTGACCCCTCCCCCATCCACAACGACCCCTCCCCATCCACACCCACACCGACCCCTCCCCCATCCACATCGACCCCTCCCCCATCCATACCGACCCCTCCCCCATCCACATCCACACCGACCCCTCTCCCATCCACACCCACACCGGCCCCTCCCGCACCAACACACACACCGACCCCTCCCCCACCCACACCTCCCCCTCCCCACCCACATCGACCCCTCCCCCATCCACACCCACACCGACCCCTCCCCATCCACACCAACCCCTCCCCCATCCACACCCACACCGACCCCTCCCCAATCCACACCGACCCCTCCCCCACCCACACCCACACCGACCCCTCCCCCACCCACACCCACACCTCCCCACCCACACCGAGCCCTCCCCCATCCACACCCACACCGACCCCTCCCCCATCCACACCCACACCGACCCCTCCCCCATCCACACCCACACCGACCCCTCCCCCATCCACACCGACCCCTCCCCCATCCACACCCACACCGACCCCTCCCCCATCCAAACTGACCCCTCCCCCATCCACACCCACACCGACCCCTCCCCATCCACACCCACACTGACCCCTACCCCATCCACACCCACACCGACCCCTCCCCATCCACACCGTCCCCTCCCCCATCCACACCCACACCGACCCCTCCCCCATCCACTCCCACACCGACCCCTCCCCCATCCACACCGACCCCTCCCCCATCCACACCGACCCCTCCCCCATCCACACCCACACCGACCCCTCCCCCATCCACACCGACCCCTCCCCATCCACACACACACCGACCCCTCCCCCATCCACACCGACCCCTCCCCATCCACACCCACACCGACCCCTCCCCCATCCACACCCACACCGACCCCTCCCCATCCACACCCACCCCTCCCCATCCACACCGACCCCTCCCCCATCCACAACGACCCCTCCCCATCCACACCGACACCGACCCCATCCACACCGACCCCGCCCCCATCCACACCCACACCGACCCCTCCCCCATCCACACCGACCCCTCCCCCATCCACACCCACACCGACCCCTCCCCCATCCACACCGACCCCTCCCCATCCACACCCACCCCTCCCCATCCACACCGACCCCTCCCCCATCCACAACGACCCCTCCCCATCCACACCGACCCCGCCCCCATCCACACCCACACCGACCCCTCCCCATCCACACCGACCCCTCCCCATCCACACCCACACCGACCCCTCCCCCATCCACACCGACCCCTCCCCCATCCACACCGACACCGACCCCATCCACACCGACCCCTCCCCCATCCACACTCACACCGACCCCTCCCCCATCCACACCGACCCCTCCCCATCCACACCGACCCCTCCCCATCCACACCGACACCGACCCCATCCACACCGACCCCTCCCCCATCCACACCCACACCGACCCCTCCCCATCCACAACCACACCGACCCCTCCCCATCCACACACACACCGACCCCTCCCCCACCCACACAGACCCCTCCCCCATCCACTCCCACACCGACCCCTCCCCCATCCACACCGACCCCTCCCCCATCCACACCCACACCGACCCCTCCCCATCCACACCCACACCGACCCCTCCCCCATCCACACCCACACGGACCCCTCCCCCATCCACACCGACCCCTCCCCCATCCACACCCACACCGACCCCTCCACCATTCACACCCACACCGACCCCTCCCCCATCCACTCCCACACCGACCCCTCCCCCATCCACACCCACACCGACCCCTTCCCCATCCACACCCACACCGACCCCTCCCCCACCCACACAGGCCCCTCCCCCATCCACACCCACACCGACCCCTCCCCCATCCACACCCACACCGACCCCTCCCCCATCCACACCCACACCGAACCCTCCCCCATCCACATCGACCTCTCCCCCTTCCACACCCACACCGACCCCTCCCCCATCCACACCCGCACCCACCCCTCCCCCATCCACACCTCCCCTCCCCACCCCCATCCACAGCCACACTGACCCCTCCACCACCCACACCGACCCCACACCCACCCACACCGGCCCCTCCCCCACCAACACCCACACCGACCCCACCCGCACCAAACACCCACACCGACCCCTCCCCCATCCACACCGACCCCTCCCCCATCCACACGACCCCTCCCCATCCACACCCACACCGACCCCTCCCCATCCACACCCACACCGACCCCTCCCCCATCCACACAGACCCCTCCCCCTTCCACACACACACCGACCCCTACCCACTCACAATGACCCCTCCCCCATCCACAATGACCCCTCCCCATCCACACCCACACCGACCCCTCCCCACCCACAATGACCCCTCCCCCATCCACAACGACCCCTCCCCATCCACACTCACACCGACCCCTCCCCCATCCACATCGACCACTCCCACATCCACACCCACACCGACACCTCACCCATCCACACCCACACCGACCCCTCCCCCATCCACACCGACCCCTCCCCCATCCACACCCACACCGACCCCTCCCCCATCCACACCGACCCCTCCCCCACCCACACCCGCACCGACCCCTCCCCCATCCACACTGACCCCTCCCCCATCCACACCGACCCCTCCCCACCCACAATGACCCCTCCCCCATCCACACCGACCCCTCCCCCATCCACACCCGCACGCACCCCTCCCCATCCACACCCACACCGACCCCTCCCCCATCCACACCGACCCCTCCCCCAGCCACACTCACACCGACCCCTCCCCCATCCACACCCACACCGACACCTCCCCCATCCACACCCACACCGACCCCTCCCCCATCCACATCCACACCGACCCCTCCCCATCCACAGCCACACTGACCCCACCCCCTTCCACACCGACCCCTCCCCCATCCACACCCACACCGACCCCTCCCCCATCCACACCCACACCGACCCCTCCCCATCCACACCCACACCGACCCCTCCCCCATCCACATCGACCCCTCCCCCATCCACACCGACCCCTCCCCCATCCAGAACCACACCGACCCCTCCCCCATCCACACCCACACCGACCCCTCCCCCATCCACACCCACACCGACCCCTCCCCCATCCACACCGACCCCTCCCCATCCACACCCACACCGACCCCTCCCCATCCACACCCACACCGACCCCTCCCCCATCCACACCGACCCCTCCCCCATCCACACGCACACCGACCCCTCCCCATCCACACCCACACCGACCCCTCCCCCATCCACACCGACCCCTCCCCCATCCACACCGACCTCTCTCCCATCCACACCGACCCCTCCCCCATCCGCTCCCACACCGACCCCTCCCCATCCACACCGACCTCTCTCCCATCCACACCGACCCCTCCCCCATCCACACCAACACTGACCCCTCCCCCACCCACACCCACACCGACCCCTCCCCCACCCACACCACCCCCTCCCCACCCACACCGACCCCTCCCCCATCCGCCCCCGCACCGACCCCTCCCCATCCACACCGACCCCTCCCCCATCCACAGCCACACCGACCCCTCCCCCATCCACACCCACACTGAACCCTCCCCCACCCACACCTAACCCTCCCCATCCACACCGACCCCTCCCCCATCCACACCCACACTGAACCCTCCCCCACCCACACCTAACCCTCCCCATCCACACCGACCCCTCCCCATCCACACCGACCCCTCCCCATCCACACCGACCCCTCCCCCATCCACACCCACACCGACCCCTCCCCCATCCACACCGACCCCTCCCCCATCCACACCCACACTGACCCCTCCCCCACCCATACCCACACCGACCCCTCCCCATCCACACCCACACCGACCCCTCCCCCATTCACACCCACACTGACCCCTCCCCCATCCAGACCGACCCCTCCCCCATCCACACCCACACCGACCCCTCCCCCATCCACACCCAAACCGACCCCTCCCCCACCCACACCGACCCCTCCCCCATCCACACCGACCCCTCCCCCATCCACACCGACCCCTCCCCCAACCATACCCACACCGACCCCTCCCCCATCCACACCAACCCCTCCCCCACCCACACTGACCCCTCCCCATCCACACCCACACCGACCCCTCCCCCATCCACATCCACACCGACCCCTCCCCATCCACACCCACACCGGCCCCTCCCGCACCAACACACACACCGACCCCTCCCCCACCCACACCTCCCCCTCCCCACCCACATCGACCCCTCCCCATCCACACACACACCGACCCCTCCCCCACCAACACCGACCCCACCCCCATCCACAGCCACACCTCCCCCTCCCCCATCCGCTCCCACACCGACCCCTCCCCCATCCACACCCACACCGACCCCACCCCATCCACACCCACACCGACCCCTCCCCATCCACACCGACCCCTCCCCATCCACACCCACACCGACCCCTCCCCCATTCACACTGACCCCTCCCCCTTCCACACGCACACCGACCCCTCCCCACCCACACTGACCCCACCCCCATCCACACCGACCCCTCCCCCATCCACACTGACCCCTCCCCCTTCCACACCCACACCGACCCCTCCCCCATCCACACCGACCCCTCCCCCATCCACACCCACACCGACCCCTCCCCATCCACACCCACACCGACCCCTCCCCCATCCACATCGACCCCTCCCCCATCCACACCCACACCGACCCCTCCCCCATCCACACCGACCCCTCCCCATCCACACCCATACCGACCCCACACCCACCCACACCCACACCGACCCCTCCCCCATCCACACCGACCCCTCCCCCATCCACGCGACCCCTCCCCATCCACACCCACACCGACCCCTCCCCTATCCGCTCCCACACCGACCCCTCCCCATCCACACCGACCCCTCCCCCATCCACACCGACCCCTCCCCCATCCACACCAACACTGACCCCTCCCCCACCCACACCCACACCTCCCCCTCCCCGATCCACATCTCCCCATCCACACCCAAACCGACCCCTCCCCCACCCACACCGACCCCTCCCCATCCACACTGACCCCTCCCCCAACCACACCGACCCCACACCCACCCACACCGGCCCCTCCCGCACCACCACACACAACGACCCCTCCCCCACCCACACCTCCCCCTCCCCACCAACATCGACCCCTCCCCCATCCACACCCACACCGACCCCTCCCCCATCCACACCAACCCCTCCCCCACCCACACTGACCCCTCCCCATCCACAGCCACACCTCCCCCTCCCCCATCCGCTCCCACACCGACCCCTCCCCATCCACACCGACCCCTCCCCATCCACACCCACACCGACCCCTCCCCCATTCACACTGACCCCTCCCCCTTCCACACGCACACCGACCCCTCCCCACCCACACTGACCCCACCCCCATCCACACCGACCCCTCCCCCATCCACACTGACCCCTCCCCCTTCCACACCCACACCGACCCCTCCCCCATCCACACCGACCCCTCCCCCATCCACACCCACACCGACCCCTCCCCATCCACACCCACACCGACCCCTCCCCCATCCACATCGACCCCTCCCCCATCCACACCCACACCGACCCCTCCCCCATCCACACCGACCCCTCCCCATCCACACCCATACCGACCCCACACCCACCCACACCCACACCGACCCCTCCCCCATCCACACCGACCCCTCCCCCATCCACACGACCCCTCCCCATCCACACCCACACCGACCCCTCCCCTATCCGCTCCCACACCGACCCCTCCCCATCCACACCGACCCCTCCCCCATCCACACCGACCCCTCCCCCATCCACACCAACACTGACCCCTCCCCCACCCACACCCACACCTCCCCCTCCCCGATCCACATCTCCCCATCCACACCCAAACCGACCCCTCCCCCACCCAACCGACCCCTCCCCATCCACACTGAACCCTCCCCCAACCACACCGACCCCACACCCACCCACACCGGCCCCTCCCGCACCACCACACACAACGACCCCTCCCCCACCCACACCTCCCCCTCCCCACCAACATCGACCCCTCCCCCATCCACACCCACACCGACCCCTCCCCCACTCACACAGACCCCTCCCCCTTCCACGCACACACCGACCCCTCCCCACCCACACTGACCCGTCCCCCATCCACAACGACCCCTCCCCCATCCACACCAACACCGACCCCTCCCCCATCCACATCGACCACATCCACACCCACATCGACCCCACACCCACCCACACCGGACCCTCCCCCACCAACACACTCATCGACCCCTCCCCCACCCACCCTCACACTGACCCCTCCCCCATCCACAACCACACCGACCCCTCCCCATCCACACCGACCCCTCCCCATCCACACCCACACCGACCCCTCGCCCATCCACACAGACCCCTCCCCCTTCCACACGCACACCGACCCCTCCCCACCCACACTGACCCCTCCCCCATCCACAACGACCCCTCCCCATCCACACCCACACCGACCCCTCCCCCATCCACATCGACCCCTCCCCATCCACACCCACACTGACCCCTCCCCCATCCACACCGACCCCTCCCCATCCACACCCACACTGACCCCTCCCCCATCCACACCGACCCCGCCCCCATCCACACCCACACCGACACCTCCCCCATCCACACCCACACCGACCCCTCCCCCACCCACACCCACACCGACCACTCCCCCACCCACACCGACACCGACCCCTCCCCACCCACACTGACCCCTCCCCCATCCACAACGACCCCTCCCCATCCACACCCACACCGACCCCTCCCCCATCCACATCGACCACTCCCCCATCCACACCCACACCGACACCTCCCCCATCCACACCCACACCGACCCCTCCCCCACCCACTCCCACACCGACCCCTCCCCCACCCACACCCACACCGACGCCTCCCCCATCCACATCGACCACTCCCCCATCCACACCCACACCGACACCTCCCCCATCCACACCCACACCGACCCCTCCCCCATCCACATCCACACCGACCCCTCCCCCATCCACACACACACCGACCCCTCCCCCACCCACACCGACCCCTCCCCCATCCACAGCCACACCGACCCCTCACCATCCACACCCACACCGACCCCTCCCCCATCCACACCGACCCCTCCCCCATCCACACCGACCCCTCCCCCATCCACACCGACCCCTCCACACCCACACCGACCCCTCCCCCATCCGCTCCCACACCGACCCCTCACCCATCCACACCCACACCGACCCCTCCCCCATCCACACCGTCCCCTCCCCCATCCGCTCCCACACCGACCCCTCACCCATCCACACCCACACCGACCCCTCCCCATCCACACCAACCCCTCCCCCACCCACACCGACCCCTCCCCCATCCACACCCTCACCGACCCCTCCCCCATCCACACTGACCCCTCCCCCTTCCACACGCACACCGACCCCTCCCCACCCACACTGACCCCACCCCCATCCACACCGACCCCTCCCCCATCCACACTGACCCCTCCCCCTTCCACACGCACACCGACCCCTCCCCACCCACACTGACCCCACCCCCATCCACACCGACCCCTCCCCCATCCACACTGACACCTCCCCCTTCCACACCCACACCGACCCCTCCCCCATCCACACCGACCCCTCCCCCATCCACACCCACACCGACCCCTCCCCCATCCACACTGACCCCTCCCCCTTCCACACCCACACCGACCCCTCCCCCATCCACACCGACCCCTCCCCCATCCACACCCACACCGACCCCTCCCCCATCCACACCCACACTGACCCCTCCCCCATCCACACCCACACCGACCCCTCCCCATCCACACCCACACCGACCCCTCCCCATCCACACCCACACCGACCCCTCCCCATCCACACCCACACCGACCCCTCCCCATCCACACCCACACCGACCCCTCCCCCATCCACATCGACCCCTCCCCCATCCACACCCACACCGACCCCTCCCCCATCCACACCCACACCGACCCCTCCCCCATCCACACCCACACCCACCCACACCCACACCGACCCCTCCCCCATCCACACCGACCCCTCCCCCATCCACACGACCCCTCCCCCATCCACACCCACACCGACCCCTCCCCTATCCGCTCCCACACCGACCCCTCCCCATCCACACCGACCCCTCCCCCATCCACACCAACACTGACCCCTCCCCCACCAACACCCACACCGACCGCTCCTCCACCCACACCACCCCCTCCCCACCCACACCGACCCCTCCCCCATCCACACCCACACCGACCCCTCCCCCATCCGCTCCCGCACCGACCCCTCCCCATCCACACCCACACCAACCCCTCCCCATCCACAATCACACCGACCCCTCCCCCATCCACACCCACACCAACCCCTCCCCCATCCACACCCACACCGACCCCTCCCCCATCCACACCCACACCGACCCCTCCCCCATCCACACCGACCCCTCCCCCATCCACACCGACCCCTCCCCCATCCACACCCACACCGACACCTCCCCCATCCACACCCACACCGACCCCACACCCACCCACACCGGCCCCTCCCGCACCAACACACACACCGACCCCTCCCCCACCCACACCTCCCCCTACCCACCCACATCGACCCCTCCCCCATCCACACCCACACCGACCCCTCCCCCACCCACACAGACCCCTCCCCACCAACACTGACCCGTCCCCCATCCAAAACGACCCCTCCCCCATCCACACCCACACCAACCCCTCCCCCACCCACACCGACCCCTCCCCCACCCACACCGACCCCTCCCCCATCCACATCGACCACATCCACACCCACATCAACCCCTCCCCCACCCACACCGACCCCTCCCCCACCAACACACACATCGACCCCTCCCCCACCCACCCTCACACTGACCCCTCTGCCACCCACACGCACACCTCCCCTCCCCACCCCCATCCACAGCCACACTGTCCCCACCCCATCCACACCGACCCCTCCCCCATCCACACCCACCCCCACCCCACCCCCATCCACACCCACACCGACCCCTCCCCATCCACACCGACCCCTCCCCCATCCACACCGACCCCTCCCCCATCCACACCAACACTGACCCCTTCCCCATCCACACCCAAACCGACCCCTCCCCCATCCACACCCACACCGACCCCTCCCCATCCAGACCGACCCCTCCCCCACCACACCGACCCCTCCCCATCTACACCCACACCTACTGCTCCCCCATCCACACCCACACCGACCCCTCCCCCAACCACACCCACACCGCCCCCTCCCCCACCCACACCGACCCCTCCCCCTTCCACACCGACCCCTCCCCCACCCTCACCGACCCATCCCCCACCCACACAGACCCCTCCCCCATCCACAACGACCCCTCCCCATCCACACCCACACCGACCCCTCCCCACCCACACTGACCCCTCCCCCATCCACAACGACCCCTCCCCATCCACACCCACACCGACCCCTCCCCCATCCACATCGACCCCTCCCCCATCCACGCCCACCCCACCCCCATCCACAGCCACACTGACTCCTCCCCCATCCACACCGACCCCAGACCCACCCACACCGGCACCTCCCCCACCCACACCTCCCCCTCCCCACCCACATTGACCCCTCCTCCATCCACACCCACACCGACCCCTCCCCCACCCACACAGACCCCTCCCCCTTCCATACCCACACCGACCCCTCCCCACCCACACCGGCCCCTCCCCCACCAACACACGCATCGACCCCTCCCCCACCCACCCTCACACTGACCCCTCTGCCACCCACACGCACACCTCCCCCTCCCCACCCCCATCCACAGCAACTCTGACCCCACCCCATCCACACCGACCCCTCCCCCATCCACACCGACCCCTCCCCATCCACACCCACACCGACCCCTCCCCCATCCACACCCACACCAACCCCTCCCCCACCCACACCGACCCCTCCCCCATCCACACCCACACCGACCCCTCCCCCATCCGCTCCCACACCGACCCCTCCCCCATCCACTCCCACACCGACCCCTCCCCCATCCACACCCACACCGACCCCTCCCCCATCCACTCCCACACCGACCCCTCCCCCATCCACTCCCACACCGACCCCTCCCCCATCCACACCGACCCCTCCCCGATCCACACCCGCACCGACCCCTCCCCGATCCACACCCGCACCCACCCCACCCCCATCCACACCCACACCGTCCCCTCCCCCATCCACACCCACACCGACCCCTCCCCTATCCACACCCAAACCGACCCCTCCCCCATCCACACCCACAATGACCGCTCCCCCACCCACACCCACACAGACCCCTCCCCCATCTACACCGACCCCTCCCCCATCCACACCCACACCGTCCCCTCCCCCATCCACACCGACCCCTCCCCCACCCACACCCAATCCGACCCCTCCCCCACCCACACCTCCCCCTCCCCCATCCACACCCACACCGACCCCTCCCCCATCCACACCGACCCCTCCCCCATCCACACCCACACTGACCCCTCCCCATCCACACCCACACCGACCCCTCCCCATCCACACCCACACCGACCCGTCCCCCATCCACACCGACCCCTCCCCCATCCACACTGTCCCCTCCCACACCGTCCCCTCCCCCATCCACACCGACCCCTCCCCCACCCACACCGTCCCCTCCCCATCCACACCCACACCGTCCCCTCCCCATCCACACCGACCCCTCCCCCACCCACACCGTCCCCTCCCCATCCACACCCACACCGTCCCCTCCCCATCCACACCAACCACTCCCCATCCACACCCACACCGACCCCTCCCACATCCACACCGACCCCTCCCCCATCCACACCCACACCGACCCCTCCCACACTACACACTTCCTAACCATGGCTACATTTGCCACCCAACAATAATTCATCAAGTTTGGGTGAGCTGACCCCCACCCTCCCCCGCCCCACCCGCAACCCCCCCACCCCGGACCCCGCTCCAGCAGCACCTTCCTCACCCGCGGGGCCTTACCCGCCCAACAAATCTCCAAATCAGCGCATTCACCCTCCTACAAAGCCTCAGGAATGAGGATCGGGAGATTCTGGAACACAAACAAGAACCTCGGGAGAACCGTCACCTTCACCGATTACACCCGTCCTGCCAGCGACAGCGGGGGCACATCCCACCTCCTAAAACCCCCCTTCATCTGTTCCCCAACACGGCCAGATTCAGCTTGTGCAGCCGCTCCCACCCCCAGGCCAGCTGAATGCCCAAATACCGAAACCCCCCCCCCCCCACCACCCGAAACGGCAACTCCCCCAACCTCCTCTCCTGCCCCCTCGCCGGAATCGGAAAATCCTCGCTCTTCCCCACATTCACTTTCTATCCCGAAAACCCACCAAACTCCTCCAATGTACCCAGAATCCCCCAATACCTCCCAAAGGGTTTGAAATGTCGAGAAGCAGGTCGTCCGCGTACAGCGAGGCCCTTTGTTCCCCCCCCCCCACCGTACTATCCCCCGCCAGTCCCTTGATGCTCTCAGCGCCATCGCCAATTGCCAAGGCAACGAGCAGTGGGGAGAGTGGACACCCCTCCTCGTGCCCCGGTGTGGCCCGGAATATTCCAAACTCACCCGGTTCACACTCGCTGCGGGCGCCCGGTACAACAGCCGGACCCAATCCACAAACCCCTGTCCCAAACCCAAACCATCCCAGCACCTCCCACAGGTAGTCCCACTCCACCCAGCCGAAGGCCTTCTCCGCATCCATGGCAACCACCACTTTCCCACGTCGCCCCTCCGGGGGCGTCATGATCACTTTCAACAACCGCCTGATGCCTCCCCTTAACAAACCCCGCCTGGTCCTCCCCTATCACCCCCGGCTCACAGTCCTCAATCCTTGAAGCCAAGATCTTGGCCAGTAAATTGGAGCCCACATTTAACCGTGAAATTGGCCGGCAGGGCCCTCACTGCTCCGGATCCTTGGCCCTTTTTAGAATTAAGGAGGTGGAGGCCTGTGATAACGTTGGGGGGAGCACCCCCTGCTCCCTCACCTCATTGAACGCCCTCACCAGCAGGGACCCCAGGTCCCAGGAAACCTTTTGTCAACTTCACCGGGGCCTCCCCTGTCTGCATTGCCCCCACACCCACCACCACCTCCACCAGCCCAATGGAGGCTCCGGATCCCTCCACCAGGTCCTCCCCACCCTCGGGAACTCCAACCCCTCCGGGATGAAAATCGCTTATTGTCACGAGTAGGTTTCAATGAAGTTACTGTGAAAAGCCCCTAGTCGCCACATTCCGGCGCCTGTTCGGGGAGGCTGGTACGGGAATCGAACCGTGCTGCTGGCCTGCCTTGGTCTGCTTTCAAAGCCAGCGATTTAGCCCAGTGTGCTAAACCAACCCCTCCCAGATGGTGCAGGGTGTAGGTGAATGCAGGGCCGAGGGGATAGCTTCTGGGATGGTGTAGGTGAATGCGGAGGCCGTCCCCGGACTGGTCATCCAGGGGGGTGCTGGGATTGTGGCTGCGGGCGAGATACCCCAGACAGGTGGGTATGGTCTGTTGCTGATCCTGCAAGACAAAACACAAGACACACGGTGAGATGTTGGGAAGGAGTGGTCTGGGGGAGAGGGTGGCTCACTCGCTATTGGGACATCTTTGCGCATTCGGGGCTCACTTGCACACCCTGGGGAAGAGGGTGTCCCGCCTTTCCTCTATAATATCCAACGTTCGATCAAGCTCCGCAGCTGCGAAGGGTGGTGCTGATCTTCATGGAGCCGCCATCTTGGTTGGAATGAGAGTGTGCGGGGAGTGGGTCGTTTATCAGCGACTCCAGCTTGTCAAGCTCTCCAGCGCCAATTTCGGATCCAGTGAATCCGACGTGGGCTGGATTGGGAATTGCTCTGGATTCACCTGGACAGAGTCCTGACCCATTAGCGTATCCTGACTCACATTCTGAATAGCGCCCCCAACGGGAACGTAAATCACTCACAATTCAGCCCCAGCCTCAACATTACTCTCCCAAACGGAGAATTTCAAAAAATGAAATGAAAATGAAATGAAAATCGCTTATTGTCACAAGTCGGCTTCAAATGAAGTTACTGTGAAAAGCCCCTAGTCGCCACATTCCGGCACCTGTTCGGGGAGGCTGGTATGGGAACCCCTGATCGAAAAAAGAACAAAGAACAATAGAGCACAGGAACAGGCCCTTCGGCCCTCCAAGCCCGTGCTATCCATGGTACCTGCCTAAACAAAACCCGCCTGAACTTACAGAGTCCATATCCTTCCATTCCCACCCTATTCATATATTTGTCTAGATGTCCCTTAACTGTCGCTATCGTACCTGCTCCCACCCCCTCCCCAGGCAGCGCGGTCCATACACACCACCCTCTGTGTAAAGAACGTGCCTCGCACATCTGTTCTAAACTTTTCCCCACGCATTTTAAACCTATGTCCCCCAGTACTTGACTCTCTTGCCCCAGGAAAAAGCCTCTGACCATCCACTCTGTCCATGCCCCTCATAATCTTGTAGACCTCTATCAGGCCGCCTCTCAACCTCCGTCGTTCCAGTGAGAACAGACCGGGTTTATCTAACCTCTCCTCACAGCTAATCGCCTCCATACCAGGCAACATCCTCGTAAACCGCTTCTGTACCCTCGCCAAAGCCTCCACATCCTTCTGGTAGTGTGGCGACCAGAATTGCACACAATATTCCAAATGAGGCCTAACTAAGGTCCTGTACAGCAGCAGCATGACTTGCCAATTTACAAAATGGATGTGCATTCCTTGGAGATGATGCAGAGAAGATTCACTGGGTTGATTCCTGGGTCACAGAGTTGTCCAATACTGAAAGGAATCATATTGTCGGGAACTCTCTGGAATTTAGGAGAATGAGAGCGATCTCATTGAAACAGACAAGATGATAAGGTAGGAAGGTTGTTTCCCCCTGGCTGGGACATCGAGAACTGGGCAGCACAGATTCAGGAGAGAGAGTTCATCAAATAGGACTGAGATAGGGAGAAATATCTTCACTCAAAGGGCTGTGAATCTCTGGAATTATCCAGTCTATAATGGATGTTTCATCATTGAGAATATTCAAGGCCAAGACAGCTAGAATTTAGGATTCTAGGTTCCTCGCGGGTGTACTTTAAGACCATAAGACACAGGAACAGAATTAGGCCACTCGGCCCATCGAGTCTGCTCCGCCATTCTATCGTGGCTGATATTTTCTCATCTCCATTCTCCTGCCTTCGCCCCATAACCCCTGATCCCCTTATTGATCAAGAACCTGTCTATCTCTGTCTTAAAGACACTCAGTGATTTGGCCTCCACAGCCTTCTGCGGCAAAGAGTTCCACAGATTCACCGCCCTCTGGCTGAAGACATTCCTCCTCATCTCTATTTTAAAGGATCGTCCCTTTAGTCTGAGATTCTGTCCTCTTATGGGCGGCTCATAGCACAGTGGTTAGCACTGTGGCTTCACAGCTCCAGGGTCCGAGGTTCGATTCCCGGCTTGGGTCACTGTCTGTGCGGAGTCTGCACGTTCTCCCCGTGTCTGCGTGGGTTTCCTCCGGGTGCTCCGGTTTCCTCCCACAGTCCAAAGACGTGCAGGTTAGGTGGATTGGCCACGCTAAATTGCCCTTAGTGTCAAGTGGGGTTGCTGGGATACGGGTATGGGGCGGAGTTCTGGGTTTAAATGGGGTGCTCTTTCCAAGGGCCGGTGCAGGCTCGATGGGCTGAATGGCCTCCTTCTGCACTGTAAATTCTATGTAATCAATCAAATGGTTCTGGGTTTTCCCACAGGTGGAAAGATCCTCTCCACGTCCACTCTATCCAGGCCTCACAGTATCCTATAAGTTTCAATAAGATCCCCTCTCATCCTCCAAAGAGTACAGACCCAGAGTCCTCAACCGTTCCTCATACGACAAGTTCTTCATTCCAGGGATCATTCTTGTGAACCTCCCCTGGACCCTTTCCAAGGCCAGCACGTCCTTCCTTAGATACGGGGCCCAAAACTGCTCACAATGCTCCAAATGGGGTCTAACCAGAGCCTTATACAGCCTCAGAAGTACATCCCTGGTCTTGTATTCTAGCCCTCTCGACATGAATGCTAACATTGCATTTGCCTTCCTCACTGCCGACTGAACCTGCACGTTAACCTTTCGAGAATCGTGAACAAGGACTCACAAGCCCCTTTGTGCTTCTGATTTCCGAAGCATCTCCCCATTTAGAAAACAGTCTATTCCTCCATTCCTCCTTCCAAAGTGCACAACCTCACACTTTTCCACATTGTATTTCATCTGCCACTTCTTTGCCCGCTCTCCTAGCCTGTCCAAGTCCTTCTGCAGCACTCTTGCTTCCTCAATACTACTACAAATAAAGTTGGGGTTAAAGGTGAGGCATGATCTTGTTGATCGGTGGAACAGGCTTGAGGAGTTATTGGGCCTATTCCAGCTCCTATTTCTTATGGTCCAATGACATTGTTTTATTTTCATCCTGGATTAGTGCCTGGATACGAGGACCAATTCCTAACCCATTGAAACCTTTCTGTTTCAGTAATGTGGTAAAACAGCCAAAGGGAAACACAATTACTGGACATGATTCAGTGTCGATGGCCTTCCAGAACATTCTCTATATTTGTTTCATTGAAAGCCCAAGGGGAAGGTGTGAGGCCCAATGGGCAGGATAACTCTAAAGTTGAAAGAGTGCATGAGGGGGTCAGGAAAATCAATCTGGAAGTGGTGATGCCAAGACTCCCATCAAAAATTCCAAACCCTTTTACCAGGTCAGTCCATGCAGGACATGAATACTGCTCCCACACCTGGGAACGAGGACAGTCCCCTCAACACTGATGTGTTTTGGTGCGAGTTCAGCTGTGTCACATGGGCCCCACACCTCAGGAAGGACATACTGGCACTGGAGCGGGTCCAGTGGAGATTCACACGGATGATCCCAGGAATGGTAGGCCTAACATACGATGAACGTCTGAGGATCCTGGGATTATATTCATTGGAGTTTAGGAGGTTGAGGGGAGATCTAATAGAAACTTACAAGATAATGAATGGCTTAGATAGGGTGGATGTAGGGAAGTTGTTTCCATTAGCAGGGGAGACTAGGACCCGGGGGCACAGCCTTAGAATAAAAGGGAGTCACTTTAGAACAGAGATGAGGAGAAATTTCTTCAGCCAGAGAGTGGTGGGTCTGTGGAATTCATTGCCGCAGAGGGCGGTGGAGGCCGGGACGTTGAGTTTTAAGACAGAAGTTGATAAATTATTGATTTCTCGAGGAATTAAGGGCTATGGAGAGAGAGCGGGTAAATGGAGTTGAAATCAGCCATGATTGAATGGTGGAGTGGACTCGATGGGCCGAATGGCCTGTCTTCCGCACCTATGTCTTATGGTCTTATGGTCTTATGGTGATAGGTTTTATTTTCTTGTTTTAGAATTATGTTGAGATGGAATTCAAAGTTCGCCAGAAGGTTCAAACTGAAGTTGATGCTGTGGATATTGAAAGTGCAGTGGCGATCGGTCTGGAGAAACTATTCAGTTATGCACGTTGTGGGAATGTTGCAGGTATGTCAGATGTTCCTTCAAAGTAACAACAGATTCTAAAACAGCCACTCACTCTTTAACCTGTCACGTTTGAAACTTTCTGTACAGACTGACACACTGAGCAAAGAATTGTCAATCCCAGAGCGTTCCGCGGTCACATGTGACCAGTGGGTTGAGGCGCTATTTGGGCTACTTACACACATAGAAACAAACCGAGAAAATAGAAGCAGGAGGAGGCCATTCGGCCCCTCGAGCCTGCTCCGCCATTCATTCTGATCATGGCTGATCATCAAGTTCCCGCCTTCCCCCCATATCCCATGATCCCCTGAGCCCTACTTCTTTGATACCTTCAGGCTTTATGTTTCCAGAATCCGGGAAGGTTTCCCACCTGTGCTGGGAGTGAGATTCCAGCTGTGGTTGCTGAATTTCCCGAGTGTAATAAAGGCTCCTTGTCAGGCATGAACCCGCTCTTGGAGTCGACATGAACCCTTGTGGAAGCTGAGAAACTGCATCTCTCTCAGCTCATTGGATGCTGCGGGAATGCTGGCTCCTGTCTGAGACTCAGTGACAGGAAATTCTACCTTGTTAAAGAGAAATCCTGTGTAACTAGCTGCGTCCAGTTATTTAATGGTTAATGGTGGTTGAGGGTGAATGTTTAATGGTTAATGGTGGTTGAGGGTGAATGTTTAATGGTTTATGGTGGTTGAGGGTGAATGTTTAATGGTTAATGGTGATTGAGGGTGAATATTTAATGGTTAATGGTGGTTGAGGGTGAATGTTTAATGGTTAATGGTGGTTGAGGGTGAATGTTTAATGGTTAATGGTGGTTGAGGGTGAATGTTTAATGGTTAATGGTGATTGAGGGTGAATATTTAATGGTTAATGGTGGTTGAGGGTGAATGTTTAATGGTTAATGGTGATTGAGGGTGAATGTTTAATGGTTAATGGTGGTTGAGGGTGAATGTTTAATGGTTAATGGTGGTTGAGGGTGAATGTTTATTGGTTAATGGTGGTTGAGGGTGAATGTTTCATGGTTAATGGTGGTTGAGGGTGAATGTTTAATGGTTAATGGTGGTTGAGGGTGACTGTTTAATGGTTAATGGTGGTTGAGGGTGAATGTTTAATGGTCTATGGTGGTTGAGGGTGAATGTTTAATGGTTAATGGTGGTTGAGGGTGAATGGTTAATGGTCAATGGTGGTTGAGGGTGAATGTTTAATGGTTAATGGTTGTTGAGGGTAAATGTTTAATGGTTAATGGTGGTTGAGGGTGAATGTTTAATGGTTAATGGTGATTGAGGGTGAATGTTTAATGGTTAATGGTGATTGAGGGTGAATATTTAATGGTTAATGGTGGTTGAGGGTGAATGTTTAATGGTTAATGGTGGTTGAGGGTGAATGTTTAATGTTTAATGGTGGTTGAGGGTGAATGTTTCATGGTTAATGGTGGTTGAGGGTGAATGTTTAATGGTTAATGGTGGTTGAGGGTGAATGTTTATTGGTTAATGGTGGTTGAGGGTGAATGTTTCATGGTTAATGGTGGTTGAGGGTGAATGTTTAATGGTTAATGGTGGTTGAGGGTGACTGTTTAATGGTTAATGGTGGTTGAGGGTGAATGTTTAATGGTTAATGGTGGTTGAGGGTGAATGTTTAATGGTTAATGATGGTTGAGGGTGAATGGTTAATGGTTAATGGATGTTGAGGGTGAATGTTTAATGGTTTATGATGGTTGAGGGTGAATGTTTAATGGTGATTAAGGGTGAATGTTTAATGGTTTATGGTGGTTGAGGGTGAATGTTTAATGGTTAATGGTGGTTGAGGGTGAATGTTTAATGGTTAATGGTGGTTGAGGGTGAATGTTTAATGGTTAATGGTGGTTGAGGGTGAATGTTTAATGGTTAATGGTGCTTGAGGGTGAATGTTTAATGGTTTATGGTGGTTGAGGGTGAATGTTTAATGGTTAATCGTGGTTGAGGGTGAATGTTTCATGGTTAATGATGGTTGAGGGTGAATGTTTAATGGTTAATGGTGGTTGAGGGTGAATGTTTAATGGTTAATGGATGTTGAGGGTGAATGTTTAATGGTTAATGGTGATTGAGGGTGAATTTTTAATTGTTAATGGTGGTTGAGGGTGAATGTTTAATGGTTAATGGTGGTTGAGGGTGAATGTTTAATGGTTAATGGTGGTTGAGGGTGAATGTTTAATGGTTAATGGTGGTTGAGGGTGAATGTTTAATGGTTAATGGTGATTGAGGCTGAATGTTTATTGGTTTATGGTGGTTGAGGGTGAATGTTTAATGGTTAATGGTGGTTGAGGGTGAATGTTTATTGGTTAATGGTGGTTGAGGGTGAATGTTTAATGGTTAATGGTGGTTGAGGGTGAATGTTTAATGGTTAATGGTGGTTGAGGGTGAATGTTTAATGGTTAATGGTGGTTGAGGGTGAATGTTTAATGGTTAATGGTGGTTGAGGGTGAATGTTTATTGGTTAATGGTGGTTGAGGGTGAATGTTTAATGGTTAATGGTGGCTGAGGGTGAATGTTTAATGGTTAATGGTGGTTACGGGTGAATGTTTAATGGTTTATGGTGGTTACGGGTGAATGTTTAATGGTTAATGGTGGTTGAGGGTGAATGTTTAATGGTTAATGGTGGTTGAGGGTGAATGTTTAAAGGTTTATGGTGGTTGAGGGTGAATGTTTAATGGTTAATGGTGGTTGAGGGTGAATGTTTATTAGTTAATGGTGGTTGAGGGTGATGTTTAATGGTTAATGGTGGTTGAGGGTGAATGTTTAATGGTTAATGGTGGTTGAGGGTGATGTTTAATGGTTAATGGTGGTTGAGGGTGCTTGTTTAAAGGTTTATGGTGGTTGAGGGTGAATGTTTAATGGTTAATGGTGGTTGAGGGTGAATGTTTAATGGTTAATGGTGATTGAGGGTGAATGTTTAATGGTTAATGGTGATTGAGGGTGAATGTTTAATGGTTAATTGTGGTTGAGGGTGAATGTTTAATGGTTTATGGTGGTTGTGGGTGAATGTTTAATGGTTAATTGTGGTTGTGGGTGAATGTTTAATGGTTAATGGTGGTTGAGGGTGAATGTTTAATGGTTAATGATGGTTGAGGGTGAATGTTTAATGGTTTATGGTGGTTGAGGGTGAATGTTTAATGGTTAATTGTGGTTGTGGGTGAATGTTTAATGGTTAATGGTGGTTGAGGGTGAATGTTTAATGGTTAATGATGGTTGAGGGTGAATGTTTAATGGTTAATGATGGTTGAGGGTGAATGTTTAATGGTTAATGGTGATTGAGGGTGAATGTTTAATGGTTAATGGTGGTTGAGGGTGAATGTTTAATGGTTAATGGTGGTTGAGGGTGAATGTTTAATGGTTTATGGTGGTTGAGGGTGAATGTTTAATGGTTAATGGTGGTTGAGGGTGAATGTTTCATGGTTAATGGTGGTTGAGGGTGAATGTTTAATGGTTAATGGTGGTTGAGGGTGAATGTTTCATGGTTAATGGTGGTTGAGGGTGAATGTTTCATGGTTAATGGTGGTTGAGGGTGAATGTTTAATGGTTAATGGTGGTTGAGGGTGAATGTTTCATGGTTAATGGTGGTTGAGGGTGATGTTTAATGGTTAATGGTGGTTGAGGGTGAATGTTTAATGGTTAATGGTGATTGAGGGTGAATGTTTAATGGTTAATGGTGATTGAGGGTGAATGTTTAATGGTTAATTGTGGTTGAGGGTGAATGTTTAATGGTTTATGGTGGTTGTGGGTGAATGTTTAATGGTTAATTGTGGTTGTGGGTGAATGTTTAATGGTTAATGGTGGTTGAGGGTGAATGTTTAATGGTTAATGATGGTTGAGGGTGAATGTTTAATGGTTTATGGTGATTGAGGGTGAATGTTTAATGGTTAATGATGGTTGAGGGTGAATGTTTAATGGTTAATGGTGGTTGAGGGTGAATGTTTAATGGTTTATGGTGGTTGAGGGTGAATGTTTAATGGTTAATGGTGGTTGAGGGTGAATGTTTCATGGTTAATGGTGGTTGAGGGTGAATGTTTAATGGTTAATGGTGGTTGAGGGTGAATGTTTCATGGTTAATGGTGGTTGAGGGTGAATGTTTCATGGTTAATGGTGGTTGAGGGTGAATGTTTAATGGTTAATGGTGGTTGAGGGTGAATGTTTCATGGTTAATGGTGGTTGAGGGTGATGTTTAATGGTTAATGATGGTTGAGGGTGAATGTTTAATGGTTAATGGTGGTTGAGGGTGAATGTTTAATGGTTAATGGTGGTTGAGGGTGAATGTTTAATGGTTAATGGTGGTTGAGGGTGAATGTTTAATGATTAATGGTGGTTGAATTACAGTTCCATAGTTGACAGTAGGTCTCAAAACGATTTCTGCTTGTTAAACTCAAAGCTAAACATCCCTTTTAGGCAAGAGTCCTCATAGATTTCCTCAATACAAACACCAGTAAAGGTACCACAAATATCTCCAGCAGCTGCTGGGTCTGTGAGGGCGGCTGCAAGCTGCATTCTTCACAGGTCGGGTTTCTGCACGCGTGCTCTTCAAGATCACAAGATAGCACCACAGACACAGAACCAGAGAAATGATACAGCCCATAAATGGGGCCATTCGAACTGTCTTGTCCATGCTAACCCAAATACATCCAGGTGTCCTTTCTCATCCCATTGTACTTCACACGGTCAAGCTTCACATCACCAAATCCAGAATTGCCTGTTCCCTAGTAGTAGTATAATGGAGTTTACAACTCCAGTATATGGAGTTTACAACACTTAAATCCAGGTGCTTTTTAAAAACGTATACGGTCTCTGCCTCCACCACCAATTCAGGCATGAATTCCACACACCCAACACTCTGTGCAAGACAGGATTTTCCTCATGTCCCTTCTAATCCTCCAGCCACTGAGCTTGAATCGATCATCCATGGGTTTTGAACTCACAGACAATGGAAAAAGGTTCCTTCTGTCTACTCTCTCTATCCCTCACAATTTGAGACACCTAAATCCTTCTCTGTTCAAAGGATAATAACCCCAACCTCTCCAATATCTCCTTGTAGCTACAATTCTCCAGCCCTGGCACCTTTCTAGTCTCTCCAGAGAAATCCACCCTTTCTGTGATGTGGTGACCAGAACTGCACACAATATTCCAGTTCTGCACTCACCACTGTCTTATCCGGTCCCAACATTAGATCCCTACTTGCATTTTCAAGTAAAGTTGCCATAGTCCCAGATGACCTTAGGCTGCTGTCCCCTTTGAGGGGGAGAGCTGGCTGGAGGTGGTTTAACCTGAGGGTCACCACACCTCAGGCGAGGGGCGAGGTTGAGAAGGCGAGCTTGATGAATTACCTCAGCCAGTGCAGGAATTGAACCCACGCTGCATGGCCTCGTTCTGCATCACGAACCAGCTGTCCAGCCGAGTGAGCTAAACAGACCCCACGGTGTTCTATACCTCTGCCAATGAAGGAGAGCTTTGCTTCTTTACAACCTAATCTACCGGGACTATTTTTAGGGACCTGTGAACTTGCACGCCAACATCTCTCAATTCAGCTACCCCTCTCAGTATATTCCCGTTTATTGTATATTTCCTTTTACTGTTTGACCCCTCCCAATGTATTACCTCACACTTATCGGCGTTCAATTCCATCTGCCACTTTCCTGCTCGCTCCACTCCATCCGAATCATTTTGGAGTTTTTAACCAAATTTGCATGTGACACACAAATAGATGTTGCAATGAGGAAATAAGAACGTTACAAATGGAGAGATAGATTAGGAGAGTGGGCCAAGATGTGGCAGATGGAGTTTAACATGGATAAGAGTGAGCTCGCCCATTTTGGTCGAAATAATGGGAAGGCAACTTATTAGCTAAATGGGAGAGACTTTGGGGTGCTCCGATGCAGAGGGACCTGGGTGTCTTCGTGCATGAGTAAGGAGTTGGAAACGGCATGTAAAAAAGGCATTATTACAATAATCATGGGGGACTTCAATATGCAGGTGGACTGGGAAAATCAGGTTGGTCGTGGATCCCAAGAAAAGGAATTTGTTGAATGTCTAAGAGATGGTTTTTTGGAGCAGCTTGTGACAGAGTCCACTAGGGAACAGGCAATTCTGGATTTGGTGATGTGTAATGAGGCAGACTTGATTAGGGAACTTAACGTGAAGGAACCCTTAGGAGCAGTGACCACAATATGATAGAATTTACCCTGCAGTTTGAGAGGGAGAAGCTGCAATCAGATGTAACGGGATTACAATTAAATAAGGGTAACTACACAAAGACATGAGGGAGGAGCTGGCCAGAGTTGATTGGAGAAGGAGCCTAGCAGGGAAGACAGTGGAACAGCAATGGCAGGAGATTTTGGTGGTTATTCAGGAGGCACAAGAGAAATTCATCCCAAGGAGGAGGAAACATGCTGAGGGGAGGACACGGCATCCATGGCTGACGAGGGAGCAGACAAAGTGGCGAGGATTAGTGGGAAACCAGAGGATTGGGAAGCCTTTAAAAGGGAGCAGAGGACAACTAAAAACGCAATAAGGGGGGAGAAGCTGAAATATGAGTGCAAGCTAGCTAGTATTATCAAAGAAGATAGCAAGAGTTTTTTCAATATATAAAAGATAAGAGCGAGGGAAGAATAGATATTGAAATGAAAAAATGAAATGAAAATCGTTTATTGTCACAAGTAGGCTTCAAATGAAGTTACTGTGAAAAGCCCCTAGTCGCCACATTCCGGCGCCTGTTCGGGGAGGCTGGTATTGGACCATGGAAAATGAGGCTGGAGAAGTAATAACAGAAACAAAGAAATGGCAGAGGAACTGAATAGTTACTTTGCATCAGTCTTCACGGTGGAAGACACCAGTGGGATGCCAGAGCTCCAGAACCAGGGGGCAGAGGTGATGCAGTGACCATTACTAAGGAGAAGGTTCTGGGGAAACTGAAAGGTCTGAAGGTGGATAAGTCACCTGGATCGGATGGACTACGCCCCAGGGTTCTAAAAGAGATAGCTAAGGAGATTGTGGAGGCAGGAAGGGTCCCAGAGGACTGGAAAGTGGCTAATGTAACACCGTGTTTAAGAAGGGAGGGAGACAGAAGACGGGAAATTTTAGGCCGGTTAGCCTGACTTCGGTCATTGGTAAGATTTTAGAGTCCATTATTAAAGATGAGTCGCGGAGTACTTGGAAGTGCACGGTAAAATAGGACTGAGTCAGCACGGCTTCGTCAAAGGGAGGTCATGTCTGTCAAATCTGTTAGAGTTCTTTGAGGAGGTAGTAAGACAGTTAGACAAAGGAGAACCTGTGGACGTGATTTATTTAGATTTCCAGAAGGCCTTTGACAAGGTGCCACACAGGAGACTATTAAATAAGTTAAGAGCCCGTGGTGTTAAGGGTAAGATTGTGAGCACTTTTGTGCCCGCATCTAAGGAATGATGTGCTGGCCTTGGAAAGGGTCCAAAGGAGATTCACAAGAATGATCCCTGGAATGAAGAGCTTGTTGAATGAGGAACGGTTGAGGACTCCTTGAAGGCAACATTTACTCTGTTACCCCCATCGATCCCCCTTGTCACTTCCTCAAAGAATTCAATCAAATTTGTAAGGCAAAACCTTCCCTTAACAAAGCCACGTTGACTATCTCTGACTAGTCCACGCCTTTCCAAGTGAGTTTAGCTGATCTTTCAGGATTGATTCTCACAATTTTCCCACCACCGAAATAAGACTAACCATCCTATAATTGTTTCACATTTCCTTTGTCACCTTTTTAAACAATGGAATCGTGTTTGAATTCCACCAGGCCCTGGAACCTTCCCCATTTCCAGTAAATATTGGACAATAACCCTCAGAACATCTGCTGTTTCCTCCCTGGCTTCTTTCAATATCCTAGGAAACAATCCATCGCACCCTGGCGACTTATCCACTTGCAAGGATTCCAAGTCCTCTAACACTTCCTCTCTCATTACGAATATTTTACGCACTATTTCACACAGCACCTCTTGGATTACTACAGCCACATCATCTCTTTCCTTTGTAAATATGGAGACAGAAATCATTTAACACTCTTCGCAAATCCTCTGCACCTTCACACAAGTTTCCTTCTTCATCTCTGATAGGTTCCATTTTTCCATAACTATCCTTTTGCTCTTTATATACTGGTAAAACATCTTTGGGTTTTCCTTAAACTTGCTTGCGAATATTTATTCCTGCCTTCTCTTTCATTTCCTTATTTCTTTTTTTCTTGATCCCTGTACTTTCTATATTCCTGTGTTGAGTTTTTTTGTGACGATCATAAGCTTTCATTTTCTGTTGAATCCTCCCCTGTATTTTTCTCGATAACCAGGGGTCGAGATTTGACAGATCCATTCTTATTTTTGGAGGCGACATGCCTGCTTTGAACCCGAAGCATCTCACTTATCAATGCTTTCCAGGCCTTGACTTCTCTCTAGATTAGGCCAGTTACGCCCTTTGATAGAATTTAATCAAGCTGGGAGCTTCTTTCATTTCAAAACACTTCTATCATAATCAAAAGTCCCTCCCTTTATTTGAGCGAATATATTACATTTAAAAACAGTAAGAAAATACTCTGTACGTCTCACTTACCAATCAGCTGTTTCCTTTGGGACCATGTCACTTTCTGAACTGTAAGATCACCTCCAAAAGTTGATGTTGGTGGTCCCAATGGCCCCCAATGCAAGTCCGCCGTCATTCGCCGTTCTGGGGAAAGGGGCACCCTCTCCCTCCTCACTGAACTCGTTGTCACTAAACTCCAACTTAAGCACTCTACCCCAGCCCAATATAGCACTCCAGTGCAAACAAGGGCTATACAGCTTTATTTACAGGGGCTGTTTAGCAAAGGGCTAAAGAGCTGGCTTTGAAAGCAGACCAAGGCAGGCCAGCAGCACGGTTCAATTCCCGTACCAGCCTCCCTGAACAGGCGCCGGAATGTGGCGGCTAGGGGCTTTTCACAGTAACTTCATTTGAAGCCTACTTGTAACAACAAGCAATTTTCATTTCATTTTCATTTGTTTTTCTCCTTTCATCTTTCATTCTATTGTTTTCATCTCTTTCCCAGAACTCCCATGTGGTTCTGTGTGAGGTTCTGCACTTTAGAAGGAGGAATGGAGGCACAGACTATTTTCTAAATGGGGAAATGCTCAGGAAATCAGAAGCACAAAGGGACTTGGGAGTCCTTGTTCACGATTCTCGAAAGGTTAACGTGCAGGTTCAGTCGGCAGTTAAGAAGGCAAATGCAATGTTAGCATTCATGTCGAGAGGGCTAGAATACAAGACCAGGGATGTACTTCCGAGGCTGTATAAGGCTCTGGTTAGACCCCATTTGGAGCATTGTGAGCAGTTTTGGGCCCCTTGTCGAAGGAAGGATGTGCTGGACCTGGAAAGGGTCCAGGGGAGTTCAGAAATAAAAGGCAGTAAGGGGGAAAGTGTAAGGCAGAGAAGCCATAGTCAAAAATCAAAAAGGGCGACAGTACAAGGTACAGTGACTGAGGGGAGCTCAGTGAATAGGCCCAGGAATACTAGAAGGAATAAAACGGGAAGTAAAAACATAAATGGAATGTGTCGTGGCAGGTTGTTACATGAAGATATGGATTCAACGACAAGGAAAATTAGGAGAAAAGTTAAAAGGAAAAATAACTTAGCAGAGGTTTCTGATCGAGGTGCTAAGATTCAAAACAGAAGTATAAAAGCCAACATAAGTGTACTTTACCTGAATGCTCGTAGTATTCGGAATAAGGTAAATGAGTTGATGGCGCAAATCATCGTGAATGACTATGATTTAATGGCCATTACTGAAACATGGTTAAAGGATGGTCACGACTGGGAGTTAAATATCCGAGGGTATCAAACCTTTCGGAAGGACAGAGTGGATGGTAAGGGAGGTGGTGTAGCTCTGTTATTTAAGGATGACATCCGGGCAATAGTAAGGGATGACATCGGTGCTATGGAGGATAAGGTTGAATCCATTTGGGTGGAAATCAGGAATAGTAAGGTGAAAAAGTCACTGATAGGAGTAGTCTATAGGCCACCAAATAGTAACATTATGGTGGGGCAGGCAATAAACAAAGAAATAACAGATGCATGTAGAAATGGTACAGCAGTTAACATGGGAATTTTAATCTCCATGCCAATTGGTTTAACCAGGTTGGTCAAGGCAGCCTTGAGGAAGAATTTATAGAATGTATCCGCGATAGTTTCCTAGAACAGTATGTAATGGAACCTACGAGGGAACAAGCGGTCCTAGATCTGGTCCTGTGTAATGAGACAGGATTGATTCATGATCTCACAGTTAGGGATCCTCTCGGAAGGAGCGATCACAATATGGTGGAATTTAAAATACAGATGGAGGGTGAGAAGGTAAAATCAAACACTAGTGTTTTGTGCTTAAACAAAGGAGATTACAATGGGATGAGAGAAGAACTAGCTAAGGTAGACTGGGAGCAAAGACTTTAGGGTGAAACAGTTGAGGAACAGTGGAGAACCTTCCAAGTGATTTATCACAGTGCTCAGCAAAGGTTTATACCAACAAAAAGGGAAGGACGGTAGAAAGAGGGAAAATCAGCTGTGAATATTGAATAATAATAATAATTGCTTATTGTCACAAGTCGGCTTCAGTGAAGTTACTGTGAAAAGCCCCTCGTCGCCACATTCCTTTTCTTCAGAATTTACCCCCACCAACAAACAGTAAACGGTAACGAATACAATGTCAATCCCCTTATTAACAACAACGATCCCATCCTCCCACCAACCTCCAAACAACGGCCCGCATGACAACATAAGCATCAAATAAAACTAAACCTCCCAAGGGGATAAAAAAGAAAAAAGAAAAAGTAATGGCCTATGGCCACCATTAACCATATATAATCTACCGCCCACAAACCCCCCACCCCCCTAATATTCAACGGCATCCAATCCCTGAAAGAGCCATGAATGACACCCATGTAGACCCCCCACTCCCCCTCCCAGACCCCTCCCCTCCACTTCCTCTTGTAAACTCCTCCCCCCAACCTCGCTTCCTACCCCCACAGTTACTACTCATGGCGGCTCACTCCCCTTTGGTATAGGCCTCCACGACCAATGAGCCCGATTCAGTTCGTACCGAGAGGGATCGTCCCTCTCCCCCAATAGCTCCGCCAACGTCGTGGCAAAATACTCCGTCGGCCTCGGGCCTTCCACCCCTTCGGGCAGACCCACAATCCTGTTTTGCAAGTTCCACAACCATCACTTTGGTCATTTCTTCTGCTGTGAGCGATGTGGCCTCCCCTGGTGCTCCAGCCTCCGCTTTCCTTACAGTTCCTGCGCTGACTTTTCCACTCACCGGCGGACTTCATTAACCTCCTTTATCACGGCCGATTTTTCCCCAAACTTGGCCATTTCTCCTCACTGTGCCATCCTACAACGTTATCAGCATCCGTTGCCCCCGGCACCCATAAGACCATAAGACATAGGAGCAGAATTAGGCCACTCGGCCCATCGGGTCTGCTCCGTCATTCAATCATGGCTGATATTTTCTCATCCCCATTCTCCTGCCTTCTCCCCATAACCCCTGATCCCCTTATCCCCGAGCGCTCCAGAGTACGGCGGCCTCCGTCCCGCCATCGCCGGAAGTCCACATCTCCAACTTTAGCCAGTATTTTTCAATCGCTTGCGATGACATATTGCCTGTTGAGCCAGTCGATTGTTATGCCCATATTTGGGTAGAGACTCAGTGTTGGCCACTTTCCAGTAGGATGTAACTCGGTCTGGCTATAATATCTCAGTAGCCAGAAGATCTGAGGTCACATGGGTAAAACTTCAAAACAAAAAGGGAGCAATCACTTTACTGGGAGAGCACTTCAGAACCCAGCTGTCAGGGAAAGATCCAACAGCAGGTATGTAAAAATAAAAGTGGAATATGAGCAGGGGATTTCAACTTCCCCAATATTAATTGGCAGAATAAAAGTGTAAATGGCCCAGAGAGGACAGAATTCTTAAAGTAGTTTTTTTATTCATTTACGGGGTGTGGGTACATAGATACATAGAGACATAGAAGATAGGAGCATGAGGAGGCCTTTTGGCCCTTCGAGCCTGCTCCGCCATTCATCACCATCATGGCTGATCATCCAACTCAATAGCCTAATCCTGCTTTCTCCCCATAGCCTTCGGTCCCATTCTCCCCAAGGGCTATATCCAGCCGCCTCTTGAATATATTCAAAGTTTTAGCATCAACTACTTCCTGTGGTAATGAATTCCACAGGCTCACCACTCTCTGTGTGAAGAAATGTCTCCTCATCTCTGTCCCAAATGGTTTACCCTGAATCCTCAGACTGTGACCCCTGGTTCTGGACACACCCATCGCTGGGTGCTTTAGTTAAGCCAGCATTTATTTACCATCCCTAGTTGTCCTTCAGGAGGTGGTGGTGAGCTGCCTTCTTGAACCACTGCAGTCCCTGAGGTGTAGGTGCACCCACTGTGCTGTTAGGGAGGGAGTCCCGGGATGTTGCCCCAGCGACAGTGAAGGAACGGCGATATATTTCCCAGTCAGGGTGGTGAGTGACTGGGAGGGGAACCTCCAGGGGGTGGGGTTCCCAGGTATCTGCTGCTCTTGTCCTGCGAGATGGCAGTGATCGTGGGGTGGAAGGTGCTGTCTAAGGAACCTTGGTGAGGTACTGCAGTGCATCCTGTAGATGGTACACACGGCTGTCACTGTGTGTCGGTGGTGGAGGGTTTGAATGTTTGTGGAAGGGGAGCAATCAAGCGGGGCTGCTTTGTCCTGGATGGTGTCGAGCTTCTTGAGTGTTGTTGGAGCTGCGCTCATCCAGGCAAGTGGAGAGTATCCCATCGCACTCCTGATTTGAGTCCAAAAGTCGAAAGCCCGCTGGTGTAAAATTCCGTTGCAAGTGTCCCAATGGCGGGTTAATGGTGATGAAGGCTGGCGTGAACAGGCGGGCTCTCGGTTCACCCGAGATTTGAGGTGAATGCAACACTGCCACAGTGCTGCGCCGCTCCTGATGTATCGTTCGCCACACGTCCTGCCCTCCGTCTCCATGCCCAGCTAGGCTTCATGGGCAGCCCCGTGCTGCTGGACCCATGGACACGCCTGTGCCACCGTTTCCCGTTCAGTATTGTGCCAGGGCTGCGAGTACAGGAGTCTCCTTCTCCCCCTCCAGCAGCGACACACACCAGTGTCTATCTGGACAGCTCTGTGCTGTCTGTCCCTTCCAGCAGTGACACACACCAGTGCCTATCTGGACAGCTCTGTGCTGTCTGTCCCTTCCAGCAGTGACACACACCAGTGTCTATCTGGACAGCTCTGTGCTGTCTCCCACTTCCAGCAGTGACACACACCAGTGTCTATCTGGACAGCTCTGTGCTGTCTGTCCCTTCCAGCAGTGACACACACCAGTGTCTATCTGGACAGCTCTGTGCTGTCTGTCCCTTCCAGCAGTGACACACACCAGTGTCTATCTGGACAGCTCTGTGCTGTCTCCCCCTTCCAGCAGTGACACACACCAGTGTCTATCTGGACAGCTCTGTGCTGTCCGTCCCTTCCAGCAGTGACACACACCAGTGTCTATCTGGACAGATCTGTGCTGTCTGTCCCTTCCAGCAGTGACACACACCTGTGTCTATCTGGACAGCTCTGTGCTGTCTGTCCCTTCCAGCAGTGACACACACCAGTGTCTCTCTGGACCGCTCTGTGCTGTCTGTCCCTTCCAGCAGTGACACACACCAGTGTCTATCTGGACAGCTCTGTGCTGTCTGTCCCTTCCAGCAGTGACACACACCAGTGTCTATCTGGACAGCTCTGTGCTGTCTGTCCCTTCCAGCAGTGACACACACCAGTGTCTCTCTGGACCGCTCTGTGCTGTCTGTCCCTTCCAGCAGCGACACACACCAGTGTCTCTCTGGACCGCTCTGTGCTGTCTGTCCCTTCCAGCAGTGACACACACCAGTGTCTCTCTGGACCGCTCTGTGCTGTCTGTCCCTTCCAGCAGTGACACACACCAGTGTCTATCTGGACAGCTCTGTGCTGTCTGTCCCTTCCAGCAGTGACACACACCAGTCTCTATCTGGACAGCTCTGTGCTGTCTCCCCCTTCCAGCAGTGACACACACCAGTCTCTATCTGGACAGCTCTGTGCTGTCTGTCCCTTCCAGCAGTGACACACACCAGTGTCTATCTGGACAGCTCTGTGCTGTCTCCCCCTTCCAGCAGTGACACACACCAGTGTCTATCTGAACAGCTCTGTGCTGTCTCCCCCTTCCAGCAGTGACACACACCAGTGTCTATCTGGACAGCTCTGTGCTGTCTGTCCCTTCCAGCAGCGACACACACCAGTGTCTATCTGGACAGCTCTTGTGCTGTCTGTCCCTTCCAGCAGCGACACACACCAGTGTCTATCTGAACAGCTCTGTGCTGTCTCCCCCTTCCAGCAGTGACACACACCAGTGTCTATCTAGACAGCTCTGTGCTGTCTCCCCCTTCCAGCAGTGACACACACCAGTGTCTATCTGGACAGCTCTGTGCTGTCTCCCCCTTCCAGCAGTGACACACACCAGTGTCTATCTGGACAGCTCTGTGCTGTCTGTCCCTTCCAGCAGTGACACACACCAGTGTCTATCTAGACAGCTCTGTGCTGTCTCCCCCTTCCAGCAGTGACACACACCAGTGTCTATCTGGACAGCTCTGTGCTGTCTGTCCCTTCCAGCAGTGACACACACCAGTGTCTATCTGGACAGCTCTGTGCTGTCTGTCCCTTCCAGCAGTGACACACACCAGTGTCTATCTGGACAGCTCTGTGCTGTCTGTCCCTTCCAGCAGTGACACACACCAGTGTCTATCTGGACAGCTCTGTGCTGTCTGTCCCTTCCAGCAGTGACACACACCAGTGTCTATCTGGACAGCTCTGTGCTGACTGTCCCTTCCAGCAGTGACACACACCAGTGTCTATCTGGACAGCTCTGTGCTGTCTGTCCCTTCCAGCAGTGACACACACCAGTGTCTATCTGGACAGCTCTGTGCTGTCTGTCCCTTCCAGCAGTGACACACACCAGTGTCTATCTGGACAGCTCTGTGCTGTCTGTCCCTTCCAGCAGTGACACACACCAGTGTCTATCTGGACAGCTCTGTGCTGTCTGTCCCTTCCAGCAGTGACACACACCAGTGTCTATCTGGAAAGCTCTGTGCTGTCTGTCCCTTCCAGCAGTGACACACACCAGTGTCTATCTGGACAGCTCTGTGCTGTCTGTCCCTTCCAGCAGTGACACACACCAGTGTCTATCTGGACAGCTCTGTGCTGTCTCCCCCTTCCAGCAGTGACACACACCAGTGTCTATCTGGACAGCTCTGTGCTGTCTGTCCCTTCCAGCAGTGACACACACCAGTGTCTATCTGGACAGCTCTGTGCTGTCTGTCCCTTCCAGCAGTGACACACACCAGTGTCTATCTGGAAAGCTCTGTGCTGTCTGTCCCTTCCAGCAGTGACACACACCAGTGTCTATCTGGACAGCTCTGTGCTGTCTGTCCCTTCCAGCAGTGACACACACCTGTGTCTATCTGGACAGCTCTGTGCTGTCTGTCCCTTCCAGCAGTGACACACACCAGTGTCTATCTGGACAGCTCTGTGCTGTCTCCCCCTTCCAGCAGTGACACACACCAGTCTCTATCTGGACAGCTCTGTGCTGTCTGTCCCTTCCAGCAGTGACACACACCAGTGTCTATCTGGACAGCTCTGTGCTGTCTGTCCCTTCCAGCAGTGACACACACCAGTCTCTATCTGGACAGCTCTGTGCTGTCTCCCCCTTCCAGCAGTGACACACACCAGTCTCTATCTGGACAGCTCTGTGCTGTCTGTCCCTTCCAGCAGTGACACACACCAGTCTCTATCTGGACAGCTCTGTGCTGTCTCCCCCTTCCAGCAGCGACACACACCAGTGTCTATCTGGACAGCTCTGTGCTGTCTGTCCCTTCCAGGAGTGACACACACCAGTGTCTATCTGGACAGCTCTGTGCTGTCTGTCCCTTCCAGCAGTGACACACACCAGTGTCTATCTGGACAGCTCTGTGCTGTCTCCCCCTTCCAGCAGTGACACACACCAGTGTCTATCTGGACAGCTCTGTGCTGTCCCCCCCTTCCAGCAGTGACACACACCAGTGTCTATCTGGACAGCTCTGTGCTGTCTGTCCCTTCCAGCAGTGACACACACCAGTGTCTATCAGGACAGCTCTGTGCTGTCTGTCCCTTCCAGGAGTGACACACACCAGTGTCTATCAGGACAGCTCTGTGCTGTCTGTCCCTTCCAGCAGTGACACACACCAGTGTCTATCTGGACAGCTCTGTGCTGTCTGTCCCTTCCAGCAGTGACACACACCAGTGTCTATCTGGACAGCTCTGTGCTGTCTGTCCCTTCAAGCAGTGACACACACCAGTGTCTATCTGGACAGCTCTGTGCTGTCTGTCCCTTCAAGCAGTGACACACACCAGTGTCTATCAGGACAGCTCTGTGCTGTTCCCCCCTTCCAGCAGTGACACACTCCAGTGTCTATCTGGACAGCTCTGTGCTGTCTCCCCCTTCCAGCAGTGACACACACCAGTGTCTATCTGGACAGCTCTGTGCTGTCTGTCCCTTCCAGCAGTGACACACACCAGTGTCTATCTGGACCGCTCTGTGCTGTCTGTCCCTTCCAGCAGTGACACACACCAGTGTCTATCTGGACAGCTCTGTGCTGTCTGTCCCTTCCAGCAGTGACACACACCAGTGTCTATCTGGACAGCTCTGTGCTGTCTGTCCCTTCCAGCAGTGACACACACCAGTGTCTATCTGGACAGCTCTGTGCTGCCTGTCCCTTCCAGCAGTGACACACACCAGTGTCTATTTGGACAGCTCTGTGCTGTCTCCCCCTTCCAGCAGTGACATACACCAGTGTCTATCTGAACAGCTCTGTGCTGTCTGTCCCTTCCAGCAGTGACACACACCAGTGTCTATCTGGACAGCTCTGTGCTGTCTGTCCCTTCCAGCAGTGACACACACCAGTGTCTATCTGGACAGCTCTGTGCTGTCTCCCCCTTCCAGCAGTGACACACACCAGTGTCTATCTGAACAGCTCTGTGCTGTCTGTCCCTTCCAGCAGTGACACACACCAGTGTCTATCTGGACAGCTCTGTGCTGTCTGTCCTTTCCAGCAGTGACATAGAACATAGAACATAGAACATAGAACAATACAGCGCAGTACAGGCCCTTCGGCCCACGATGTTGCACCGAAACAAAAGCCATCTAACCTACACTATGCCATTATCATCCATATGTTTATCCAATAAACTTTTAAATGCCCTCAATGTTGGCGAGTTCACTACTGTAGCAGGTAGGGCATTCCACGGCCTCACTACTCTTTGCGTAAAGAACCTACCTCTGACCTCTGTCCTATATCTATTACCCCTCAGTTTAAAGCTATGTCCCCTCGTGCCAGCCATTTCCATCCGCGGGAGAAGGCTCTCACTGTCCACCCTATCTAACCCCCTGATCAATTTGTATGCCTCTATTAAGTCTCCTCTTAACCTTCTTCTCTCTAACGAAAACAACCTCAAGTCCATCAGCCTTTCCTCATAAGATTTTCCCTCAATACCAGGCAACATACTGGTAAATCTCCTCTGCACCCGTTCCAAAGCCTCCACGTCCTTCCTATAATGCGGTGACAAGAACTGTACGCAATACTCCAAATGCGGCCGTACCAGAGTTCTGTACAGCTGCAACATGACCTCCTGACTCCGGAACTCAATCCCTCTACCAATAAAGGCCAACACTCCATAGGCCTTCTTCCCCACCCTATCAACCTGGGTGGCAACTTTCAGGGATCTATGTACATGGACACCTAGATCCCTCTGCTCATCCACACTTTCAATAACTTTTCCATTCGCCAAATATTCCACATTCCTGTTATTCCTTCCAAAGTGAATCACCTCACACTTCTCTCCATTAAACTCCATTTGCCACCTCTCAGCCCAGCTCTGCAGCTTATCTATATCCCTCTGTAACCTGCTACATCCTTCCACACTATCGACAACACCACCGACTTTAGTATCGTCTGCAAATTTACTCACCCACACTTCTGCGCCTTCCTCTAGGTCATTGATAAAAATGACAGGTCACACACCAGTGTCTATCTGGACAGCTCTGTGCTGTCTGTCCCTTCCAGCAGTGACACACACCAGTGACTATCTGGACAGCTCTGTGCTGTCTGTCTCTTCCAACAGTGACACACACCAGTGACTATCTGGACAGCTCTGTGCTGTCTGTCTCTTCCAGCAGTGACACACACCAGTGTCTATCTGGACAGCTCTGTGCTGTCTCCCCCTTCCAGCAGTGACACACACCAGTGTCTATCTGGACAGCTCTGTGCTGTCTGTCACTTCCAGCAGTGACACACACCAGTGTCTATCTGGACAGCTCTGTGCTGTCTGTCCCTTCCAGCAGTGACACACACCAGTGTCTATCTGGACAGCTCTGTGCTGTCTCCCCCTTCCAGCAGTGACACACACCAGTGTCTATCTGGACAGCTCTGTGCTGTCTGTCCCTTCCAGCAGTGACACACACCAGTGTCTATCTGGACAGCTCTGTGCTGTCTCCCCCTTCCAGCAGTGACACACACCAGTGTCTATCTGGACAGCTCTGTGTTGTCTCCCCCTTCCAGCAGTGACACACACCAGTGTCTATCTGGACAGCTCTGTGCTGTCTGTCCCTTCCAGCAGTGACACACACCAGTGTCTATCTGGACAGCTCTGTGCTCTCTGTCCCTTCCAGCAGTGACATACACCAGTGTCTATCTGGACAGCTCTGTGCTGTCTCCCCCTTCCAGCAGTGACACACACCAGTGTCTATCTGGACAGCTCTGTGCTGTCTGTCCCTTCCAGCAGTGACACACACCAGTGTCTATCTGGACAGCTCTGTGCTGTCTGTCCCTTCCAGCAGTGACACACACCAGTGTCTATCTGGACAGCTCTGTGCTGTCTCCCCCTTCCAGCAGCGACACACACCAGTGTCTATCTGGACAGCTCTGTGCTGTCTGTCCCTTCCAGCAGTGACACACACCAATGTCTATCTGGACAGCTCTGTGCTGACTGTCCCTTCCAGCAGTGACACACACCAGTGTCTATCTGGACAGCTCTGTGCTGTCTCCCCCTTCCAGCAGCGACACACACCAGTGTCTATCTGGACAGCTCTGTGCTGTCTGTCCCTTCCAGCAGTGACACACACCAATGTCTATCTGGACAGCTCTGTGCTGTCTGTCCCTTCCAGCAGTGACACACTCCAGTGTCTATCTGGACAGCTCTGTGTTGTCTCCCCCTTCCAGCAGTGACACACACCAGTGTCTATCTGGACAGCTCTGTGCTGTCTCCCCCTTCCAGCAGTGACACACACCAGTGTCTATCTGGACAGCTCTGTGCTGTCTGTCCCTTCCAGCAGTGACACACACCAGTGTCTATCTGGACAGCTCTGTGCTCTCTGTCCCTTCCAGCAGTGACATACACCAGTGTCTATCTGGACAGCTCTGTGCTGTCTCCCCCTTCCAGCAGTGACACACACCAGTGTCTATCTGGACAGCTCTGTGCTGTCTGTCCCTTCCAGCAGTGACACACTCCAGTGTCTATCTGGACAGCTCTGTGCTGTCTGTCCCTTCCAGCAGTGACACACACCAGTGTCTATCTGGACAGCTCTGTGTTGTCTCCCCCTTCCAGCAGTGACACACACCAGTGTCTATCTGGACAGCTCTGTGCTGTCTCCCCCTTCCAGCAGTGACACACACCAGTGTCTATCTGGACAGCTCTGTGCTGTCTCCCCCTTCCAGCAGCGACACACACCAGTGTCTATCTGGACAGCTCTGTGCTGTCTGTCCCTTCCAGCAGCGACACACACCAGTGTCTATCTGGACAGCTCTGTGCTGTCTCCCCCTTCCAGCAGTGACACACACCAGTGTCTATCTGGACAGCTCTGTGCTGTCTGTCCCTTCCAGCAGTGACACACACCAGTGTCTATCTGGACAGCTCTGTGCTGTCTGTCCCTTCCAGCAGCGACACACACCAGTGTCTATCTGGACAGCTCTGTGCTGTCTGTCCCTTCCAGCAGTGACACACACCAGTGTCTATCTGGACAGCTCTGTGCTGTCTGTCACTTCCAGCAGTGACACACACCAGTGTCTATCTGGACAGCTCTGTGCTGTCTGTCCCTTCCAGCAGTGACATACACCAGTGTCTATCTGGACAGCTCTGTGCTGTCTGACCCTTCCAGCAGTGACACACACCAGTGTCTATCTGGACAGCTCTGTGTTGTCTCCCCCTTCCAGCAGTGACACACACCAGTGTCTATCTGGACAGCTCTGTGCTGTCTCCCCCTTCCAGCAGTGACACACACCAGTGTCTATCTGGACAGCTCTGTGCTGTCTGTCCCTTCCAGCAGTGACACACACCAGTGTCTATCTGGACAGCTCTGTGCTGTCTCCCCCTTCCAGCAGTGACACACACCAGTGTCTATCTGGACAGCTCTGTGCTGTCTGTCCCTTCCAGCAGTGACATACACCAGTGTCTATCTGGACAGCTCTGTGCTGTCTGTCCCTTCCAGCAGTGACACACACCAGTGTCTATCTGGACAGCTCTGTGCTGTCTGTCCCTTCCAGCAGTGACACACATCAGTGTCTATTGGACAGCTCTGTGCTGTCTGTCCCTTCCAGCAGTGACACACACCAGTGTCTATCTGGACAGCTCTGTGCTGTCTGTCCCTTCCAACAGTGACACACACCAGTGTCTATCTGGACAGCTCTGTGCTGTCTCCCCCTTCCAGCAGTGACACACACCAGTGTCTATCTGGACAGCTCTGTGCTGTCTGTCCCTTCCAGCAGTGACACACACCAGTGTCTATCTGGACAGCTCTGTGCTGTCTCCCCCTTCCAGCAGTGACACACACCAGTGTCTATCTGGACAGCTCTGTGCTGTCTGTCCCTTCCAGCAGTGACACACACCAGTGTCTATCTGGACAGCTCTGTGCTGTCTGTCCCTTCCAGCAGTGACACACACCAGTGTCTATCTGGACAGCTCTGTGCTGTCTGTCCCTTCCAGCAGTGACACACACCAGTGTCTATCTGGACAGCTCTGTGCTGTCTGTCCCTTCCAGCAGTGACACACACCAGTGTCTATCTGGACAGCTCTGTGCTGTCTGTCCCTTCCAGCAGTGACACACACCAGTGTCTATCTGGACAGCTCTGTGCTGTCTGTCCCTTCCAGCAGTGACACACACCAGTGTCTATCCGGGCAGCTCTGTGCTGTCTGTCCCTTCCAGCAGTGACACACACCAGTGTCTATCTGGACAGCTATGTGCTGTCTGTCCCTTCCAGCAGTGACACACACCAGTGTCTATCTGGACAGCTATGTGCTGTCTGTCCCTTCCAGCAGTGACACACCAGTGTCTATCTGGACAGCTCTGTGCTGTCTGTCCCTTCCAGCAGTGACACACACCAGTGTCTATCTGGACAGCTCTGTGCTGTCTGTCCCTTCCAACAGTGACACACACCAGTGTCTATCTGGACAGCTCTGTGCTGTCCCCCCCTTCCAGCAGTGACACACACCAGTGTCGATCTGGACAGCTCTGTGCTGTCTCCCCCTTCCAGCAGTGACACACACCAGTGTCGATCTGGACAGCTCTGTGCTGTCTGTCCCTTCCAGCACTGACACACACCAGTGTCTATCTGGACAGCTCTGTGCTGCTTGTCCCTTCCAGCAATGACACACACCAGTGTCTATCTGGACAGCTCTGTGCTGTCTCCCCCTTCCAGCAGTGATACACACCAGTGTCGATCTGGACAGCTCTGTGCTGTCTGTCCCTTCCAGCAGTGACACACACCAGTGTCTATCTGGACAGCTCTGTGCTGTCTGTCCCTTCCAGCAGTGACACACACCAGTGTCTATCTGGACAGCTCTGTGCTGTCTGTCCCTTCCAGCAGTGACACACACCAGTGTCTATCTGGACAGCTCTGTGCTGTCTGTCCCTTCCAGCAGTGACACACACCAGTGTCTATCTGGACAGGTCTGTGCTGTCTCCCCCTTCCAGCAGTGACACACACCAGTGTCTATCTGGACAGCTCTGTGCTGTCTCCCCCTTCCAGCAGTGACACACACCAGTGTCTATCTGGACAGCTCTGTGCTGTCTGTCCCTTCCAGCAGTGACACACACCAGTGTCTATCTGGGCAGCTCTGTGCTGTCTGGCCCTTCCAGCAGTGACACACCAGTGTCTATCTGGACAGCTCTGTGCTGTCTGTCCCTTCCAGCAGTGACACACACCAGTGTCTATCTGGACAGCTCTGTGCTGTCTGTCCCTTCCAGCAGTGACACACACCAGTGTCTATCTGGACAGATCTGTGCTGTCTGTCCCTTCCAGCAGTGACACACACCAGTGTCTATCTGGACAGCTCTGTGCTGTCTGTCCCTTCCAGCAGTGACACACACCAGTGTCTATCTGGACAGCTCTGTGCTTCCTGTCCCTTCCAGCAGTGACACACACCAGTGTCTATCTGGACAGCTCTGTGTTGTCTGTCCCTTCCAGCAGTGACACACACCAGTGTCTATCTGGACAGCTCTGTGCTGTCTCCCTCTTCCAGCAGTGACACACACCAGTGTCTATCTGGACAGCTCTGTGCTGTCTGTCCCTTCCAGCAGTGACACACACCAGTGTCTATCTGGACAGCTCTGTGCTGTCTGTCCCTTCCAGCAGTGACACACACCAGTGTCTATCTGGACAGCTCTGTGCTGTCTCCCCTTCCAGCAGTGACACACACCAGTGTCTATCTGGACAGCTCTGTGCTGTCTCCCCCTTCCAGCAGTGACACACACCAGTGTCTATCTGGACAGCTCTGTGCTGTCTCCCCCTTCCAGCAGTGACACACACCAGTGTCTATCTGGACAGCTCTGTGCTGTCTGTCCCTTCCAGCAGTGACACACACCAGTGTCTATCTGGACAGCTCTGTGCTGTCTGTCCCTTCCAGCAGTGACACACACCAGTGTCTATCTGGACAGCTCTGTGCTGTCTCCCCCTTCCAGCAGTGACACACACCAGTGTCTATCTGGACAGCTCTGTGCTGTCTCCCCCTTCCAGCAGTGACACACACCAGTGTCTATCTGGACAGCTCTGTGCTGTCTGTCCCTTCCAGCAGTGACATACACCAGTGTCTATCTGGACAGCTCTGTGCTGTCTGTCCCTTCCAGTAGTGACACACACCAGTGTCTATCTGGACAGCTCTGTGCTGTCTGTCCCTTCCAGCAGTGACACACACCAGTGTCTATCTGGACAGCTCTGTGCTGTCTGTCCCTTCCAGCAGTGACACACACCAGTGTCTATCTGGACAGCTCTGTGCTGTCTGTCCCTTCCAGCAGTGACACACACCTGTGTCTATCTGGACAGCTATGTGCTGTCTGTCCCTTCCAGCAGTGACACACACCAGTGTCTATCTGGACAGCTATGTGCTGTCTGTCCCTTCCAGCAGTGACACACCAGTGTCTATCTGGACAGCTCTGTGCTGTCTGTCCCTTCCAGCAGTGACACACACCAGTGTCTATCTGGACAGCTCTGTGCTGTCTGTCCCTTCCAGCAGTGACACACACCAGTGTCTATCTGGACAGCTCTGTGCTGTCTGTCCCTTCCAGCAGTGACACACACCAGTGTCGATCTGGACAGCTCTGTGCTGTCTGTCCCTTCCAGCAGTGACACACACCAGTGTCTATCTGGACAGCTCTGTGCTGTCTGTCCCTTCCAGCAGTGACACACACCAGTGTCTATCTGGACAGCTATGTGCTGTCTGTCCCT
This sequence comes from Scyliorhinus torazame, assembly GCF_047496885.1. NCBI lineage: Eukaryota > Metazoa > Chordata > Chondrichthyes > Carcharhiniformes > Scyliorhinidae > Scyliorhinus > Scyliorhinus torazame. The sequence goes on from NC_092710.1 coordinate 363,618,620, forward strand.
TCCAGCAGTGACACACACCAGTGTCTATCTGGACAGCTCTGTGCTGTCTCCCCCTTCCAGCAGTGACACACACCAGTGTCTATCTGGACAGCTCTGTGCTGTCTGTCCCTTCCAGCAGTGACACACACCAGTGTCTATCTGGACAGCTCTGTGCTGTCTCCCCCTTCCAGCAGTGACACACACCAGTGTCTATCTGGACAGCTCTGTGCTGTCTGTCCCTTCCAGCAGTGACACACACCAGTGTCTATCTGGACAGCTCTGTGCTGTCTCCCCCTTCCAGCAGTGACACACACCAGTGTCTATCTGGACAGCTCTGTGCTGTCTCCCCCTTCCAGCAGTGACACACACCAGTGTCTATCTGGACAGCTCTGTGCTGTCTCCCCCTTCCAGCAGTGACACACACCAGTGTCTATCTGGACAGCTCTGTGCTGTCTGTCCCTTCCAGCAGTGACACACACCAGTGTCTATCTGGACAGCTATGTGCTGTCTGTCCCTTCCAGCAGTGACACACCAGTGTCTATCTGGACAGCTATGTGCTGTCTGTCCCTTCCAGCAGTGACACACACCAGTGTCTATCTGGACAGCTATGTGCTGTCTGTCCCTTCCAGCAGTGACACACACCAGTGTCTATCTGGACAGCTATGTGCTGTCTGTCCCTTCCAGCAGTGACACACCAGTGTCTATCTGGACAGCTCTGTGCTGTCTGTCCCTTCCAGCAGTGACACACACCAGTGTCTATCTGGACAGCTCTGTGCTGTCTGTCCCTTCCAACAGTGACACACACCAGTGTCTATCTGGACAGCTCTGTGCTGTCTCCCCCTTCCAGCAGTGACACACACCAGTGTCTATCTGGACAGCTCTGTGCTGTCTGTCCCTTCCAGCAGTGACACACACCAGTGTCTATCTGGACAGCTCTGTGCTGTCTGTCCCTTCCAGCAGTGACACACACCAGTGTCTATCTGGACAGCTCTGTGCTGTCTCCCCCTTCCAGCAGTGACACACACCAGTGTCTATCTGGACAGCTCTGTGCTGTCTGTCCCTTCCAGCAGTGACACACACCAGTGTCTATCTGGACAGCTCTGTGCTGTCTGTCCCTTCCAGCAGTGACACACACCAGTGTCTATCTGGACAGCTCTGTGCTGTCTCCCCCTTCCAGCAGTGACACACACCAGTGTCTATCTGGACAGCTCTGTGCTGTCTGTCCCTTCCAGCAGTGACACACACCAGTGTCTATCTGGACAGCTCTGTGCTGTCTGTCCCTTCCAGCAGTGACACACACCAGTGTCTATCTGGACAGCTCTGTGCTGTCTGTCCCTTCCAGCAGTGACACACACCAGTGTCTATCTGGACAGCTCTGTGCTGTCTCCCCCTTCCAGCAGTGACACACACCAGTGTCGATCTGGACAGCTCTGTGCTGTCTGTCCCTTCCAGCAGTGACACACACCAGTGTCTATCTGGACAGCTCTGTGCTGTCTCCCCCTTCCAGCAGTGACACACACCAGTGTCTATCTGGATAGCTCTGTGCTGTCTGTCCCTTCCAGCAGTGACACACACCAGTGTCTATCTGGACAGCTCTGTGCTGTCTCCCCCTTCCAGCAGTGACACACACCAGTGTCTATCTGGACAGCTCTGTGCTGTCTGTCCCTTCCAGCAGTGACACACACCAGTGTCTATCTGGACAGCTCTGTGCTGTCTGTCCCTTCCAGCAGTGACACACACCAGTGTCTATCTGGACAGCTATGTGCTGTCTGTCCCTTCCTGCAGTGACACACACCAGTGTCTATCTGGACTGCTCTGTGCTGTCTCCCCCTTCCAGCAGTGACACACACCAGTGTCTATCTGGACAGCTCTGTGCTGTCTGTCCCTTCCAGCAGTGACACACACCAGTGTCTATCTGGACAGCTCTGTGCTGTCTGTCCCTTCCAGCAGTGACACACACCAGTGTCTATCTGGACAGCTCTGTGCTGTCTGTCCCTTCCAGCAGTGACACACACCAGTGTCTATCTGGACAGCTCTGTGCTGTCTCCCCCTTCCAGCACTGACACACACCAGTGTCTATCTGGACAGCTCTGTGCTGTCTGTCCCTTCCAGCAGCGACACACACCAGTGTCTATCTGGACAGCTCTGTGCTGTCTCCCCCTTCCAGCAGTGACACACACCAGTGTCTATCTGGACAGCTCTGTGCTGTCTGTCCCTTCCAGCAGTGACACACACCAGTGTCTATCTGGACAGCTCTGTGCTGTCTGTCCTTTCCAGCAGTGACACACACCAGTGTCTATCTGGACAGCTCTGTGCTGTCTGTCCCTTCCAGCAGTGACACACACCAGTGTCTATCTGGACAGCTCTGTGCTGTGTCCCCCTTCCAGCAGTGACACACGCCAGTGTCTATCTGGACAGCTCTGTGCTGTCTGTCCCTTCCAGCAGTGACACACACCAGTGTCTATCTGGACAGCTCTGTGCTGTCTCCCCCTTCCAGCAGTGACACACACCAGTGTCTATCTGGACAGCTCTGTGCTGTCTGTCCCTTCCAGCAGTGACAGACACCAGTGTCTATCTGGACAGCTCTGTGCTGTGTCCCCCTTCCAGCAGTGACACACACCAGTGTCTATCTGGACAGCTCTGTGCTGTGTCCCCCTTCCAGCAGTGACACTCACCAGTGTCTATCTGGACAGCTCTGTGCTGTCTGTCCCTTCCAGCAGTGACACACACCAGTGTCTATCTGGACAGCTCTGTGCTGTCTGTCCCTTCCAGCAGTGACACACACCAGTGTCTATCTGGACAGCTCTGTGCTGTCTGTCCCTTCCAGCAGTGACACACACCAGTGTCTATCTGGACAGCTCTGTGCTGTCTGTCCCTTCCAGCAGTGACACACACCAGTGTCTATCTGGACAGCTCTGTGCTGTCTGTCCCTTCCAGCAGTGACACACACCAGTGTCTATCTGGACAGCTCTGTGCTGTCTGTCCCTTCCAGCAGTGACAGACACCAGTGTCTATCTGGACAGCTCTGTGCTGTGTCCCCCTTCCAGCAGTGACACACACCAGTGTCTATCTGGACAGCTCTGTGCTGTCTGTCCCTTCCAGCAGCGACACACACCAGTGTCTATCTGGACAGCTCTGTGCTGTCTCCCCCTTCCAGCAGCGACACACACCAGTGTCTATCTGGACAGCTCTGTGCTGTCTCCCCCTTCCAGCAGTGACACACACCAGTGTCTATCTGGACAGCTCTGTGCTGTCTCCCACTTCCAGCAGTGACACACACCAGTGTCTATCTGGACAGCTCTGTGCTGTCTGTCCCTTCCAGCAGTGACACACACCAGTGTCTATCTGGACAGCTCTGTGCTGTGTCCCCCTTCCAGCAGTGACACACACCAGTGTCTATCTGGACAGCTCTGTGCTGTCTGTCCCTTCCAGCAGTGACACACACCAGTGTCTATCTGGACAGCTCTGTGCTGTCTGTCCCTTCCAGCAGTGACACACACCAGTGTCTATCTGGACAGCTCTGTGCTGTCTGTCCCTTCCAGCAGTGACACACACCAGTGTCTATCTGGACAGCTCTGTGCTGTCTCCCCCTTCCAGCAGTGACACACACCAGTGTCTATCTGGACAGCTCTGTGCTGTCTGTCCCTTCCAGCAGTGACACACACCAGTGTCTATCTGGACAGCTCTGTGCTGTCTGTCCCTTCCAGCAGTGACACACACCAGTGTCTACCTGGACAGCTCTGTGCTGTCTCCCCCTTCCAGCAGCGACACACACCAGTGTCTATCTGGACAGCTCTGTGCTGTCTCCCCCTTCCAGCAGTGACACACACCAGTGTCTATCTGGACAGCTCTGTGCTGTCTCCCCCTTCCAGCAGTGACACACACCAGTGTCTATCTGGACAGCTCTGTGCTGCCTGTCCCTTCCAGCAGTGACACACACCAGTGTCTATCTGGACAGCTCTGTGCTGCCTGTCCCTTCCAGCAGTGACACACACCAGTGTCTATCTGGACAGCTCTGTGCTGTCTCCCCCTTCCAGCAGTGACACACACCAGTGTCTATCTGGACAGCTCTGTGCTGTCTCCCCCTTCCAGCAGTGACACACACCAGTGTCTATCTGGACAGCTCTGTGCTGTCTGTCCCTTCCAGCAGTGACACACACCAGTGTCTATCTGGACAGCTCTGTGCTGTCTCCCCCTTCCAGCAGTGACACACACCAGTGTCTATCTGGACAGCTCTGTGCTGTCTCCCCCTTCCAGCAGTGACACACACCAGTGTCTATCTGGACAGCTCTGTGCTGCCTGTCCCTTCCAGCAGTGACACACTCCAGTGTCTATCTGGACAGCTCTGTGCTGTCTCCCCCTTCCAGCAGTGACACACACCAGTGTCTATCTGGACAGCTCTGTGCTGCCTGTCCCTTCCAGCAGTGACACACACCAGTGTCTATCTGGACAGCTCTGTGCTGTCTCCCCCTTCCAGCAGTGACACACACCAGTGTCTATCTGGACAGCTCTGTGCTGCCTGTCCCTTCCAGCAGTGACACACACCAGTGTCTATCTGGACAGCTCTGTGCTGTCTGTCCCTTCCAGCAGTGACACACACCAGTGTCTATCTGGACAGCTCTGTGCTGCCTGTCCCTTCCAGCAGTGACACACACCAGTGTCTATCTGGACAGCTCTGTGCTGTCTGTCCCTTCCAGCAGCGACACACACCAGTGTCTATCTGGACAGCTCTGTGCTGTCTCCCCCTTCCAGCAGCGACACACACCAGTGTCTATCTGGACAGCTCTGTGCTGTCTGTCCCTTCCAGCAGTGACACACACCAGTGTCTATCTGGACAGCTCTGTGCTGTCTGTCCCTTCCAGCAGTGACACACACCAGTGTCTATCTGGACAGCTCTGCGCTGTCTGTCCCTTCCAGCTGTGACACACACCAGTGTCTATCTGGACAGCTCTGTGCTGTCTGTCCCTTCCAGCAGTGACACACACCAGTGTCTATCTGGACAGCTCTGCGCTGTCTGTCCCTTCCAGCTGTGACACACACCAGTGTCTATCTGGACAGCTCTGTGCTGTCTCCCCCTTCCAGCAGTGACACACACCAGTGTCTATCTGGACAGCTCTGTGCTGTCTGTCCCTTCCAGCAGTGACACACACCAGTGTCTATCTGGACAGCTCTGTGCTGTCTGTCCCTTCCAGCAGCGACACACACCAGTGTCTATCTGGACAGCTCTGTGCTGTCTGTCCCTTCCAGCAGTGACACACACCAGTGTCTATCTGGACAGCTCTGTGCTGTCTGTCCCTTCCAGCAGTGACACACACCAGTATCTATCTGAACAGCTCTGTGCTGTCCGTCCCTTCCAGCAGTGACACACACCAGTGTCTATCTGGACAGCTCTGTGCTGTCTGTCCCTTCCAGCAGTGACACACACCAGTGTCTATCTGGACAGCTCTGTGCTGTCTCCCCCTTCCAGCACTGACACACACCAGTGTCTATCTGGACAGCTCTGTGCTGTCTGTCCCTTCCAGCAGCGACACACACCAGTGTCTATCTGGACAGCTCTGTGCTGTCTGTCCCTTCCAGCAGTGACACACACCAGTGTCTATTTGGACAGCTCTGTGCTGTCTGTCCCTTCCAGCAGTGACACACACCAGTGTCTATCTGGACAGCTCTGTGCTGTCTCCCCCTTCCAGCAGTGACACACTCCAGTGTCTATCTGGACAGCTCTGTGCTGTCTGTCCCTTCCAGCAGTGACACACACCAGTGTCTATCTGGACAGCTCTGTGCTGTCTGTCCCTTCCAGCAGTGACACACACCAGTGTCTATCTGGACAGCTCTGTGCTGTCTGTCCCTTCCAGCAGTGACACACACCAGTGTCTATCTGGACAGCTCTGTGCTGTCTGTCCCTTCCAGCAGCGACACACACCAGTGTCTATCTGGACAGCTCTGTGCTGTCTGTCCCTTCCAGCAGTGACACACACCAGTGTCCATCTGGACAGCTCTGTGCTGTCTCCCCCTTCCAGCAGCGACACATACCAGGGTCTATCTGGGCAGCTCTGTGCTGTCTGTACCTTCCAGCAGTGACACACACCAGTGTCTATCTGGACAGCTCTGTGCTGTCTGTCCCTTCCAGCAGTGACACACACCAGTGTCTATCTGGACAGCTCTGTGCTGTCTCCCCCTTCCAGCAGTGACACACACCAGTGTCTATCTGGACAGCTCTGTGCTGTCTGTCCCTTCCAGCAGTGACACACACCAGTGTCTATCTGGACAGCTCTGTGCTGCCTGTCCCTTCCAGCAGTGACACACAGCAGTGTCTATCTGGACAGCTCTGTGCTGTCTGTCCCTTCCAGCAGTGACACACACCAGTGTCTATCTGGACAGCTCTGTGCTGTCTGTCCCTTCCAGCAGTGACACACACCAGTGTCTATCTGGACAGCTCTGTGCTGTCTGTCCCTTCCAGCAGTGACACACACCAGTGTCTATCTGGACAGCTCTGTGCTGTCTGTCACTTCCAGCAGTGACACACACCAGTGTCTATCTGGACAGCTCTGTGCTGTCTGTCCCTTCCAGCAGTGACACACACCAGTGTCTATCTGGACAGCTATGTGCTGTCTGTCCCTTCCTGCAGTGACACACACCAGTGTCTATCTGGACTGCTCTGTGCTGTCTCCCCCTTCCAGCAGTGACACACACCAGTGTCTATCTGGACAGCTCTGTGCTGTCTGTCCCTTCCAGCAGTGACACACACCAGTGTCTATCTGGACAGCTCTGTGCTGTCTGTCCCTTCCAGCAGTGACACACACCAGTGTCTATCTGGACAGCTCTGTGCTGTCTGTCCCTTCCAGCAGTGACACACACCAGTGTCTATCTGGACAGCTCTGTGCTGTCTGTCCCTTCCAGCAGTGGCACACACCAGTGTCTATCTGGACAGCTCTGTGCTGTCTGTCCCTTCCAGCAGTGACACACACCAGTGTCTATCTGGACAGCTCTGTGCTGTCTGTCCCTTCCAGCAGTGACACACACCAGTGTCTATCTGGACAGCTCTGTGCTGTCTCCCCCTTCCAGCAGCGACACACACCAGTGTCTATCTGGACAGCTCTGTGCTGTCTGTCCCTTCCAGCAGTGACACACACCAGTGTCTATCTGGACAGCTCTGTGCTGTCTCCCCCTTCCAGCAGTGACTCACACCAGTGTCTATCTGGACAGCTCTGTGCTGTCTGTCCCTTCCAGCAGCGACACACACCAGTGTCTATCTGGACAGCTCTGTGCTGTCTCCCCCTTCCAGCAGTGACACACACCAGTGTCTATCTGGACAGCTCTGTGCTGTCTGTCCCTTCCAGCAGTGACACACACCAGTGTCTATCTGGACAGCTCTGTGCTGTCTGTCCTTTCCAGCAGTGACACACACCAGTGTCTATCTGGACAGCTCTGTGCTGTCTCCCCCTTCCAGCAGCGACACACACCAGTGTCTATCTGGACAGCTCTGTGCTGTCTCCCCCTTCCAGCAGTGACACACACCAGTGTCTATCTGGACAGCTCTGTGCTGTCTGTCCCTTCCAGCAGTGACACACACCAGTGTCTATCTGGACAGCTCTGTGCTGTCTGTCCTTTCCAGCAGTGACACACACCAGTGTCTATCTGGACAGCTCTGTGCTGTCTGTCCTTTCCAGCAGCGACACACACCAGTGTCTATCTGGACAGCTCTGTGCTGTCTCCCCCTTCCAGCAGTGACACACACCAGTGTCTATCTGGACAGCTCTGTGCTGTCTGTCCCTTCCAGCAGCGACACACACCAGTGTCTATCTGGACAGCTCTGTGCTGTCTGTCCCTTCCAGCAGTGACACACACCAGTGTCTATCTGGACAGCTCTGTGCTGCCTGTTCCTTCCAGCAGTGACACACACCAGTGTCTATCTGGACAGCTCTGTGCTGTCTGTCCCTTCCAGCAGCGACACACACCAGTGTCTATCTGGACAGCTCTGTGCTGTCTCCCCCTTCCAGCAGTGACACACACCAGTGTCTGTCTGGACAGCTCTCTGCTGTCTCCCACTTCCAGCAGTGACACACACCAGTGTCTATCTGGACAGCTCTGTGCTGTCTGTCGCTTCCAGCAGTGACACACACCAGTGTCTATCTGGACAGCTCTGTGCTGTCTGTCCCTTCCAGCAGTGACACACACCAGTGTCTATCTGGACAGCTCTGTGCTGTCTGTCGCTTCCAGCAGTGACACACACCAGTGTCTATCTGGACAGCTCTGTGCTGTCTGTCCCTTCCAGCAGTGACACACACCAGTGTCTATCTGGACAGCTCTGTGCTGTCTCCCCCTTCCAGCAGTGACACACACCAGTGTCTATCTGGACAGCTCTGTGCTGTCTGTCCCTTCCAGCAGCGACACACACCAGTGTCTATCTGGACAGCTCTGTGCTGTCTCCCCCTTCCAGCAGTGACACACACCAGTGTCTATCTGGACAGCTCTGTGCTGCCTGTCCCTTCCAGCAGTGACACACACCAGTGTCTATCTGGACAGCTCTGTGCTGTCTGTCCCTTCCAGCAGTGACACACACCAGTGTCTATCTGGGCAGCTCTGTGCTGTCTGTCCCTTCCAGCAGTGACACACACCAGTGTCTATCTGGACAGCTCTGTGCTGTCTCCCCCTTCCAGCAGTGACACACACCAGTGTCTATCTGGACAGCTCTGTGCTGTCTGTCCCTTCCAGCAGTGACACACACCAGTGTCTATCTGGACAGCTCTGTGCTGTCTGTCCCTTCCAGCAGTGACACACACCAGTGTCTATCTGGACAGCTCTGTGCTGTCTGTCCCTTCCAGCAGTGACACACACCAGTGTCTATCTGGGCAGCTCTGTGCTGTCTGTCCCTTCCAGCAGTGACACACACCAGTGTCTATCTGGACAGCTCTGTGCTGTCTGTCCCTTCCAGCAGTGACACACACCAGTGTCTATCTGGACAGCTCTGTGCTGTCTGTCCCTTCCAGCAGTGACACACACCAGTGTCTATCTGGACAGCTCTGTGCTGTCTGTCCCTTCCAGCAGTGACACACACCAGTGTCTATCTGGACAGCTCTGTGCTGTCTGTCCCTTCCAGCAGTGACACACACCAGTGTCTATCTGGACAGCTCTGTGCTGCCTGTCCCTTCCAGCAGTGACACACGCCAGTGTCTATCTGGACAGCTCTGTGCTGTCTCCCCCTTCCAGCAGTGACACACACCAGTGTCTATCTGGACAGCTCTGTGCTGTCTGTCCCTTCCAGCAGTGACACACACAAGTGTCTATCTGGACAGCTCTGTGCTGTCTGTCCCTTCCAGCAGTGACACACTCCAGTGTCTATCTGGACAGCTCTGTGCTGCCTGTCCCTTCCAGCAGTGACACACACCAGTGTCTATCTGAACAGCTCTGTGCTGTCTGTCCCTTCCAGCAGTGACACACACCAGTGTCTATCTGGACAGCTCTGTGCTGTCTCCCCCTTCCAGCAGTGACACACACCAGTGTCTATCTGGACAGCTCTGTGCTGTCTGTCCCTTCCAGCAGTGACACACACCAGTGTCTATCTGGACAGCTCTGCGCTGTCTGTCCCTTCCAGCTGTGACACACACCAGTGTCTATCTGGACAGCTCTGTGCTGTCTCCCCCTTCCAGCAGTGACACACACCAGTGTCTATCTGGGCAGCTCTGTGCTGTCTGTCCCTTCCAGCAGCGACACACACCAGTGTCTATCTGGACAGCTCTGTGCTGTCTGTCCCTTCCAGCAGTGACACACACCAGTGTCTATCTGGACAGCTCTGTGCTGTCTCCCCCTTCCAGCAGTGACACACACCAGTGTCTATCTGGACAGCTCTGTGCTGTCTGTCCCTTCCAGCAGTGACACACACCAGTGTCTATCTGGACAGCTCTGTGCTGTCTGTCCCTTCCAGCAGTGACACACACCAGTGTCTATCTGGGCAGCTCTGTGCTTCCTGTCCCTTCCAGCAGTGACACACACCAGTGTCTATCTGGACAGCTCTGTGACACTCAGCAGCCACCAAAACAAAGGTACAAATTTTAACCATGTAGCACCATCAATATGACGTGAGGCAGGTTGAGGTAATGTCAATTGAAGGCTTTATTAAGCAGAACTTTATCCCCAGCAGCGTGGTTACCGAATGCAGCTGCTGAGGGAAATGGAGGGAAAAACTGTGTTCTTCTCCCGGCATTTCTGGGTGGAGTCCAGTAGGTGGCAGATCCTATCAGGACCTGGCATCCCTCCACCAATAGCCTGTCGACACGCGGTGTACCGTGTTACCCCTAATACATACCACCACAGACCAGGGGAGGAGTGTGAGGTGCATTGTGGGGTCAGGGGTTTGTTCTGAGGGGCAATGTGGAAGGAGGGTTGTGCAAGAGGTGTAGTGGGATGGGGTGGGGTGGGGGGGTTGGGTGAGGAGATTACGATTCCAGGCAGAGGGGTAGGGCTCGGGGGGCAGGGAGGAGGGTGTGGGGGGTAGGGAGAGGGGGGGAGGCCAGGGAGGTGGTTGTGGGGGGGATAGGGCTCTGCGGGCAGGGAGTGGGGTGTGGGGGGTAGGGCTCGGGGGGCAGGGAGTGGGGTGTGGGGGGTAGGGCTCGGGGGGCAGAGAGGAGGGTGTGGGGGGGGTAGGGCTCGGGGGGCAGGGAGTGGGGTGTGGGGGGTAGGGCTCGGGGGACAGGGAGTGGGGTGTGGGGGGTAGGGCTCGGGGGACAGGGAGGAGGGTGTGGGGGGGGTAGGGCTAGGGGGGCAGGGAGGAGGGTGTGGGGGTGTAGGGAGAGGGGGGACGTCAGGGAGGTGGTTGTGGGGGGTATAGGGCTCTGGGGGCAGGGAGTGGGGTGTGGGGGGTAGGGCTCGGGGGGCAGGGAGTGGGGTGTGGGGGGGGATTAGGGCTCGGGGGGCAGGGAGGAGGGTGTGGGGGGGGTAGGGCTCTGGGGTGTGGGGGTAGGGCTCGGTGGACAGGGAGGAGGGTGTGGGGGGGGTAGGGCTCGGGGGGCAGGGAGGAGGGTGTGGGGGGGGTAGGGCTCGGTGGGCAGGGAGGAGGGTGTGGGGGTGTAGGGAGAGGGGGGGAGGTCAGGGAGGTGGTTGTGGGGGGGATAGGGCTCTGGGGGCAGGGAGTGGGGTGTGGGGGGTAGGGCTCGGGGGGCAGGGAGGAGGGTGTGGGGGGGTAGGGCTCGGTGGGCAGGGAGGAGGGTGTGGGGGTGTAGGGAGAGGGGGGGAGGTCAGGGAGGTGGTTGTGGGGGGGATAGGGCTCTGGGGGCAGGGAGTGGGGTGTGGGGGGTAGGGCTCGGGGGACAGGGAGGATGGTGTGGGGGGGGTAGGGCTCGGGGGGCAGGGAGTGGGGTGTGGGGGGTAGGGCTCGGGGGGCAGGGAGGAGGATGTGGGGGGGGTTAGGGCTCGGGGGGCAGGGAGGAGGGTGTGGGGGGGGTAGGGCTCTGGGGTGTGGGGGTAGGGATCGGGGGACAGGGAGGAGGGTGTGGGGGGGGTAGGGCTCGAGGGGCAGGGAGTGGGTTGTGGGGGGTAGGGCTCGGGGGGCAGGGAGGGGGGTGTGGTGGGGGCTCGGGGGCAGCAGGGGGTAGATTGAGGAACAGACTGTCCCTCGAGGCTGTGACACTTTCCCAGCTGGGTGTTAACATGCTGCACAGCCTGGTGAAGGGAGGGGGCTGCACAGAGTGATATGAGTGAGCGGGACGGACATTTCAATATGGTGTCGGTGTGGTGATGTGCATCACTGTAAATACACAAGGGGTTAATGTAAACACACTGCAACTAAATAAACACTAGAGGGAGCACCAGAGGCATCATGACACACAGACACTCAACCAATAGGTCAGTGAGATAGGACACGACCAATGGGCAGTCAAGACACCCAGAGGTGGCACTACCACAAGGGGGCTACCCATATAAAAGGACACAGCACACAGGCTCTCTCTCTTTCCACAGGCGACACTCAGAGAGACAGGGGCAGATCAGGAAGCATCACACTCACCGCATGGCTGAGAGCAGACTGGTTAGTTAGACTGAGCTACTACAGCAAGATCAGCAGGAGAGTCGAACTCAAGTAGGAGAATTGTTAACTGTTCAATGAATGTGTTAAACCATCTCCAAGTCTGAACCTTCCTTTGTCGGAGCCGACATCAAGGGGGCAGCTTATGCTACATGAAGAAGCAGAACACAACAGTCGGCACTCACACTGCGAGTGGGACCATGCTGGTCACATGCTGCTCTCCATCCTGGCAACTTGGTCATTTGCATATTCCCTTAAAGTGATATCACAACATTTTCCACATCTCACCAAAGTGACCGTGCCCCCTGACCTGTAACCTCTGACTATCTATCAGCTGATCACCCAGTTAAATGCTGTAACAGTGTCTCTGTCCACAGGTACTATTGTTCCTGTCTCTGCACCTTGGGGAGTTTTTGGATACTTGAAAAATGGCGAAATACAGCAGAAATTCCGAGTATTTCTTGTGATAGTTCCTCAAGTCACCAACCCGCCTCAACCAACAGATCCAACAGTTGAAATAGTAACAGCCCCTCCTGTTTGGTACTATGGCAGGTGAGTTTAGCGACTGATATATTGTGATTGGTGTTTCTTTCTGTCAGCTCTTGTATCAACATCAGCCCGGGGAGCAATTCTCCCGTTTTGAGACTAAGTGTTATGGTGCGGACAGGAACGAGGGCAGGAACTGGGGCAGGAACATGGGCAGGAACGTGGGCAGGAACCTGGGCAGGAGCGTGGGCAGGAACGTGGGCAGGAGCGTGGGCAGGAGCGTGGGCAGGAGCATGGGCAGGAAAGGGGGCAGGAACGTGGGCAGGAACCTGGGCAGGAGCGTGGGCAGGAGCGTGGGCAGGAACGTGGGCAGGAACCCGGGCAGGAACCCGGGCAGGAACCCGGGCAGGAGCGTGGGCAGGAAAGTGGGCAGGGACCTGGGCAGGAGCGTGGGCAGGAGCGTGGGCAGGAACATGGGCAGGAGCGTGGGCAGGAATGTGGGCAGGAGCGTGGGCAGGAACGTGGGCAGGAACCTGGGCAGGAATGTGGGCAGGAACGTGGGCAGGAACGTGGCCGCTTGCCGGAAAACACTCCGAATCTTCCCACCCATCATTAATTATTCCCCTGGGTGTTTTCCGCTGTTTTCAGCAGTGGGTCAGGCCTGGATGGTGTGTAGTCCGCCCTCCTGCCCGGGTGTCATATTGAAAAGATGTCCAACAACACTGAGCCATGTTGACAAAAGAAGGTGGACCTCCTGAAAATGCAGATCGATTTCCAGCAACATTGGTCACCCAGAAACAGGCCAGCAGGAGGACCCCCTCCAGAACACATAATACGGAAGATCCAAGGGCCCAATCTCCCCCAACCCACTGCTGTGGTGCTCCAGGGTCCAGGGTTGTGGGCGCTCTCCACCCTCAACTCTGTGGGCAGCGCCACGCATCCTGACTTTGGCACACTACATTGTGAAGAATGTTTCTCACACTGGCGTTTTTCCCTCCAGAATGGCAGAGAATCTATCCTGGGCGGGCACCCCGAGGTCCCTCTGCGACTGCACTCTCTTTAGAACTGAGCCATTAAGTCTGGATAGACTCTCTCCACCCTCTCTGTAAAATGCATCACCTCACATTTCTCTGTGTTAAACTCTATCTGCCACTTGTCTGCCCATTTGGCCAGCTTCTCGATGATCTTACTCCAGCTGTGGACTAACTGACTGGTGCAGGAGGCTCAATGGGCTGAATGGTCAACTCCTGTTCCTGTTGTCCCGGCAACCGGCTTTCCAAACAGGAGGGTAAAAATTAAATTCCTCTGTTCTTAATCCTGTAGCAGGGCTTTTGACACGAAAGTTAATGAACAACTTGGGGGAACGCAATGTCTGTTGTGAAAATTAAATAAAAATAGCGACTCTTCAAGTCCGCTCCACCATTCAGGAAGATCATGGCTGATCTTCGACCTGAACTCCACCTTCCCACACTGTCCCTCGAGTGTGTAATCTGTCTGATAAACAGGGAATGCACTCCCACTAAACTCACTTCACCCACCCTTAACTAAGGAGCCCAAACATCACCACATCATATTCTACCTGCCATGTTCTTAACCACTCAAATGTGGAGCAAACACGTGATCGTCCACCCACACGTGAACCGTACATGTGACTCCAGCCCTGATATATTTGACTGTCTCTGAGTCCCGCCTTCTCTATTTCCCGTTAATATTATTTATAATTAGGTCTCCCTTCAACGTCTGAAATTCATTGCTGAACACGTCTCCACACTGCACAGATACAGGGCAAAACTCAATTGTACCGGGTGGTGGGCCCTCTATTGGGGAACGGGGATTAATCACTGCACTAATTTGCTTTTTCTGTAATCTTGCTTTCAATGAATTGTGAGACTGAGACTGAGATGGTCCTAGTGTCAGATATAGTTCCAGAATTTTCTATCTTCACACAGCCATGGAATATATTCATATTTATCCATCAGACTGACCAGAATGTTTCAAGTTGATGTGAAAAGAGTTGGGATTTGTGACAGAGCACAGAGTATTGAAGCTGTTAAATGTGAAATCATGGAGTGATCAGATGTGGGACTGTTCCTGGGCTCTCTCACTCGGAGTTAGTTCCAGGTGGAATTATTCAATTACAAGGGAATGTTTAAACTGTAAAGAGACAGTGTGTTCACCATTTGTAAAATAATGAGATTTTCATCACATCATCGGGAAGATTTTGCTTCAATGTTTGAATAGTTCTGTGTCCTGTGCTCTGAAATATAATGGGAATGGACCAGAGAACAGACTGTGTGGAATAGACACTGGACACTGTAGGAAGAACACGTCACTCACTGGAGAAACCTGCTAATGGAGACCACACCCTGTGTGGGCAGTAAAATATTCCCTTTTCCTGCCAGTCCTGAGAATCAAACACTGGACATTGTGGTGGGGATGATTAAAAAGGTTGTTTCTCAATCCGGTTTGGTCTGACTCAGATCAGTCCAAGTTCAGGAAACAGATGGGCCCAGGTCAGGAAAGTGAAAGTGGGAGTTTTGTGACCCAGGTGTGAAGCAGCTTAAAACTGGTCCTTAAACCGGAGAAAGAATCCCAATCTAAAATTAGAATCCAGAGACTGAAGGTGGAATAAAGTTTCCATTCCGATCTCCTCAAACCCACAGTGGGAGCTGACTTTGGGAATATCGACAGACTGAATCTGTGACTGAGAAAATGATCGATCCAGATCTGACTCCCGTTAACAGGTGACCCATTCACAGGTTTGTCTGGTGCAGTAAATAATCCATCGTCTTCTAGTCTTTGTTTGTCTTTTGTTTTTCAAACTGCTGGGAATGGATTCTCACTGTGAAATAAAGAGGGTGATGCATTTACACATTTGGTCTCGTGTTAGATTCTTCCTCACAAATAAATCTGGGTCAATGATCACATCACTACTTTCATACCAGATAATCTCTCCACATTTCAGTGAAATTATTCTGTTAAGATGTTGAGGTGTAAAGTTAAAGAATGAGAAAGAATGAAGAGACGGAGAGTAATTTATTGGGAGATGTGACACTTGGAGAGCGAGCTCCATATTGGTCAGGTGACAGCTCACACCGCGTGCAGTCCGACACTTCAATCTGTCACACTCCACTCTGAGCAGTCTTTCTAACTCTGTCAATGGGATATCACTGGAGAGATAGAGGCCAACACACAACAATTCATGGATCAGTCATTGAGCTGGTGTTGGGAATTTCTTCCCTGTTTGGAAAGTCTCCCCAATCTGGGTGGGGCGGGGAGGAATTTAATTTGGGATCTGGTTCATAGAATCCCTGCATAGAAACAGACAGAGATACAGGAGGAGGCCATTCGGCCCTTCGAGCCTGCTCCGCTAATCATTGTGATCATGGCTGACCATCAAGTTCAATACCCTGATCCCGCCTTCCCCCATATCCCTCGATCCCTTTCGCCCCAAGAGCAAATCTAATTCCTTCTTGAAATCACACAAGGTTGGGGGGGGGGGCCGCCGGGGGGGGGGGGGGGGGGGGGGGGGGGGGGGGGGGGGTGGTGAATTCCACAGATTCACCGCTCTCTGGGTGAAGTAATTTCTTCCTCACCGTCCTAAAAGGTTTACCACTTATCCTCAAACTATGACCCTCGTTCTGGACTCCCCCACCATCGGGAACGTTCTTTCTGAATCTGTCTAATCCTGGTAGAATTGTGTAAGTTTCTATGAGACCCCCTCATTCTCTAAACTCCAATGAATATAATCCTAACCGACTCAGTCTCTCCTCATATGACAGTCCCGCCATCCCAGGAATCAGCCTGGTTAACCTTCGCTGCTCTCCCTCCATAGCAAGAACATCCTTCCTCAGATCAGGACACCAAAACTGCCCACAATACTCCAGGTGTGGCCTCACCAATGCCCGATACAATTGCAGTAAAACACCTCTATTCCTAGACTCCAATCCTCTCGCTATGAAGGCCAACATACCATTTGCCTTCTTTACTGCCTGCTGTACCTGCGTGCTTACTTTCAGCGACTGATGCACGAGGACAGCAAGGTCTCGCTGAGTATCCGCCTCTCTCAATTTAATAATAATCTGCCTTCCTATTTTTGCTCCCGAAGCGGATAACCTAACATTTATCCACATTATACTGCATCTGCCAGGCATGTGGCCACTCACTCAGCCTGTCCAAATCCCGCTGAAGTATCTCTGCATCCTCCTCACAGCTCACTCTCCCCCCCCCTGTAACTAATTATCAGCTGTAAATGTTGAGATAAAACATTTCTTTCTCTTGTCCAAATCATTAATATACAATGTGAACAGTTGGGGTCTGAGCACAGATCCCTGCGATACCCCACTAGTCACTGCCTGACAATCAGAAAAAGACCCATTTGTTCCAACTTTTTGCTTCCTGTCTGCTGACCAGCTTTCTCTCCATCTCAAGGCACTACCCATACTCCCATGGGCGTTAACTATACATAGTATTCTGCTTTGTGAAACGGTGTAGAAAGTCTTCTGAAAATCTAAATAAACCACATCCACAAGTTCTCCCAGGTCAACCCTTCTCATTACGTCCTCAAAGAATTCTGGTAGATTTGTCAAGCCTGATTTCCCTTTTGTAAATCCAAGCTGACTTTGTCTGATTACACCTCTGCTTTCCAAATGCTGTGCTATGAAATCCTTGATAATAGACTCCACAACTTCGCTACTATAATGATAATAATAATAATATTTATTGTCACAAGTCGGCTTACATTAACACTGCAATGACGTTACTGTGAAAAGCCCCGAGTCGCCACATTCCGGCGCTATTCAAAACGGGAGGTAGAGAGAAAACAGGGAAGTATCGACCAGTGAGTTTCAGATTTCTGGATCATTGGGATCTCTTCTGGGGCAGGTGGGACCTACAAGAAGGACGGGTTACATCTAAACTCAGGCGGCACCAATATCCTGGCTGGGAGGTTTGCTAGTGTCACTCGGGAGGGTTTAAACTAATATTCTCCTGAGGAAGGAGCAGTGCTCCGAAAGCTAGTGATTTGAAACAAACCTGTTGGAATTTAACCTTGTGTTGTAAGACTTCTTCCTGTGCTCACTCCAGTCCAACGCCGGTATCTCCACATCATTTAAACTAATATGGCAGGGGGAGGGAACCAGAGCGTGAGCTTAGAAGGTGCCAGAACTGAAGGGGAAATAGAGAACAAAACTAATAGAACATCACCCTCAGGCAGAGCAAAAAAGGTGACGAGTGTGAGACGGGAGGTGGTCAATGCAGGACTGAGGGTGTTGGACCTAAATGCGCGCAGTATACGGAACATGGTAAATGAGCTTGTTGCACATATTGAAATTGGCCGGTACGATGTTGTGGGCGTCACAGAGACGTGGCTGCAAGGGGATCAGGGCTGGGATCTAAATATCCAAGGATATGTGTCCTATCGAAAGGACAGGCAGATGGCAAAGGGAGCGGGGTCGCATTGTTAGTAAGGAATGAAGTTAAATCGATAGCAAGGAGCGATATAGGATCGGAAGGCATAGAATCTCTGTGGGTAGAGTTGAGGAATCGCAAAGGTAAAAAGACCCTGATGGGAGTTATGGACAGGCCCCCGAGCAGTAGTCAGGATGTGGGGCAGAAAATAAATCAAGAGATAGAGAAAGCATGTAAAAAAGGCATTATTACAATGATCATGGGGGACTTCAATATGCAGGTGGACTGGGAAAATCAGGTTGGTTGTGGATCCCAAGAAAGGGAATTTGTTGAATGTTTAAGAGATGTTTTTTTGGAGCAGCTTGTGACAGAGCCCACTAGGGAACAGGCAATTCTGGATTTGGTGATGTGTGATGAGGCAGACTTGATTAGGGAACTTAACGTGAAGGAACCCTTAGGGAGCAGTGACCACAATATGATAGAATTTACCCTGCAGTTTGAGAGGGAGAAGCTGCAATCAGATGTAACGGGATTACAATTAAATAAGGGTAACTACACAAAGACATGAGGGAGGAGCTGGCCAGAGTTGATTGGAGAAGGAGCCTAGCAGGGAAGACAGTGGAACAGCAATGGCAGGAGTTTTTGGGGGTTATTGGGGAGGCACAACAGAAATTCATCCCAAGGAGGAGGGAACATGCTACGGGGAGGACAAGGCATCCATAGCTGACGAGGGATGTCAAGGACAGCATAAAAGTTAAAGAAAAAGCAGACAAAGTGGCGAGTATTAGTGGGAGACCAGAGGATTTGAAATCATTTAAAAGCGAGCAGAGGACAACTAAAAAAGCAATAAGAGGAGTGAAGATGAAATATGAGTTCAAGTTAGTTAGTAATATAAAAGAAGATAGGAAGAGTTTCTTTCAATATATAAAAGGTAAGAGTGAAGCAAAAATAGACATTGGACCAATGAAAAACGTGGCTGGAGAAGTAATAATAGGAAACAAAAAAATGGCAGAGGAACTGAATAGTTACGTTGCATCAGTCTTCACGGTGGAAGACACCAGTGGGATGCCAGAGCTCCAGAACCAGGGGGCAGAGGTGAGTGCAGTGACCATTACTAAGGAGAAGGTTCTGGGGAAACTGAAAGGTCTGAAGGTGGATAAGTCACCTGGACCAGATGGACTACACCCCAGGGTCATAAAAGAGATAGCTGAGGAAATTGTGGAGTCAGGAAAGGTCCCAGAGGACTGGAAAGTGGCCAATGTAACACCGTGTTTAAGAAGTGAGGGAGACAGAAGACGGGAAATTATAGGCCGGTTAGCCTGACTTCGGCCATTGGTAAGATTGGTCTGTTATTAAAGATGAGATCGCGGAGTACTTAGAAGTGCACGGTAAAATAGGACTGAGTCAGCACGGCTTCGTCAAAGGGAGGTCGTGTCTGACAAATCTGTGAGAGTTCTTTAGAACATAGAACATAGAACAATACAGCGCAGTACAGGCCCTTCGGCCCACGATGTTGCACCGAAACAAAAGCCATCTAACCTACACTATGCCATTATCATCCATATGTTTATCCAATAAACTTTTAAATGCCCTCAATGTTTGCGAGTTCACTACTGTAGCATGTAGGGCATTCCACGGCCTCACTACTCTTTGCGTAAAGAACCTACCTCTGACCTCTGTCCTATATCTATTACCCCTCAGTTTAAAGTTATGTCCCCTCGTGCCAGCCATATCCACCCGCGGGAGAAGGCTCTCACTGTCCACCCTATCCAACCCCCTGATCATTTTGTATGCCTCTATTAAGTCTCCTCTTAACCTTCTTCTCTCCAACGAAAACAACCTCAAGTCCATCAGCCTTTCCTCATAAGATTTTCCCTCCATACCAGGCAACATCCTGGTAAATCTCCTCTGCACCCGCTCCAAAGCCTCCTAGTCCTTCCTACAATGCGGTGACCTGTACGCAATACTCCAAATGCGGCCGTACCAGAGTTCTGTACAGCTGCAACATGACCTCCCGACTCCGGAACTCAATCCCTCTACCAATAAAGGCCAACACTCCATAGGCCTTCTTCACAACCCTATCAACCTGGGTGGCAACTTTCAGGGATCTATGTACATGGACACCTAGATCCCTCTGCTCATCCACACTTTCAAGAACTTTACCATGAGCCAAATATTCCGCATTCCTGTTATTCCTTCCAAAGTGAATCACCTCACACTTCTCTACATTAAACTCCATTTGCCACCTCTCAGCCCAGCTCTGCAGCTTATCTATATCCCTCTGTAACCTGCTACATCCTTCCACACTATCGACAACACCACCGACTTTAGTATCGTCTGCAAATTTACTCACCCACCCTTCTGCGCCTTCCTCTAGGTCATTGATAAAAATGACAAACAGCAACGGCCCCAGAACAGATCCTTGTGGTACTCCACTTGTGACTGTACTCCATTCTGAACATTTCCCATCAACCACCACCCTCTGTCTTCTTTCAGCTAGCCAATTTCTGATCCACATCTCTAAATCACCCTCAATCCCCAGCCTCCGTATTTTTTGCAATAGCCTACCGTGGGGAACCTTATCAAACGCTTTGCTGAAATCCATATACACCACATCAACTGCTCTACCCTCGTCTACCTGTTCAGTCGCCTTCTCAAAGAACTCAATAATGTTTGTGAGGCATGACCTACCCTTCACAAAGCCATGCTGACTATCCCTGATCATATTATTCCTATCTAGATGATTATAAATCTTGTCTCTTATAATCCCCTCCAAGACTTTACCCACTACAGACGTGAGGCTCACCGGTCTATAGTTGCCAGGGTTGTCTCTGCTCCCCTTTTTGAACAAAGGGACCACATTTGCTGTCCCCAATGATGACATAAAAATCAAAGCCAAAGGTCCAGCAATCTCTTCCCTGGCCTCCCAGAGAATCCTAGGATAAATCCCATCAGGTCCCGGCACTTACCTATTTTCAGCCTGTCCAGAATTGCCAACACCTCTTCCCTACGTACCTCAATGCCATCTATTCTATTAGCCTGGGGCTCAGCATTCTCCTCCACAACATTATCTTTTTCCTGAGTGAATACTGACGAAAAATATTCATTTAGTATCTCGCCTATCTCTTCAGACTCCACACACAATTTCCCATCCCTGTCCTTGACTGGTCCTACTCTTTCCCTCGTCATTCGCTTATTCCTGACATACCTATAGAAAGCTTTTGGGTTTTCCTTGATCCTTCCTGCCAAATACTTCTTATGTCCCCTCCTTGCTCGTCTTAGCTCTCTCTTTAGATCCTTTCTCGTTACCTTGTAACTCTCCATCGCCCCAACCGAAACTTCACACCTCATCTTCACATAGGCCTCCTTCTTCCTCTTAACAAGAGATTCCACTTCCTTGGTAAACCACGGTTCCCTCGCTCGACGCCTTCCTCCCTGTCTGACCGGTACATACTTATCAAGAACACGCAGTAGCTGATCCTTGAACAAGCCCCACTTATCCAGTGTGCCCAACACTTGCAGCCTACTTCTCCACCTTATCCCCCCCAAGTCACGTCTAATGGCATCATAATTGCCCTTCCCCCAGCTATAACTCTTGCCCTGCGGTGTATACTTATCCCTTTCCATCATTAACGTAAACGTCACCGAATTGTGGTCACTGTCCCCAAAGTGCTCTCCTACCTTCAAATCCAATACCTGGCCTGGTTCATTACCCAAAGCCAAATCCAATGTGGCCTCACCTCTTGTTGGCCTGTCAACATATTGTTTCAGGAAACCCTCCTGCACACACTGTACAAAAAACGACCCATCTATTGTACTCGAATTATATCTTTTCCAGTCAATATTTGGAAAGTTAAAGTCTCTCATAATAACTACCCTGTTACTTTCGCTCTTCACCAGAATCATCTTCGCCATCCATTCCTCTACATCCCTAGAACTATTAGGAGGCCTATAAAAAACTCCCAACAGGGTGACCTCTCCTTTCCTGTTTCTAACTTCAGCCCATACTACCTCAGAAGAAGAGTCCCCATCTAGCATCCTCTCCGCCGCCGTAATACTGCTCTTGACTAGCAGCGCCACACCTCCCCCTCTTTTGCCTCCTTCTCTGAGCTTACTAAAACACCTAAACCCCGGAACCTGCAACATCCATTCCTGTCCCTGCTCTATCCATGTCTCCGAAATGGCAACAACATCGAAGTCCCAGGTACCAACCCATGCTGCCAGTTCCCCTACCTTGTTTCGTATACACCTGGCATTGAAGTAGACACACTTCAAACCACCTACCTGAACACTGGCCCCCTCCTGCGACGTCAAATCTGTGCTCCTGACCTCTATACTCTCATTCTCCCTTACCCTAAAACTACAATCCAGGTTCCCATGCCCCTGCTGCATTAGTTTAAACCCCCCAAAGAGCACTAACAAATCTCCCCCCCAGGATATTTGTGCCCCTCAGGTTCAGATGTAGACCATCCTGTCTGTAGAGGTCCCACCTTCCCCAGAAAGAGCCCCAGTTATCCAGAAATCTGAATCCCTCCCGCCTGCACCATCCCTGTAGCCATGTGTTTAAATGCTCTCTCTCCCTATTCCTCATCTCACTATCACGTGGCACGGGCAACAACCCAGAGATAACAACTCTGTTTGTTCTAGTTCTGAGCTTCCATCCTAGCTCCCTGAAAGCCTGCCTGACATCCTTGTCCCCTTTCCTACCTATGTCGTTAGTGCCAATGTGGACCACGACTTGGGGCTGCTCCCCCTCCCCCCTAAGGACCCGGAAAACACGATCCGAGACATCACGTACCCTTGCACCTGGGAGGCAACATACCAAACGTGAGTCTCTCACGCTCCCACAAAATCTCCTATCTGTGCCCCTGACTAGAGAGTCCCCAATTACTAATGCTCTGCTCCTCTCCCCCCTTCCCTTCTGAGCAACAGGGACAGACTCCGTGCCAGAGGCCCGTACCCCATGGCTTACCCCTGGTAAGTCCCCCCCCCACAAGTATCCAAAGCGGTATACTTGTTTCTCAGGGGAACGACCGCAGGGGATCCCTGCACTGACTGCTTTTTCCCAGTCCCTCTTACAGTTACCCACCTATCTCCAATCTTTGGTGTAACTAATTCCCTGAAGCTGCTATCTATGACCCCTTCTGCCTCCCGAATGATCCGAAGTTCTTCCAACTCCAGCTCCAGTTCCCTAACTCGGTCTTGGAGGAGCTGGAGATGGCAGCACTTCCTGCAGGTAAAATCAGCAGGGACACTAACTGCATCCCTCACCTCAAACATTCTGCAGGAGGAACATTGCACTCCCTTCCCTGCCATTCCTCTAACTTTCTACCAAGATCTGGCTAACAACTAAATTAAATTTTTTATAAAAAATAATAATAATATAATAAAATATGGTACTTACCTCAGACCAATGGGTTTTATTATTAGGTTAAAGGAGGAGGGCGGGTGGGAGACACTACACGTGTAGTGTCTCGGGTTTCCTCTCCACCAGAATTTATTGGTGAGGGTCTTCCCAGACGTCCGCGGGTCGACTTCCTGTTCCCGCCTAAAACACTAATTTAAAAAAAAAAATTTTCTCAGCTCCTGCTGAAATTGAGTAACCAGCCAGCTCCACTCCCGCCGAAATCGACTGGCCTGCCCCTGCAAAGACAAGTGCTTTTAAAGGACAGACTTACCTCCCAGCAACCACTTCCGCACTGCTCCCGCTGAAACTGACTCACCAGCTGTTCTCCCGCCAAAATCGACTGGCCTGCCCCTGCAAAGACAAGTGCTTTTAAAGGACAGACTTACCTCCCAGCAACCACTTCCGCACTGCTCCCGCTGAAACTGACTCACCAGCTGTTCTCCCGCCGAAATCGACTGGCCTGCCTCTGCAAAGACAGGTGCTTTTAAAGGACAGACTTACCTCCCAGCAACCACTTCCGCACTGCTCCCGCTGAAACTGACTCACCAGCTGTTCTCCCGCCGAAATCGACTGGCCTGCCCCTGCAAAGACAAGTGCTTTTAAAGGACAGACTTACCTCCCAGCAACCACTTCCGCACTGCTCCCGCTGAAACTGACTCACCAGCTGTTCTCCCGCCAAAATCGACTGGCCTGCCCCTGCAAAGACAAGTGCTTTTAAAGGACAGACTTACCTCCCAGCAACCACTTCCGCAATGCTCCCGCTGAAACTGACTCACCAGCTGTTCTCACGCCGAAATCGACTGGCCTGCCTCTGCAAAGACAGGTGCTTTTAAAGGACAGACTTACCTCCCAGCAACCACTTCCGCACTGCTCCCGCTGAAACTGACTCACCAGCTGTTCTCACGCTGAAATCGACTGGCCTGCCCCTGCAAAGACAAGTGCTTTTAAAGGACAGACTTACCTCCCAGCAACCACTTCTGCACTGCTCCCGCTGAAACTGACTCACCAGCTGATTCTCCCGCCGAAATCGACTGTCTTTGAGAAAGTAACAAGGAAGTTAGACAAAGGAGAACCAGTGGACGTGATTTATTTAGATTTCCAGAAGGCCTTTGACAAGGTGCTACATAGGAGACTGTTAAATAAGTTAAGAGCCCATGGTGTTCAGGGTGAGATCCCGGCATGGATAGAGGATTGGCTGACTGGCAGAAGGCAGAGAGTGGGGATAAAGGGGTCTTTTTCAGGATGGCAGCCGGTGACTAGTGGTGTGCCTCAGGGGTCTGTGCTGGGACCACGACTTTTCACAATATACATTAATGATCTGGAAGAAGGAACTGAAGGCACTGTTGCTAAGTTTGCAGATGATACAAAGATCTGTGGAGGGACAGGTAGTATTGAGGAAGCAGGGGGGCAGCAGAAGGACTCGGACAAGCTAGGAGAGCGGGCAATGAAGTGGCAGATGGAATACAATCTGGAAAAGTGTGAGGTTACACACTTTGGAAAGAGGAATTTAGCCAGACTATTTTCTAAATGGGGAGATGCTTCGGAAATCAGAAGCACAAAGGGACTTGGGAGTCCTTGTTCACGATTCTCAAGGTTAATGTGCAGGTTCAGTCGGCAGTTAAGAAGGCAAATGCAATGTTAGCATTCATGTCGAGAGGGCTAGAATACAAGACCAGGGATGTACTTCTGAGGCTGTATAAGGCTCTGGTCAGACCCCATTTGGAGTATTGTGAGCAGTTTTGGGCCCCGTATCTAAGGAAGGAGGTGCTGGCCTTGGAAAGGGTCCAGAGGGGGTTCACAAGAATGATCCCTGGAATGAAGAACTTGTCGTATGAAGAACGGTTGAGGACTCTGGGTCTGTACTCGTTGGAGTTTAGAAGGATGAGGAGGGATTATTACACAGAGGGTCGTGGGTGCCTGGAACTCGCTGCCGGAGGAGGTGGTGGAAGCAGGGACGATAGGGACATTTAAGGGGCATCTTGACAAATACATGAATAGGATGGGAATAGAGGGATACGGTCCCAGGAAGTGTAGAAGATTTTAGTTTAGAGGGCAGCATGGTCGGCACGGGCTTGGAGGGCCGAAGGGCCTGTTTCTGGGCTGTACTTTTCTTTGTTCTTTGTTCTTATTGAAACTTACAAGATACTGCGAGGCCTGGATAGAGTGGACGTGGAGAGGATGTTTCCACTTGGAGGAAAAACTAGAACCAGAATCTCAGACTAAAGGGACGATCCTTTAAAACAGAGATGAGGAGGAATGTCTTCAGCCAGAGGGCGGTGAATCTGTGGAACTCTTTGCCGTGGAAGGCTGTGGAGGCCAAATCACTGAGTGTCTTTAAGACAGAGATAGATAGGTTCTTGATCAATAAGGGGATCAGGGGTTATGGGGAGAAGGCAGGAGAATGGGGATGAGAAAATATCAGCCATGATAGAATGGTGGAGCAGACTCGATGGGCCGAGTGGCCTAATTCTGCTCCAATGTCTTATGGTCTTATGGTGAGCCTAACGTCAGGCAGCCGTTAGCATAGTGGTTAGCACTGTTGTTCCACAGCGCCAGGTTCCCAGGTTCGATTCCCGACTTGGGTCACTGTCTGTGCGGAGTCTGCACAGGTGGACAGCGAGAGCCTTTTCCCTCGGATGGTGATGTCTAGCACGAGGGGACATAGCTTTAAATTGAGGGGAGATAGATATAGGACAGATGTCAGAGGTAGGTTCTTTACTCAGAGAGTAGTAAGGGTGTGGAATGCTCTGCCTGCAACAGTAGTGGACTCGCCAACACTAAGGGCATTTAAATGGTCACTGGATAGACATATGGACGATAAGGGAATAGTGTAGATGGGCTTTAGAGTGGTTTCACAGGTTGACGCAACATCAAGTTCAATACCCTGATCCCGCCTTCCCCCATATCCCTCGATCTCTTTAGCCCCAAGAGCAAATCTAATTCCTTCTTGAAATTACAATGTGTTGGCCTGAACTACTTTGTGTGGGAGTGAATTCCACAGATTCACCGCTCTCTGGGTGAAGAAATCTCTCCTCACCTCAGTCCTAAAAGGTTTACCCTTATCCTCAAACTATGACCCCTCGTTCTGGACTCCCCCACCATCGGGAACGTTCTTTCTGAATCTGTCTAATCCTGGTAGAATTGTGTAAGTTTCTATGAGACCCCCTCATTCTCTAAACTCCAATGAATATAATCCTAACCGACTCAGTCTCTCCTCATATGACAGTCCCGCCATCCCAGGAATCAGCCTGGTTAACCTTCGCTGCTCTCCCTCCATAGCAAGAACATCCTTCCTCAGATCAGGACACCAAAACTGCTCACAATACTCCAGGTGTGGCCTCACCAATGCCCGATACAATTGCAGTAAAACATCTCTGTTCCTAGACTCCAATCCTCTCGCTATGAAGGCCAACATACCATTTGCCTTCTTTACTGCCTGCTGTACCTGCGCGCTTACTTTCAGCGACTGATGCACGAGGACAGCAAGGTCTCGCTGAGTATCCGCCTCTCTCAATTTAATAATAATCTGTTTTCCTATTTTTGCTCCCGAAGCGGATAACCTCACATTTATCCACATTATACTGCATCTGCCAGGCATGTGGCCACTCACTCAGCCTGTCCAAATCCCGCTGAAGCAGCTCTGCAACCTCCTCACTGGAAGGTTTTCGGGCAATTCGGCCCTTTTTGGACTGCCCAAGAATAAAACCCAGAGACTGGGACATAACCAAATTTCCCAGCAGGCTTGGCCTGCTGAGCTGGGTAGGTGTATGGATACTTACAACCCCCCCCCCCCCCCCCCCCCGACCCCCCCCCCCCCCCCCCCCCCCCCCGGATCTACAAGGAAGAAGGAGCCGGACAACTAGATAAGATTAAACACAGACACAAAGGGGCACGGTAATACAAAGGGGACTGCCTGCAAGCAGGACACTGGGATGGTCATAGCCCCCATGCAGATGTAAATGACTTGGCCTCCACCAGAGCAGAATCCAATCAACACCCCATCAACATAGCAAGGTGAGAATAGCAGCGATCTCCGGAGCAGATGGAAGACTTTGAAAATCTTCACAAGAGAGCTTAACCTCGTTATCACAAAAAGCAGACTGTCTGGGCTCAGTATATTGCGCTGGAAAAGCCCCGGAAAGATAAACGGTAGAAAAACCCGAGTTGGAGGCGGACCTGGGGGAGGTACTCCAATCTTGACAGAAGCCACCGGCAGGAACTCACTGGGTGGAGGGGGCGGAGTCGGCACCAAATTCAAATCGGGACAGGTCTGCCTGGCTGGAAGGAGCGGACCTGCGAGGAGAACCCGGACGTCGACAGGTCTGACCGGCTCAAAGGGGGCAGGACCAGCGGGACCTTTAAACCTTACCGATTCAATGCAAAAGGGGCTGGCCGAACACAGGAAAAAGCCAGGTAAAACAATATAAAAGGGGCTGTGTGTCGATTGAGGGTATCTTGGCTTGACCTCTCCACCTTCGACCTGACCTCCCGCTCGAGCCGCAGCCCTGGACTGTAAGTACCCTGCAGCAGCGAGCGAAACTCCCGGGACTTTGATAGTGGTTGAGGCTTTGGGGCAGGGGGCTTGATTTGTGTTTTGTGCCCTTGCTAAAATTGTGTAACAATAATATTTTACGTTGTGTCCGTTATAGTACTTTCTGAATAGACTTAGTTTGTGTTAGAGCTTAAGATTTTATTATAATTTCTTCTGTTTGATGATTTTGACCTGGGTTTTGCAATAAACCTCGATTTGCTGATAATTGGAGTCGTTTCAATTCTTCAATCTCTCACCAGCGATCTCTGACCAAGTCATTGTTAAGATATTCCTCACCTTAATTCCGGGGTCGAGAATCTGGGGTCATCTTGAACGATTCACTCAGGACAGGCTGCTGGTTAGGTAATAAACAGCAGTGCCCTATTCTCTCTCTTGGGAAAGCTACTCCAGCGAAGTAGGAACCGGGTGGGTGTTGCACCACCGGCAAGAGAGAGAGTCACCTGGGCATTGGTGGGGGTCTGGATATCTGTGTGATATAAGCCTCAGGCTTCCGGTTAGGGATAAACGGCAGGCTTGATTCAGTGCTCTCTCCCGCAGAGGTGTCCCAGTGCGGCATCCCCTGGCCTCTGAAGTTTCAGTGCCAGCTGGAGAGAGACACACACAGATACTCAAACCCCAGATATCGGCCCAGTAGTGGAGTAGCAGAGATGGAACCCTCTACAATGGCGACCGCGGCAGGACCCCGGTGGTTTGGAGTATGTGACTTGGCAGAGGGGGTGAGGGAACGAAGTAAAATGGAGGAGAGAATCTCCTCGTATATGTGGCAAAAGGTCAACCTCACCAAACCTTGGGTCTCAGAACTAATCAATGCGGAGCGACCCGTAATGGCGGCGGCCGCATGGACAGAAAGTAAGGCACACAAAAGGCACTTGGAGAAGGCAGTGTGGCTGGTCTGCTTGTCCCAGCAGGTAGCCAAAACAGAGCGAAGGGTGGAAGAATTAGAGCAGGAGTTGGGAGAAGTTAGGGCCAGCGCAGGGGACAGCGCTAGCGCAGCTGAACGACTGCGGGAGGAATTGGCAGAAATGAAACAGGACAGCCTACAGGAAAGCGAGTCTAACCGGTGCGAGAAGGAATATCTCCACTGCCAGATAGTGGAGGGTAAGATAAAGGAATGGAGGCTCCAGGAACTCTATGCTCGGAGTACAGAGCAGTGTAGGAAGCTGGAGGGGAAGTACCGGGACATCCAGGCAGCATACCGAGTGGCTCGCGAGGAAGTAGGGGACTGTGCTCACGGGCCGTGCCAGGCACGGATAACGGAGTTGGAGGAGACCTTGTCCAAGGTCAGGGGACAGGTACACCTGGTAGGTCCAGGGGGGTTCCCAAGGGGCAAGGGGCTCCTCGCAGCGGATGATTCCCCGAAGGCTAAGGGGAATAGACCGCCTCCTGTGTCCGGGTCGGCAGGGGGGGATCGGACTGCACGTTCAGGGGCAAGTCCAGGGGGGTCAGCATGGTACCCCCAGCTGGCGGCGTGCCCGCCTGGTTTCGTATGTGGGTCCCCATGGGATGGGGACAGACCGCTGCCTGGGATGCCGGTGATGGGGCCGGGTCAGCAGGTAGGGTTCGGACCGCCCGGTCAGGGGCAGGTCCAAGGGGGGTCAGTGGTTTATCCCCAGATAGCGGCGTCTCCTATATGGGTAGTTAGCCCGGGGACAGGGGGGCTACCCAACGGGGCAGGAGAGCTGGACGCCGGGGAGGCGGAGGAGCAGGAACCCCAGGTAGGGCAGATGTGCCCTGTCAGGCAGAGAAGGTATGGTCCCCCGGCGGGGCTGGCAAATAGGGGACTGGTTGAGGGCGACATTATCATTCCTCATGGGGCATCCGCGCTCAGGGGGATGGTGGCCCACGTTCCCAGGCTAACTCCGAAAGGGGATCCGTCGCTTCATTTTATGGAGGTGGAGCAGGCAGCCAGCATTAATGACTGCGACGAGGGGGAGCAGGTAAGGATGCTCCTGATGACCCTAGATGCACAGCTATGCAGGGCAGTGATCTCCGGGAATGGGGGACAACCTGACACATGGGCGGCAGCACCATCTGCTGTGCTGGAGGCAATGGGTTTGAATCTGGGGAGCCCTTTCATGAGGGTGGGGGAAACCAAGCAGCAACCAGGGGAATCTCCCACTATGTTCGCAGACAGGCTGTGGATTGTCTATGTGGAGGCGTGCGGGGTCCCCGCGGATAGACAGAATTTAGGGGAGAGAACAGCCCACTGGCTAAAGACCCTAGTAGCCAACTGTCTCCCTAACGTTAGGGCAAAAGCCGAACACTGGTTCGACCCGCAGACCCCGGACCTTAATGAGGCAGAGGTCCTTAGGAAACTCACCCTCGCATATCGCAATGGGGAGAGGAGTGAGGAAAAGCCCCTTAAGGGTAAGGTGCATGAAATCGCGCCAGCACCCCCTAAGAGAGAGTGGAAGCATGAGGGCACCCGGACCTCCGACAAGAGACCGGTATGCTACGGGTGTGGTAAGGCTGGGCATTTCAAGAGGGAGTGTGAGAACCCTAGCAAGGAGGAGAGGGCTCCCGTAGTAGAGAGTCAGACCCCGGCGGCAGGAGGAAGCTGCCCCGGAAACCATCGAATTAAAAAAACTTTTAGCCTTTTTGCAGAGCCCAGCAGCTGGGTCGGGACGGGTGGCAATGGCAACGGGCCAGGACCTGCCCGCACCCACACCACAAGAACCCGTATGACTACCCAGGGAGCAGCCTCAGGAAAAAGGGAGCGCAGGGGTAGTTCTAGCCCCAGACCCTGGTCCGGTCCAGGTGCAGGGTCCCATTCTGGAGGCTGCCTCAGCGGCTATTTGCAGTTTAAATCCCTTAAGGTGGGACCCATGCGAACGCCACATCAGTCAATTTAAATTGTTCCACCCCATAAGGGCAAGAAAGAGCAAGTTGGGGGGAAGACTGGGGGTGGTAGTGGAGAAACCCCCCGTAGAATTAACGACGGTGGGGGAGGTCCCTGACTCCACGGTCACACAACCGGTGACAAGGTGCTGTCCCGAAGGGGCAGTCCCAAAGAAACCGACAATGCTGCAAGCACCCAGCCCAGGGACAGTAACGATTCCCAAGCCCTTACCTGTGGGTCAGGTGGCCTGCCTTAGTATAGAGGCTAGGGAGGCAGAGGAGAGGGAGGTATCACCTTGGGCGTGGGAACCATCCAGGGGACGAAGGAGCAATCGGGTCTCCAAGCCCCCGGTAAGATGGTCCCCAGTAGAAGGGAACGGTGAGGGATGTAGGACATTACCCAGTGCTGCCACAGGTAGCCCAGTCTCCGGAGGGAGGCCCAGTGCTGCCACAGGTAGCCCAGTCTCCGGAGGGAGCAGAAAGGGATCCCCAAACCCCTTTGGGGAAGGAGAGGCAAGGGGCAGTCCGGACCCCCGGGAGGGGGAGGTCTGGCCCGAGCCGTTGGTCCAAAAAGGTGAACAGCCCCAGTATAGCGGGGTCCAGTTTTAATTTGGCCACCCGGAGACGGGTGGCATTGTACATAGCATTCCCCCCCCTGTTAGTTCTAATTAGTGTGTAGTGGTGTGTGGCTTATTTAGGATCGTGGGATCACAGGAGCGCATAGTGCAGTGAAATAATGAATGAGAAGCAGGCACTAGGACCCTGGTGGAGCCGGGCTGTGGACACAGAACCACAGACAGGCTGCGGCAATTTCATGTCAATTTCCCAACTTCAAAGCGGGAGCTGCTGCTGCCGCTGGATAGAAGCCATGCACTTTCAGGTAGGTAGTTCTGTAGAGGCAAGGATGTGTTTTGTCTGTTTTACAGATGGGGCACCCGCCGATGTGGAGCTTGCTGATGATCCTGGCGATGGTGGGACCGGGAGAACTCCGCAGAGGCGAGACAGAAGAGTCCTTCGTCTACGGGTGCTCTGGCGGCAGAGCCCCTCTTGTCACTACCGGACAGGAAGACCAGGTGGCCACAGAGCAGACCCGCTACTCACACCTGGGGAGGTGGCCTGGATGGCTGGGGTCGAACTCGACCAGGTACTCCAGCCACCAGAGCTTCACCTATGGAGAAGCCTCTGTACTCTGCGAGGAGATACAGGTGGCGACTGACCGGGTTAGGGTGACTGAGGGCAGGCGGGTGTGTTTAACCTGTAAGGGGGACGTTCCTTTGGGGAGATGGTGGTGGCCCAGGAAGCTGAGCCTGGACATGAGGGATCGGTCCTCGGACTGGGAACGCCTGGACAACAACACCTAACAGACCATCACGGGGTCACCGGGTAGGATCACCGTTTGCTGGGATAAGTGGTGGGCTTCTGACCAGGGCATTTATTTGTGTTTATGGGGGTCTACCAAGGCATGTCCACAAGGGGCATCGATCACTTTTGTTAGGTGGTGGCAGAACCCAGGGAACGGGATGAATTGACCGCAGTGGGGAGGGATGTGTAACGCCCAGGGAAGGGATGACTGTGAAAGCTACCGAACTGCTGGTTCAGGTAAAGCGACCCCTGCCCACAGCCCAACCAATCGACCCTCACAACTGTCCGATCACCACCAGGGGGGCCTGAGAATGGTTTAGTGTTTGTCCCCACAAAGAAAATGTTGTACCAGGGGGTACATTATGCTGTCGCCTCAGTTGTACTGAATCTCTCAGCTGCAGGTATCGACGAAGGAGGAAAATGAAGAGCCTTCAATGGGCTTTTGGGAAGAAGCGAAGTGCAGCCCAGAAAAGAGGATCCTTAGTGAAATAAAGAGATTCAAATGTAAATAGTTGTATGGATTCGCGGGTTTCAGTTACTTGATTGTGATGTTTGTACAGGGACCCTTACGTTTGGGGTTCCGGTGAAATGTGTATATGTTACTGTGTGTTTGAATTAAGTATGGTCTTGTCTTTCCCTTTCAATTAAATTAGGGGTAGCCTAGATTAAGGGAACTGTCTTGGGACTTGTAGTTTCGCAGGTTGTTGAGGGGGTGCCTGCGGTCCACACGAAAGGAAATGATTGCCCTTCACCAGTGTCGATACGGTCCAAGCAGGTAGGGACGTATCGAAGGGGCATCTGTAAGGTTTTCGGGCAATTCGGCCCTTTTTGGACTGTTCAAGAGTAAAATCCAGAGACGGGAACATAACCAAATTTCCCAGCAGGCTTGGCCTGCTGAGCTGGGTGGGTGTATGGATACTTATAACCCCCCCGCCCCCGCCCCCCCCCCCCCCCCGCCCCGCCGCCCGCCCCAGGAGCTACAAGGAAGAAGGAGCCAGACAACGAGATAAGATTAAACCACAGACAAAGGGGCATGGTAATACAAAGGGGCCTGCCTGCAAGCAGGACAATGGGATGGTCATAGCCCCCATGCAGATGTAAATGACTTGGCCTCCACCAGAGCGGAATCCAATCAACACCCCATCAACATAGCGAGGTGAGAAGAGCAGCGATCTCCGGAACAGATAGAAGACTTTGAAAATCTTCACAAGAGAGCTTAACCTCGTTATCCCAAAAGGCAGACTGTCTGGGCTCAGTATATTGCGCTGGAAAAGCCCCGGAAAGATAAACGGTAGAAAAACCCGAGTTGGAGGCGGACCTGGGGGAGGTACTCCAATCTTGACAGAAGCCACCGGCAGGAACTCACTGGGTGGAGGGGGCGGAGTCGGCGCCAAATTCAAATCGGGACAGGTCTGCCTGGCTGGAAGGAGCGGACCTGCGAGGAGAACCCGGAAGTCGACAGCTCTGACCGGCTCAAAGGGGGCGGGACCAGCGGGAACTTTAAACCTTACCAATTCAATGCAAAAGGGGCTGGCTGAACACAGGAAAAAGCCAGGTAAAACAATATAAAAGGGGCTGTGTGTCGATTGAGGGTCTCTTGGCTTGACCTCTCCACCTTCAACTTGACCTCCTGCAGCCTTGGACTGTAAGTACCCTGCAGCAGCTTGCGAAACTCCCGGGACTTTGATAGTGGTTGAGGCTTTGGGGCAGGGGGCTTGATTTGTGTTTTGTGCCATTGCTAAAATTGTGTAACAATAAGATTTTACGTTGTGTCCGTTATAATACTTCCTGATAGACATAGTTTGTGTTAGAGCTTAAGATTTTATTATAATTTCTTCTGTTTGATGATTTTGACCTAGGTTTTGCAATAAACCTTGATTTGCTGATAATTGGAGTTGTTTCAATTCTTCAATCTCTCACCAGCGATCTCTGACCAAGTCATTGTTAAGATATTCCTCACCTTAATTCCGGGGTCGAGAATCTGGGGTTATCTTGAACGATTCGAACCCGTTGACTCAGGACAGGCTGCTGGTTAGGTAATAAACAGCAGTGTCCTATTCTCTCTCTTGGGAAAGCTACTCCAGCGAAGTAGGAACCGGGTGGGTGTTGCACCACCGGCAAGAGAGAGAATCACCTGGGCATTGGTGGGGGTCTGGATATCTGTGTGATATAAGCCTCAGGCTTCCGGTTAGGGATAAACGGCAGGCTTGATTCAGTGCTCTCTCCCGCGGAGGTGTCCCAGTGCGGCATCCCCTGGCCTCTGAAGTTTCAGTGCCAGCTGGAGAGAGACACACACAGATACTCAAACCCCAGATATCGGCCCAGTAGTGGAGTAGCAGAGATGGAACCCTCTACAGGAGTGTTGGCCTTTATTGGTAGAGGGATTGAGTTCCGGAGTCGGGAGGTCATTCATAGATTATCATAGATTATCATAGAATTTACAGTGCAGAAGGAGGCCATTCGGCCCATCGAGTCTGCACCGGCTCCCGGAAAGAGCACCCCACCCAAAGTCAACACCTCCACCCTACCCCCATAACCCAGTAACCCCACCCAACACTAAGGGCAATTTTGGACACTAAGGGCAATTTATCATGGCCAATCCACCTAACCTGCACATCTTTGGACTGTGGGAGGAAACCGGAGCACCCGGAGGAAACCCACGCACACACGGGGAGGACGTGCAGACTCCGCACAGACAGTGACCCAAGCCGGAATCGAACCTGGGACCCTGGAGCTGTGAAGCAATTGTGCTATCCACAAGGCTACCGTGCTGCCCGTAAAAAATTATTCCCAATTTTTTTCTGTTAAAGTACAGACACTCCCCATGTGGGAATTGAACTCCAGTCTCCCGCGTGACAGGCGGGGATACTAACCACTACACTAATGAGGTCATGTTGCAGCTGTACAGAACTCTGGTACGGCCGCATTTGGAGTATTGCGTACAGTCTGGTCACCGCATTATCGGAAGGACGTGGAGGCTTTGGAGCGGGTGCAGAGGAGATTTACCAGGATGTTGCCTGGTATGGAGGGAAAATCTTCTGAGGAAAGGCTGATGGACTTGAGGTTGTTTTCGTTGGAGAGAAGAAGGTTAAGAGGAGACTTAATAGAGGCATACAAAATGACCAGGGGGTTAGATAGGGTGGACAGTGATTGCCTTCTCCCGCGGATGGAAATGGCTAGCACGAGGGACATTGCTTTAAACTGAGCGGTAATAGATATAGGACAGAGGTCAGAGGTAGGTTCTTTACGCAAAGAGTAGTGAGGCCGTGGAATGCCCTACCTGCTACAGTAGTGAACTCGCCAACATTGAGGGCATTTAAAAGTTTATTGAATAAGCATATGGATGATAATGGCATAGTGTAGGTTAGATGGCTTTTGTTTCGGTGCAACATCGTGGGCCGAAGGGCCTGTACTGCGCTGTATTGTTCTATGTTCTATGTTCTATGATTACAAAGGACATGGGCCCAGGGATCTACTCGAACCTCTCTTCAAACAGAGCAGTTGTTCTTACAGGATTGAATCTTACTGGACGTATGAAGTGTGTCATGGGAAACACATTCGCCAACACCGTGAGGCAAAACAAACCGGCCAGCAGAAAGTTAAAAAAAACCAGGGCAGCACGGTATCACAGGGGTTAGCACTGTGGCTTCACAGCTCCAGGGTCCCAGGTTCGATTCCCCGCTGGGTCACTGTCTGTGCGGAGTCTGCACATTCTCCCCGTGTCTGCGTGGGTTTCCTCCGGGTGCTCCGGTTTCCTCCCACGGCAGGTTAGGTGGATTGGCCATGCTAAATTGCCCCGAGTGTCCAAAAAGGGTTAGGAGGGGTTATTGGGTTCCGAGGATCGGGTGGAAGTGAGGAGCTTAAGTGGTTCGGTGCAGACTCGATGGGCCGAATGGCCTCCTTCTGCACTGTCTGTTCTATGTTTTAATACAATCTGAGATATAGGGAATCGCGGCTCCTTTTACACCCACCCGATTGTGTCAATCAGCGGGAAAAGGATTGGTCTTCACGCTGACACCTGGGACATTCACTCTATAACAATACAGGGTCACTGAGAGGGCCGGCCCTGCTATTGGATACTCAGGTACTGGAATCAGAAATCACCTTCTTAAACATTCACATTTCAGGGAATGGACACAGCCCCGATCAGCACAGGGGGAACATTATTCCGAGATTTCCCCCATCAGTTTTAAAGACAGCTCTGTGATCACAGGGATATTTTATTCCCCACCTTACAGAGATAGCAGAACAATTGTCACAGTTAAGTTAGTGAGAGACAGATAAAGGCAGAGCATTTGCTGCGATGTTTGTGCCAGCTCATTTTACTCTGGACACTGAGAGACAGAAAGACATTTAGTCGATGTTTGTTTGATGATCAGGTTTGATTTTGGGCCTTGTGGAGACATTTGACTCGAGTTGTTTTTGTTAATCGAGTTTGGACAATAAGATTCTGGAATAACATTGGGTTGAACAACAAATCCACTCTTGTCCTTTGTTCATCTCGTGAGTAACGTCACCGGGGAAACGGGTTTGAATAGAAACTGCTCAGGAGATTACAGATAGCTGCTGGAACAATAGGGTGGTAATAGTCGGGGACGTTAACTTTCCCAACATTAACTGGGACAGCCATAGCACCAGGGGTTTGGATGGAGAGAAATTTGTCGAGTGTATTCAGGAGGAATTTCTCATTCAGTACGTGGATGGGCCGAATGGGGAGGGGGCAAAACTTGACTTCTTGTTGGGAAATGGGCGTCACGGTAGCACAGTGGTTAGCACTGTTGCTTCACAGCGCCAGGGTCCCAGGTTCGATCCCGGCTTGCGTCACTGTCTGTGCGGAGTCTGCGCGTTCTCCTTGTGTCTGCGTGGGTTTCCTCCGGGTGCTCCGGTTTCCTCCCACAGTCCAAAGATGTGCAGGTGAGGTGGATTGGCCGTGCTAAATTGCCCTTAGTGTCCAAAAAAGATTAGGTGGGGTTACTGGGTTACGGGGATAGGGTGGGAGTGTGGGCTTAAGTGGGGTGCTCTTTCCAAGGGCCGGTGCAGACTCGATGGGCCGAATGGCCTCCTTCTGCACTGTAAATTCTATGAATCTATGAATCAGATTGAGGCTGAGTACAGTGCTGCTGCTGATGGCCCCCAGCACCTCATGGAGGGCCAGGCTGGAGTGGCTCGATCTGTTCGCGCAGTTGTAGTTCCACACAGCATGATGGAGGGGATCCTCAATGTGAAGACGGGACTTTGTCTCCACAAGGACTGTGCGGCGGTCACTTCTACCGATCCTGTCATGGACAGATCCCTCTGCAGGCAGCTTGGTGAGGATGGGGTCAAGTATGTTTGTCCCTCTTGTTGGTTCCCTCGCCGCCTGCCACAGTCCCCGTCCAGCAGCTATTGATTGATTGGTTTTTATTCTCACACGTACCGAAGTCCAGTGAAAAGTATATTTCTGCGGCCGGGGGAACATATACAGGACGTACATAGTAGACAAAAGAATAACCGACAGAGAACATTGACAAATGATACATCAACAAATAGTGATTGGTTACAGTGCGGAACAAGGCCAAACAAGAGCAGCATAGGGCGTCGTGAACAGTGTTCTTACAGGGAACAGATCAGTCCGAGGGGGAGTCGTTGAGGAGTCTGGTAGCTGTGGGGAAGAAGCTGTTTCTATGTCTGGATGTGCGGGTCTTCAGACTTCTGTACCTTCTGCCTGATGGAAGGGTCTGGAAGAAGGCAATGCCTGGGTGGGAGGGGTCTCTGATAATGCTGCCTGCCTTCCTGAGGCAGTGGGAGGTGCAGACAGAATCAATGTGAGGGTGGCAAGCTGGTGTGATGCGTTGGGCTGAGTTCACCACACTCTGCAGCTTCTTGCGATCTTGGACCGAGCAGTTTCCATACCAGCTGTGATGCAGCTGGATAGGATGCTCTCTGTCGCACATCTGTAGAAGTTTGTGAGAGTCGATGCAGACATGCCGAATTTCTTTAGCTTCCGTAGGAAATAGAGACGTTGTTGAGTGCTCTTGGCTGTTGCATTAACGTGAGTGGACCAGGACAGGCTGTTGGTGATGGTGACCCCCAGGAACTTAAAGCTATCGACCATCTCCCCTTCTGAGCCATTGATGCAGACGGGAGTGTGTGCCGTGCTGTGCTTCCTGCAGTCGCTGATCAGTTCCTTGGTCTTCCCAACATTTAGAGAGGGTGTTTTCGGTACACCATGCAACCAAGTGATCTCCCTCCTGTAGTCTGATTCGTCGTTGTTTGAGATACGGCCCACCACAGTCGTATCATCCGCAAACTTCCAGATTGAGTTGGAGTTAAATCTTGCCGCACAGCCGTGTGTGTACAGGGAGTACAGTAGAGGACTGAGCACACATCCTTGCGGGGCCCCGGTGTTGGGGACTATTGTGGAGGAGGTGCTGTTACCTATCCTGACAGATTGGGGTCTGTTGGTGAGGAAGTCGAGGCTCCAGCTGCACAGGGAGGGGTCAAGTCCAAGGTTGCGGAGTTTGGTTATTAGTCTTGTTGGGAGAATGGTGTTGAAGGCGGAGCTTTAGTCGATGAACAGAAGTCTGATGTAGGTGTTCTTGTTGTGTTTGATTGGATTTGATTTATTGTTGTCACATGTATCAGTGGACAGTGAAAAGTATTGTTTCCTGCACGCTGTACAGACAATTCACACCGTACATAGGGAAGGAAGGAGAGACTGCAGAATATAATGTTACAGTTATAGCAAGGTGTAGAGAAAAGATCAACTTAATACGAGGTCGGTCCATTCAAAAGTCTGATGGCAGTCGGGAAGAAGCTGTTCTTGAGTCGGTCGCTACGTGACCTCAATATTTGGTATCTTTTTCCTGACGGAAGGAGGTGGAAGAGAGTATGTCCGGGGTGTGTGGGGTCCTGAATTATGCTGGCTGCGTTTCCGAGGCAGCGGGAATTATAGACAGAGTCAATGGATGGGAGGCTGGTTTGCGAGATGGACTGGGCTACATTCACCACTGTTTGTAGTTTCCTGCGGTCTTGGGCAGAGCAGGCCCCATACCAAGCTGTGATACAACCAGAAAGAATGCTTTCCATGGGGCATCTGTAGAAGTTGGTGAGGGTCGTAGTTGCCAAATTTCCTTAGTCTTCTGAGAAAGTGGAGTTGTTGGTGGGCTTTCTTAACTATCGTGTCCTCTACGCTTCCTGGAGTCGATGACAATCTCCTTTGTTTTGTGGACAGTGAGGGAGAGATTATTGTCGTCGCACCAGTTCACCAGATTCTCCATCTCATTCCTGGCCTAATTCTGCTCCTATGTCTTACGGTCTTATGGTCGTGGGTTGGGTCGTTGGCCTGGGATTCTAGTTTGATCCGGTATTGCCTTTTGCCGTCCCTGATGGTTTCCGTACGTCGTACCTGGATTTCTTATCGAGGTCAGGGCGGTCAGACTTGAACTCCTCCGTCCGGGACCTCAGCAGCGAGTGGGCCTTTTGGTTGAGCAGGGTTTCCGATTGGGGAATACCTTCAGGACCCGGCCAGCTCGGTCTGTGCTGGTATTACCGATCCACTCTTGGTGATGGACATGGAAGCCCCCCACCCTCATTTTGCTCCCTTGCCTCCCTCAGCCATAGCATCATTTTTTTTGTTCCAATTAAGGGGCAATTCAGCATGGCCAATCCACCTACCCTACACACATTTCGGTTGTGGGGGTGAGACCCACGCAGTCACGGGGAGAATGTGCAAACTCCACACGGACAGTGACCCAGAGCCGGGATCGAACCCGGGTCCTCGGCCCCGTGAGGCAGCAGTGCTAACCACTGTGCCACCGTGCTGCCCTCGTTGTATTATAATTATACCAGTATTCTAAACACACGGCAGGGGCAAAATAAAAATCTTTAATTGGTTTTCTTATAATTTTCGACAATCACGACCTCGACAAATTCTCAGAATTCGGACTAAATGGAACCGTGTTTTTTAGTTCACCTCTTGGGTGTGGGCTTTGCTGTCTGGGCCAGTGTTTATTGCCCATCCCTAATTGCCCTTGAGAAGGTGGTGGTGAGCTGCCGTGTTGAAGCGCTGCAGTGCGTGTGGTGTAGGTACACCCTCAGTGCTGTTAGGGAGGGAGTTCCAGCATTCTGACCCTGTCAGATATATATCCACGTCAGCGTGATGGCTGGCTTGGAGGGCAACTTTCAGATGTCGGCGATCCTCCTGCACCAGCCCCTTTAATGTTGCTGCTTAATGTACCTTCAGGGCACGGAGCAAGCTGTGAGCTTGCACTGTATAATGCATCCTCACTCGTACTGGAGCCTTGACATTACACCCAAAAGGGGGTTTGGGAGCTAAGCATTTGGTGTCAGTGCCGTTCATTTGCAGCGACCTCTGCCTGAATGACCCCAGACTGGGCTAACAAAGCAAATTGGCACATTCCATCATTAATCTTTTTAGTAGCACATCCTTATCATCCTCCTGTAATTTCCCTTCTGTCCCAGACCCACCACATCCCATTTGTGACGAGAGGACAGGATGATGCTCTGCTCCCAGGCCCCTGACTGAATATTGGACAGAGAATTCCCTGCAGGATATCACCTGTCTTTTACCCCAGAGCACCAGAGAGCTCACACAGAAATGAACAACTCGCTGTTCAGGGACACAGGCAGAAACCTGGGCTGACCCGTGACTCAATGGCACGAAAACATCTGCTCCCCCTCCCCCCAAATCAACAGACCCAGAACCAGGAGCAGATGTTGTCCAACCTCTCCACATATTCTTTCCGAAGGGAAATCTCCCCCCACAACTGTGTTGACATTGCAGCTCCCCCTTGTGGCAGGCTGGAAAGACTGCAAATATCTCCACCCCGAAAAGTCAAAGCTCATTCCGTGCCCTGTGTTTTCTGATGGGCCTGAGCTGAAGTGTGCTATTCCGTGCCATTCCGTTAGGCCGTTCAGTGTCCGAGCTGCTACAGAATCTAACCTGGTGTTGTAAGACTTCCTACTGCACTCTTTCTAGTTTAACAATATCCTTCCTATAATAGGGTGACCAGAACTGAACACAGGATTCCATGTGTGGTCTCAGCAATGTCTGCTACAACTTCAACAATACATCCCAACTCCTGTATTCAATACTCTGACCAATGAAACCCAGCCTGCTGAATGCCTCCTTCACCACCCTGTCCACCTGTTGACAACCTGATACAACCACATTGCTGTGGTCTGGGGCTTTACTCTGTATCTAACCCTGCGTTGTCCCTGTCCTGGGAGTGTTTGATGGGGACAGTGTAGAGGGAGCTTTACTCTGTATCTAACCCCGTGCTGTCCCTGTCCTGGGAGTGTTTGATGGGGACAGTGTAGGAGGAGCTTTACTCTGTATCTAACCCTGCGTTGTCCCTGTCCTGGGAGTGTTTGATGGGGACAGTGTAGTGGGAGCTTTACTCTGTATCTAACCCTGCGTTGTCACTGTCCTGGGAGTGTTTGATGGGGACAGTGTAGAGGGAGCTTTACTCTGTATCTAACCCCGCGCTGTACCTGTCCTGGGAGTGTTTGATGGGGACAGTGTAGAGGGAGCTTTACTCTGTATCTAACCCCGTGCTGTACCTGTCCTGGGAGTGTTTGATGGGGACAGTGAAGAGGGAGCTTTACTCTGTATCTAACCCTGTGCTGTACCTGTCCTGGGAGTGTTTGATGGGGACAGTGTAGAGGGAGCTTTACTCTGCATCTAACCCCGTGCTGTACCTGTCCTGGGAGTGTTTGATGGGGACAGTGTAGAGGGAGCTTTACTCTGTATCTAACCCCGTGCTGTACCTGTCCTGGGAGTGTTTGATGGGGACAGTGTAGAGGGAGCTTTACTCTGTATCTAACCCCGTGCTGTACCTGTCCTGGGAGTGTTTGATGGGGACAGTGTAGAGGGAGCTTTACTCTGTATCTAACCCCGTGCTGTACCTGTCCTGGGAGTGTTTGATGGGGACAGTGTAGAGGGAGCTTTACTCTGTATCTAACCCCGTGCTGTACCTGTCCTGGGAGTGTTTGATGGGGACAGTGTAGAGGGAGCTTTACTCTGTAACTAACCCCGTGCTGTACCTGTCCTGGGAGTGTCTGATGGGGACTTTGTAGAAAGTGGTTTATTCTGTGTGTAACCCTGTGATATCCGTGATCTGGAAATATTTGATGGACTATTGTGGGGAAGGTTTAACCAGTCATTGGCCTGATATAATTATTGCTCCAATACTCAAATCACTGGATACTCCTTATCATTCCAACAATTATTGCCTCTGATGCCCCTTCCTATTCCAGGGAATGAAGTGATTTCACACATAGAGGAGGCAGTGACATTCCTGCCCCATCCCAACACCATTCCCTCAAACTGCTTCCTACTGGAGCAGTACAGAGACACATTCCCTGATATAAAGAGAGGGAGTCTGTGTGAGGTATAAAGTGTGAGGTGTGCAGGGACATTACTGAATAGCGGAACGTCACATTTGTAACACCAGAGACAGGGTTGATGAGGGGACATTTTGGGCGATGCTCTCAGGAGACTCCGTCCATGGGGAGTCCGCGGAGTCAGAGACAGGACGGATTGGCCATGAACACAGGTTATATGATGAGCCTGTAGACAGACTGGACACGAGCCTGGTCATGTGACCCTGTTACATCGTGAGTGGGAGGGGCCACAGCTGC
The DNA here is from genome assembly GCF_047496885.1 of Scyliorhinus torazame. NCBI lineage: Eukaryota > Metazoa > Chordata > Chondrichthyes > Carcharhiniformes > Scyliorhinidae > Scyliorhinus > Scyliorhinus torazame. The sequence goes on from NC_092710.1 coordinate 363,661,313, forward strand.
TCGGTGACATCATTCGAGCTGCTGTGATTGGCTGTTGTCTCCTTTGTGATGTCACCTGGAGACGGGTTTGTGATCCTGGTTACGCCCCAACAGGGTGATGTCATCAGTGTGGGAGGAGCTGGATTTCAGCCTGGAGGTGACTCCGTGTAGACCAGTGTTTTTCAAACTCTGTTTCCGGGGACCCATTTTTACCATCGGCCGACCTTCAGGACCCAACCCGGCCGACCTTCAGGACCCAACCCGGCCGACCTTCAGGACCCAACCCGGCCGGCCTTCAGGACCCAACCCGGCCGACCTTCAGGGCCCAACCCGGCCGACCTTCAGGACCCAACCCGGCCGACCTTCAGGACCCAACCCGGCCGACCTTCAGGACCCAACCCGGCCGACCTTCAGGACCCAACCCGGCCGACCTTCAGGACCCAACCCGGCCGACCTTCAGGACCCAACCCGGCCGACCTTCAGGACCCAACCCGGCCGACCTTCAGGACCCAACCCGGCCGACCTTCAGGACCGAACACGGCCGACCTTCAGGACCCAACCCGGCCGACCTTCAGGACCCAACCCGACCGACCTTCAGGACCCAACCCGGCCGACCTTCAGGACCCAACCCGGCCGACCTTCGCGACCCAACCCGGCCGACCTTCAGGACCGAACACGGCCGACCTTCAGGACCCAACCCGACCGACCTTCAGGACCCAACCCGGCCGACCTTCAGGACCGAACACGGCCGACCTTCAGGACCCAACCCGGCCGACCTTCAGGACCCAACCCGGCCGACCTTCAGGACCGAACACGGCCGACCTTCAGGACCCAACCCGGCCGACCTTCAGGACCCAACCCGGCCGACCTTCAGGACCGAACACGGCCGACCTTCAGGACCCAACCCGACCGACCTTCAGGACCCAACCCGGCCGACCTTCAGGACCCAACCCGGCCGTCCTTCAGGACCCAACCCGGCCGACCTTCGGGACCCAACCCGGCCGACCTTCAGGACCCAACCCGGCCGACCTTCGCGACCCACGCCGGCCGACCTTCGCTGTCCACGCCGGCTGACCTGCGCGACCCACGCCGGCTGACCTTCGCCGCCCAACCCGACCGACCTTCGCGGCCCATGCCGGCTGACCTTCGCGACCCACGCCGGCTGACCTGCGCGACCCACGCCGGCTGACCTGCGCGACCCACCATTTTCTCTTACCTTGTTTGTTGCTGATAAAAATGGAGGAAATGGTTTTTGGTCCCTTTGGCCCCAATCGTCCCTTTGGTTCCCCGAACTTGTAAAAAAAAAAGGCTGCGACCATATAAAAGATTTTGGCCGCACTGCGCATGCGTGCCTGATCATCGGTGGGCATGCGGAGCGCACCAATGACCGGACACGCATGCACAGTGCAGCCAAATTTTATTTATATCGTCATGTCCTTTTTGAAGGCCGCTTGCAGCCGGCATGGTTAAAAGCCAGCTGTTGCGCGCGGATTTGCGCGATCGGGAGCGCCGCATTAGACCTCTCCTCAACACTCCCGACACCCACCCGCGACCCACCCCCGGGTCGCGCCCCGAGTTTGACAATGCCAGGTGTAGGGGGCTGTTGGAAGAGCAGCAAGCGGATTCCTCAGTGTCCAGGAGTTTATAACCACCATCAGCCTGAAAAGACTTTGATCCACATTGTGTCTGAATCTCAGTGCCGGTCGGTACGATGCCAGGTACGGAAAGCGTTAGTGCCAATGACCAGCTGATCTAATCAAACTGCATGTTTCTCTGGTTGTTAATAACAGGCAAAGTACAGGCCGTACCCAACCAGCTCGTGCTCGCAACACACAAAATAAAGCCTCCTGTGTGATTGGGCAGCACTTGTTGAGCAATTTTTAGTGCGCTGACAACTAATTTAACACTAACACTAACTAAATTCGCACTAATACTAACTACTTTGTCACTAATACTAACTAATTTGTCACTAACACTAATTTAACACTAACACTAAATAAATTAGCACTAATACTAACTACTTTGTCACTAATACAAACTAATTTGTCACTAACACTAACTCATTTAACACTAACACTAACTAAGTTAGCACTTTAAGATAATCCAATTATCTTATCTAATTAAACCAATTTAAGATAATCAGTCAAGGTTAAATGTGAGTCATTTACAATTTCTACAAGTGACACAGATTCAGACAAAAACAGGAGGAATGTGTCCAAGTTGCTGCGTTGTTTTTGAATTATGCGGAGGTTTTGGGGAGACTATTGTTCCTCAAGCATTCTCCATGGCAACGCCTCGGCCAATCAGAGTTGACTTGACATCAATGAGAACACTTCAGTTTAAGTTGCTGTTGATTGATATGGGACATAATTCTATTGGTCCTGGTGTTGGATTCAACAATTATAGAGGGGGGCCCTTTAAAATATTAGCTAAAATGATTCTAGAAATATGAGTAAGTTTTAATTGTTTGAATACTGTCCATGACTGTCTCAAATGATACGAATAATAAAACATAGAACAGTACAGCACAGTACAGGCCATTTGGCCCATGATGTTGCGCCGACCACTTATCCTAATTTAAGATTGTGAGAAACACCGCTCACTTGATAATAATAACCTAATCTACACCCCTTCAATTTACTGCTGTCCATGTGTCTGTCCAAGAGTCGATTAAATGTCCCGAATGACTCTGACTCCACCACCTCTGCTGGCAGTGCCTTCCACACACCCACCACTCTCTGTGTAAAGAACCGACCCTCTGACATCTCCCCTATACCTTCCTCCAATCTCCTTAAAATTATGTCCCCTCGTGACAGCCATTTCCACCCTGGGAAAAAGTCTCTGATTATCCACTCTATCCATGCCTCTCGTCACCTTGATGTACCACAAGTACTGATATGAAGGTACATTCAACAAGGTTGAAACAATATCGTAACTGAGACCAGATGTGACGTAGGGAGTTTGAGCGTGGGACAAAAGTCGTGGGAAAGTTAATTAATTAATTTGGAGTAATTGATTAATGTCTAATTAACCAATCACCTGTTAAGTGACTGACACTTTCCTGAACAATTCAAAGGAGTCTCAGCTGAGAATTAGAACCAATGAAACTAAGTAAGGGGCTAAACCCAGATAAGGATTCCCTTAAGAATGTGATCCGTCAACTGATTAGCAGAGAAATTATAGCCGTCGGAAATTCCTTGGAGCATTGGTAAAAGTTACTTTTAAAGGCTTTGTTGAAATGACTTTTAATTTTGTAAATCTGAAATCACTTTTATCTTGAAATTTTTTGCTACCACTTGTTGGTGTCTGAAGGACATTTCCAGAGGCACAGGAAAAAAGTATTTTCCAGTTAATTTTGTGTGAATGTACCAAAATATGTTCTTAAATAAATAAGCATGACTGAAATTCATTCAACCGGATTGACTGATCGATGAGTGATTATTATAAGTGTGACATGGCAGCACGATATTAACAGTAGAGGCAAGGGAATGTTGGGGAAGAGGGCAAGATGGGGGAGGGAGATCTGTTTTTTCATTGAAAAAAATAAAAATCTTTATTGTCACAAGCAGGCTTACATTAACACTGCAATGAAGTTACTGTGAAAAGCCCCTAGTCGCCACAGTCCGGCACCTGTTCAGGCCACAGAGGGAGAATTGAGAATGTCCAATTCACGAAACAGCACGTCTTTCGGGACTTGTGGGAGGAAACCGGAGCACCCGGAGGAAACCCACGCAGACACGGGGAGAACGTGCAGACTCCGCACAGACAGTGACCCAAGCCGGGAATCGAACCTGGGACCCTGGAGCTGTAAAGTAACAGTGCTAACCACTGTGCTACCGTGCCGCACCACGGTTAGCACTACTACCTCACGGAGCGGAGGACCCGGGTTCGATTCCGGCCCCGGGTCACTGTCGTATGGAGTTTGCACTTTCTTCTCGAGTCAGCCTGGGTTTCACCCCCACAACCCAAAGATGTGCATGTAAGGTGGATTGCAGCTGTACGAGGCCTTGGGGAGACACATCTGGAATACTGTGCACAGTTTTGGTCTCCTTCTGGGATACAATTGCATTAGAATCAGATCAGAGGAGGTTTGCTCGGCCGATTTCTGGGATGAAGGGCTTTTCTTATGGAGGAAGCTGGAACAGGTTTGGCCAATTCCCATTGGAGTTTAGAAGACCTGTCAATGATCTCAGTGAAACGTGTAAGGTGCTGAGGGGACACAAGAGGGACACAAGACTGGCTAGATTACTAGTTTTGGACACAATCATGCCACAGGCAGTAACTGGGGTATCCCCGCTGGGATGTTAATGGGTCGTACTCATCGTACACGACTGACTTTGATTCTACCAGATATCGGTGCAAAGGTGTGTCGTAACGAAGATTTGTAAGGGCGTTGCCCAGTTCAAGGTAGACCTCTTTGTTGATTCATACCTGACGATGCCGGGTTCATAACTTCAATGATGGTGCTCACTGGCAATCTGGCATTGTCGTGCGTCAAACGGGACCTGTCTCTTACCAAGTTCATGTCTGGGGGAAAACTAATGAAACGACACCTCGATCACAATCGCTCACAGTGGTTGCTTCCTCGTAAGTGCCTCAAAAGAAACCTGTCCTGGATCTTCCGGCTCCATTACTGAACCAGGGAGCGGCTGAATGGAAATGTGCATTAGGAAGATAAGGGAAGTGACTTGAAGTTAATTGTTTATTTCAAAAGGAACATGTACAATTAAAGGATGTCATAAACTAACTAAAGCAAAGTATTAAGTGTATGTTAACCCAAAAGTAGTGGCCATAAAAATACCATGAATGTACTGCATCTTCTGAGAACAGGGACGACTATTGGAAGGTCAAACGATAAAAGTGAAAGATGAAAGGGAAACATAAATATTTGAAGAGCGAGATGTACACCTGTATCAGTAGGTGTGGTTCTGAGATGTTGAAGCAGTAAGGAAGTAGATTCTGCCATTATCAGGGAAACGTGTTTGTTTCTGCAAGGTTTTGGTGATAATCTTTGGTCCCTGTATGGAATGAGAGTGAGAGAAAAGCCTGTGTAAGTTTTCAGTGATCGCAGTAACAAATTAGCTCAGCGTGAATTAAGCAGAAATTATTTGGGGATATATTTGGAGAAATGCTGTCAACTGTGTCAATATTATTTTGTGTCTTTCATGTTTTTTCTTTTCTTAAAAATAAATGTTCAAATATAGTTTTCAAAATAGTGGCAAGTGGTTTGAAATTCTTTCCTCTGACTTTAGACATCTTCTCTGTAAATATAAATTACAAATTGTTGTGATAACTTGTTCAAGTTTCCCTTTGGGATTTGGGTAGCCTGACACTTACTACCTGTCACATCATAACAACAGAAAGAAGCATCAAACATCATCAGTTTCTGAATGAGGGAAGACTCCAATCATTTGGGGGAAGTTACTATGAAAATTCAATTACCAGAGTCCCCACATCCGATCTCGGGACTTAATCCTGGAATTCTATGTCTGTCTCCCAGGGGAGGAACATCGCAGAGCAGGACACCTGCCTCTATATTGGTTACACAGTTGGCCCCACCTCAAATCCCAGGATCCGGAAGATTAGAATGTTTTGAGGATGGGGTTGCGATTGTGTATCTAATTGAGCTGTCGGACTGAGAGAGGTTTGGAGGGATATCACTGTGTTTCCTTGCTGCAATATAACTGGGACCACGGATGGATCTCTGTGTCTTTTCGGAACTCTAGATATGCGTTATCCCTTCTTAGTTCCCAAATAATAGAGATTCAGGCTGTGCTTTTTGGCAAAGTTTCGTTGAACATTATTGGCAACTTTAGTGTCCACTGGTAAACTTTGATTACAATACAGACTTAGGTCAGGTAGATTGTCTTTAGCGAATACAGTGGTTGAGTTTAAAATACAAATCGTGGTGATTCTTCAAATCATCATACACAGAACAAAATTAGGGATTGATTTAAACAAAAGGAAAATGGTGATTTAGCAAAAGCAAGCAGCAAAGAAATAGGTTTCAGAAAGAGATAGACTGATCCCGGAATGGATTATTCCATCCCGACAAGTGATTTTTAAGGAGATTATTATCTTAAAGACTCACCTTCTTTTCATCTCTGATTGGTTTTACCTAATTTATAATTGACTCAATTCGACCGAAGTGTCTGCCTGTCAATTTTGAGAGAGATATGTATTTAGTAAATTGGTGTGAATTTTCCATTGCATCGCCTGCCAATTTTCCAACTTATCCACAAACCCATCTCAACATTATTGGAGAAACACATTGTTTGCTGAGAAAGTATCTCTCTCGACTGGCTGTTTCCATAGAAATGGAATGGCCGGTTCTTTCACACAATGGGGCCTTTCAGCCAGCTGACGTCACTGTTCCTTCCGACAAGTGATTTTTAAGGAGATTATTATCTTAAAGTCTCACCTTCTTTTCATCTCTGATTGGTTTTTCCTAATTTATAATCCATTCAATTCGACGAAATTGTCTGTCTGTCAATTGACACCGTGGTTAGCACTGCTGCCTCACAGCTTCAGGGACCCGGGTCAGCACGGTGACACAGTGGTTAGCACTGCTGCCTCACAGTGCCAGGGACCCGGGTCAGCACGGTGACACAGTGGTTAGCACTGCTGCCTCACAGCACCAGGGACCCGGGTCAGCACGGTGGCTAATGACCCGGGTTCAATTCCGACATTGGGTGTCTGTGCGGAGTCTGCACGTTCTCCCTGTGACTGCGTGGGTTTCCTCCGGGTGCTCCGGTTTCCTCCCACAGCCCAAAGATGTGTTGGTTAGTTGGATTGGCCGTGCTGAATTGCCCCTTATTGTCCGAAGGTTAGGTGGGGTTACATGTTTGCCGGGCCTGGGACTAGCCAGATAGGGTGCTCTGTCAGAGGGTCGGTACAGACTCGGTGGGCCGAATGGCCTCCTTCTGACTTGTAGATGGGGGAACAGATCGCCATTTCTGTGGCAGCAAACGAGAATCCAGCAGAGTGTGTTGCCTCCTTGGTGCTGGGGGCAAGGGTGTCTCAGAGCGGGTACAGGACATTCTGGAGGGGGAGGGGGTACAGTCAGTGGCCGTGGTGCACATCGGTACCAGCGTCATAGGTAATAAAAGGGACGAGGGTCTGGAATGTGAGCTTAAAAGCAGAATATAGGGAGTTAGGAAGCAAGTTGAGAAATCAGACCTCAAAGGCAGTGATCTCAGGATTACTCCCAGTACCACGTGCTAGTCAGAGTCGAAATAGCAGGATATATCGGATAAATCTGTGGCTGGAGAGATGGTGTCAGGGGGAGGGGTTCAGATTCCTGGGGCATTGGAACTGGTTCTGGGGGAGGTGGGACCTGTACAAACTGGACGGGTTACACCTGGGGAGGACTGGGACTGATGTCCTTGTGGGGGGTACTTGCTAGAGCGGTTGGGGAGGGTTTAAGCTGATATGCCAGGGAATGGGAACCTCTGTAAGGATTCAGAGCAGGGGGAGAATCAAGAACTAGGGAGAAAGGCAGCAAGGTGAATAAGGAAACAATCGGCATTGAAATCAAGGGCCTGTATCAGATAATAAATATAATTATTAATAATAATCTTTGTTATTGTCACAGGTAGGCTCACACTAACACTTCAATGAAGTTACTGTGTAAATCCCCTCGTCGCCACATTCCGGCGCCTGTTCGGGTCACAGAGGGAGAATTCAGAATGTCCAATTCACCAACAGCACGTCTTTCGGGACTTGTGGGAGGAAACCGGAGCACCCGGAGGAAACCCACGCAGACTCGGGGAGAACATAGAACATAGAACATTGCAGCGCAGTACAGGCCCTTCGGCCCTCAATGTTGCGTCAACCTGTGAAACCACTCTAAAGCCCATCTACACTATTCCCTTATCGTCCATATGTCTATCCAATGACCATTTAAATGCCCTTAGTGTTGGCGAGTCCACTACTGTTGCAGGCAGAGCATTCCACGCCCTTACTACTCTCTGAGTAAAGAACCTACCTCTGACATCTGTCCTATATCTATCTCCCCTCAATTTAAACTATGTCCCCTCGTGCTCGACATCACCATCCGAGGGAAAAGGCTCTCACTGTCCACCTGTGCAGACTCCGCACAGACAGTGACCCAAGTCGGGAATCGAACCTGGGAACCTGGCGCTGTGGAACAGCAGTGCTAACCACTATGCTAACGGCTGCCTGACGTTAGGCTCACCATAAGACCATAAGACATTGGAGCAGAATTAGGCCACTCGGCCCATCGAGTCTGCTCCGCCATTCTATCATGGCTGATATTTTCTCATCCCCATTCTCCTGCCTTCTCACCATAGCCCCTGATCCCCTTATTGATCAAGAACCTATCTATCTCTGTCTTAAAGACACTCAGTGATTTGGCCTCCACAGCCTTCTGCGGCAAAGAGTTCCACAGATTCACCGCCCTCTGGCTGAAGACATTCCTCCTCATCTCTGTTTTAAAGGATCGTCCCTTTAGTCTGAGATTCTGGTTCTAGTTTTTCCTCCAAGTGGAAACATCCTCTCCACGTCCACTCTATCCAGGCCTCGCAGTATCTTGTAAGTTTCAATAAGAACAAAGAACAAAGAACAAAGAAAAGTACAGCCCAGAAACAGGCCCTTCGGCCCTCCAAGCCCGTGCCGACCATGCTGCCCTCTAAACTAAAATCTTCTACACTTCCTGGGACCGTATCCCTCTATTCCCATCCTATTCATGTATTTGTCAAGATGCCCCTTAAATGTCCCTATCGTCCCTGCTTCCACCACCTCCTCCGGCAGCGAGTTCCAGGCACCCACGACCCTCTGTGTAATAATCCCTCCTCATCCTTCTAAACTCCAAGGAGTACAGACCCAGAGTCCTCAACCGTTCTTCATACGACAAGTTCTTCATTCCAGGGATCATTCTTGTGAACCCCCTCTGGACCCTTTCCAAGGCCAGCACCTCCTTCCTTAGATACGGGGCCCAAAACTGCTCACAATACTCCAAATGGGGCCTGACCAGAGCCTTATACAGCCTCAGAAGTACATCCCTGGTCTTGTATTCTAGCCCTCTCGACATGAATGCTAACATTGCATTTGCCTTCTTAACTGCCGACTGAACCTGCACATTAACCTTTCGAGAATCGTGAACAAGGACTCCCAAGTCCCTTTGTGCTTCTGATTTCCGAAGCATTTCTCCATTTAGAAAATAGTCTGGCTAAATTCCTCTTTCCAAAGTGTGTAACCTCACACTTTTCCAGATTGTATTCCATCTGCCACTTCATTGCCCGCTCTCCTAGCCTGTCCGAGTCCTTCTGCTGCCCCCCTGCTTCCTCAATACTACCTGTCCCTCCACAGATCTTTGTATCATCTGCAAACGTAGCAACAGAGCCTTCAGTTCCTTCTTCCAGATCATTAATGTATATTGTGAAAAGTTGTGCTCCCAGCACAGACCCCTGAGGCACACCACTAGTCACCAGCTGCCATCCTGAATAAGACCCCTTTATCCCCACTCTCTGCCTTCTGCCAGTCAGCCAATCCTCTATCCATGCCAGGATCTTACCCTGAACACCATGGGCTCGTAACTTATTTAACAGTCTCCTGTGCGGCACCTTGTCAAAGGCCTTCTGAAAATCTAAATAAATCACGTCCACTGGTTCTCCTTTGTCTAACTTCCTTGTTACTTTCTCAAAGACAGTCGATTTCGGCGGGAGAATCAGCTGGTGAGTCAGTTTCAGCGGGAGCAGTGCAGAAGTGGTTGCTGGGAGGTAAGTCTGTCCTTTAAAAGCACTTGTCTTTGCAGGGGCAGGCCAGTCGATTTCGGTGGGAGTGGAGCTGGCTGGTTACTCAATTTCAGCAGGAGCTGAGAATTTTTTTTTTTTTAAATTAGTGTTTTAGGCGGGAACAGGAAGTGGACCCGCGGACGTCTGGGAAGACCCTCACCAATAAATTCTGGTGGAGAGGAAACCCGAGACACTACACGTGTAGTGTCTCCCACCCGCCCTCCTCCTCTAACCTAATAATAAAACCCATTGGTCTGAGGTAAGTACCATATTTTATTATATTATTATTATTTTTTATAAAAAATTTAATTCAGTTGTTAGCCAGATCTTGGTAGAAAGTTAGAGGAATGGCAGGGAAGGGAGTGCAATGTTCCTCCTGCAGGATGTTTGAGGTGAGGGATGCAGTTAGTGTCCCTGCTGATTTTACCTGCAGGAAGTGCTGCCATCTCCAGCTCCTCCAAGACCGAGTTAGGGAACTGGAGCTGGAGTTGGAAGAACTTTGGATCATTTGGGAGGCAGAAGGGGTCATAGATAGCAGCTTCAGGGAATTAGTTACACCAAAGATTGGAGATAGGTGGGTAACTGTAAGAGGGACTGGGAAAAAGCAGTCAGTGCAGGGATCCCCTGCGGTCGTTCCCCTGAGAAACAAGTATACCGCTTTGGATACTTGTGGGGGGGGGGGACTTACCAGGGGTAAGCCATGGGGTACGGGCCTCTGGCACGGAGTCTGTCCCTGTTGCTCAGAAGGGAAGGGGGGAGAGGAGCAGAGCATTAGTAATTGGGGACTCTATAGTCAGGGGCACAGATAGGAGATTTTGTGGGAGCGTGAGAGACTCACGTTTGGTATGTTGCCTCCCAGGTGCAAGGGTACGTGATGTCTCGGATCGTGTTTTCCGGGTCCTTAGGGGGGAGGGGGAGCAGCCCCAAGTCGTGGTCCACATTGGCACTAACGACATAGGTAGGAAAGGGGACAAGGATGTCAGGCAGGCTTTCAGGGAGCTAGGATGGAAGCTCAGAACTAGAACAAACAGAGTTGTTATCTCTGGGTTGTTGCCCGTGCCACGTGATAGTGAGATGAGGAATAGGGAGAGAGAGCATTTAAACACGTGGCTACAGGGATGGTGCAGGCGGGAGGGATTCAGATTTCTGGATAACTGGGGCTCTTTCTGGGGAAGGTGGGACCTCTACAGACAGGATGGTCTACATCTGAACCTGAGGGGCACAAATATCCTGGGGGGGAGATTTGTTCGTGCTCTTTGGGGGGGTTTAAACTAATGCAGCAGGGGCATGGGAACCTGGATTGTAGTTTTAGGGTAAGGGAGAATGAGAGTATAGAGGTCAGGAGCACAGATTTGACGTCGCAGGAGGGGGCCAGTGTTCAGGTAGGTGGTTTGAAGTGTGTCTACTTCAATGCCAGGAGTATACAAAATAAGGTAGGGGAACTGGCAGCATGGGTTGGTACCTGGGACTTCGATGTTGTGGCCATTTCGGAGACATGGATAGAGCAGGGATAGGAATGGATGTTGCAGGTTCCGGGGTTTAGGTGTTTTAGTAAGCTCAGAGAAGGAGGCAAAAGAGGGGGAGGTGTGGCGCTGCTAGTCAAGAGCAGTATTACGGTGGCGGAGAGGATGCTAGATGGGGACTCTTCTTCCGAGGTAGTATGGGCTGAAGTTAGAAACAGGAAAGGAGAGGTCACCCTGTTGGGAGTTTTTTATAGGCCTCCTAATAGTTCTAGGGATGTAGAAGAATGGATGGCGAAGATGATTCTGGATAAGAGCGAAAGTAACAGGGTAGTTATTATGGGAGACTTTAACTTTCCAAATATTGACTGGAAAAGATATAGTTCAAGTACAATAGATGGGTCGTTTTTTGTACAGTGTGTGCAGGAGGGTTTCCTGAAACAATATGTTGACAGGCCAACAAGAGGTGAGGCCACGTTGGATTTGGTTTTGGGTAATGAACCAGGCCAGGTGTTGGATTTGAAGGTAGGAGAGCACTTTGGGGACAGTGACCACAATTCGGTGACGTTTACGTTAATGATGGAAAGGGATAAGTATACACCGCAGGGCAAGAGTTATAGCTGGGGGAAGGGCAATTATGATGCCATTAGACGTGACTTGGGGGGGATAAGGTGGAGAAGTAGGCTGCAAGTGTTGGGCACACTGGATAAGTGGGGCTTGTTCAAGGATCAGCTACTGCGTGTTCTTGATAAGTATGTACCGGTCAGACAGGGAGGAAGGCGTCGAGCGAGGGAACCGTGGTTTACCAAGGAAGTGGAATCTCTTGTTAAGAGGAAGAAGGAGGCCTATGTGAAGATGAGGTGTGAAGTTTCGGTTGGGGCGATGGATAGTTACAAGGTAGCGAGGAAGGATCTAAAGAGAGAGCTAAGACGAGCAAGGAGGGGACATGAGAAGTATTTGGCAGGAAGGATCAAGGAAAACCCAAAAGCTTTCTATAGGTATGTCAGGAATAAGCGAATGACTAGGGAAAGAGTAGGACCAGTCAAGGACAGGGATGGGAAATTGTGTGTGGAGTCTGAAGAGATAGGCGAGATACTAAATGAATATTTTTCGTCAGTATTCACTCAGGAAAAAGATAATGTTGTGGAGGAGAATGCTGAGCCCCAGGCTAATAGAATAGATGGCATTGAGGTACTTAGGGAAGAGGTGTTGGCAATTCTGGACAGGCTGAAAATAGGTAAGTGCCGGGACCTGATGGGATTTATCCTAGGATTCTCTGGGAGGCCAGAGAAGAGATTTCTGGACCTTTGGCTTTGATTTTTATGTCATCATTGGCTACAGGAATAGTGCCAGAGGACTGGAGGACAGCAAATGTGGTCCCTTTGTTCAAAAAGGGGAGCAGAGACAACCCTGGCAACTATAGACCGGTGAGCCTCACGTCTGTAGTGGGTAAAGTCTTGGAGGGGATTATAAGAGACAAGATTTATAATCATCTAGATAGGAATAATATGATCAGGGATAGTCAGCATGGCTTTGTGAAGGGTAGGTCATGCCTCACAAACCTTATTGAGTTCTTTGAGAAGGCGACTGAACAGGTAGACGAGGGTAGAGCAGTTGATGTGGTGTATATGGATTTCAGCAAAGCGTTTGATAAGGTTCCCCACGGTAGGCTATTGCAAAAAATACGGAGGCTGGGGATTGAGGGTGATTTAGAGATGTGGATCAGAAATTGGCTCGCTGAAAGAAGACAGAGGGTGGTGGTTGATGGGAAATGTTCAGAATGGAGTACAGTCACAAGTGGAGTACCACAAGGATCTGTTCTGGGGCCGTTGCTGTTTGTCATTTTTATCAATGACCTAGAGGAAGGCGCAGAAGGGTGGGTGAGTAAATTTGCAGACGACACTAAAGTCGGTGGTGTTGTCGATAGTGTGGAAGGATGTAGCAGGTTACAGAGGGATATAGATAAGCTGCAGAGCTGGGCTGAGAGGTGGCAAATGGAGTTTAATGTAGAGAAGTGTGAGGTGATTCACTTTGGAAGGAATAACAGGAATGCGGAATATTTGGCTAATGGTAAAGTTCTTGAAAGTGTGGATGAGCAGAGGGATCTAGGTGTCCATGTACATAGATCCCTGAAAGTTGCCACCCAGGTTGATAGGGTTGTGAAGAAGGCCTATGGAGTGTTGGCCTTTATTGGTAGAGGGATTGAGTTCCGGAGTCGGGAGGTCATGTTGCAGCTGTACAGAACTCTGGTACGGCCGCATTTGGAGTATTGCGTACAGTTCTGGTCACCGCATTATAGGAAGGACGTGGAGGCTTTGGAGCGGGTGCAGAGGAGATTTACCAGGATGTTGCCTTTTATGGAGGGAAAATCTTATGAGGAAAGGCTGATGGACTTGAGGTTGTTTTCGTTGGAGAGAAGAAGTTTAAGAGGAGACTTAATAGAGGCATACAAAATGATCAGGGGGTTGGATAGGGTGGACAGTGAGAGCCTTCTCCCGCGGATGGATATGGCTGGCACGAGGGGACATAACTTTAAACTGAGGGGTAATAGATATAGGACAGAGGTCAGAGGTAGGTTCTTTACGCAAAGAGTAGTGAGGCCGTGGAATGCCCTACCTGCTGCAGTAGTGAACTCACCAACATTGAGGGCATTTAAAAGTTTATTGGATAAACATATGGATGATAATGGTATAGTGTAGGTTAGATGGCATTTGTTTTGGTGCAACATCGTGGGCCGAAGGGCTTGTACTGCGCTGTATTGTTCTATGTTCTATGTTCTATGTTCTAAAGAACTCGAACAGATTTGTCAGACACGACCTCCCTTTGACGAAGCCGTGCTGACTCAGTCCTATTTTACCGTGCACGTCCAAGTACTCCGCGATCTCATCTTTAATAACAGACCAATCTTACCAATGGCCGAAGTCAGGCTAACCGGCCTATAATTTCCCGTCTTCTGTCTCCCTCCCTTCTTAAACACGGTGTTACATTGGCCACTTTCCAGTCCTCTGGGACCCTTCCTGCCTCCACAATTTCCTCAGCTATCTCTTTTAGAACCCTGGGGTGTAGTCCATCCGGTCCAGGTGACTTATCCACCTTCAGATCTTTCAGTTTCCCCAGAACCTTCTCCTTAGTAATGTTCACTGCACTCACCTCTGCCCCCTGGTTCTGGAGCTCTGGCATCCCACTGGTGTCTTCCACTGTGAAGACTGATGCAACGTAACTATTCAGTTCCTTTGCCATTTCTTTGTTTCCTATTATTACTTCTCCAGCCACGTTTTTCATTGGTCCAATGTCTATTTTTGCTTCACTCTTACCTTTTATATATTGAAAGAAACTCTTCCTATCTTCTTTTATATTACTAACTAACTTGAACTCATATTTCACCTTCACTCCTCTTATTGCTTTTTTAGTTGTCCTCTGCTCGCTTTTAAATGATTTCAAATCCTCTGGTCTCCCACTAATACTCGCCACTTTGTCTGCTTTTTCTTTAACTTTTATGCTGTCCTTGACATCCCTCGTCAGCTATGGATGCCTTGTCCTCCCCGTAGCATGTTCCCTCCTCCTTGGGATGAATTTCTGTTGTGCCTCCCCAATAACCCCCAAAAACTCCTGCCATTGCTGTTCCACTGTCTTCCCTGCTAGGCTCCTTCTCCAATCAATTCTGGCCAGCTCCTCCCTCATGTCTTTGTGTAGTTACCCTTATTTAATTGTAATCCCGTTACATCTGATTGCAGCTTCTCCCTCTCAAACTGCAGGGTAAATTCTATCATATTGTGGTCACTGCTCCCGAAGGGTTCCTTCACGTTAAGTTCCCTAATCAAGTCTGCCTCATCACACATCACCAAATCCAGAATTGCCTGTTCCCTACTGGGCTCTGTCACAAACTGCTCCAAAAAAACATCTCTTAAACATTCAACAAATTCCCTTTCTTGGGATCCACAACCAACCTGATTTTCCCAGTCCACCTGCATATTGAAGTCCCCCATGATCATTGTAATAATGCCTTTTTTACATGCTTTCTCTATCTCTTGATTTATTTTCTGCCCCACATCCTGACTACTGCTAGGGGGCCTGTCCATAACTCCCATCAGGGTCTTTTTACCTTTGCGATTCCTCAACTCTACCCACAGAGATTCTATGCCTTCCGATCCTATATCGCTCCTTGCTATCGATTTAACTTCATTCCTTACTAACAATGCGACCCCGCTCCCTTTGCCATCTGTCTGTCCTTTCGATAGGACATATATCCTTGGATATTTAGATCCCAGCCCTGATCCCCTTGCAGCCACGTCTCTGTGACGCCCACAACATCGTACCGGCCAATTTCAATATGTGCAACAAGCTCATTTACCATGTTCCGTATACTGCGCGCATTTAGGTCCAACACCCTCAGTCCTGCATTGACCACCTCCCGTCTCACACTCGTCACCTTTTCTGCTCTGCCTGAGGGTGATGTTCTATTAGTTTGGTTCTCTATTTCCCCTTCAGTTCTGGCACCTTCTAAGCTCACGCTCTGGTTCCCTCCCCCTGCCATATTAGTTTAAATGATGTGGAGATACCGGCGTTGGACTGGAGTGAGCACAGGAAGAAGTCTTACAACACAAGGTTAAATTCCAACAGGTTTGTTTCAAATCACTAGCTTTCGGAGCACTGCTCCTTCCTCAGGTGAATATTAGTTTAAATCCTCCCGAGTGACACTAGCAAACCTCCCAGCCAGGATATTGGTGCCTCCTGAGTTTAGATGTAACCCGTCCATCTTGTAGGTCCCACCCGCCCCAGAAGAGATCCCAATGGTCCAGGAATCTGAAACTCACTGGTCTATAGTTCCCTGTTTTCTCTCTACCTCCCGTTTTAAATAGCGCCGGAGTGTGGGGACTAGGGGCTATTCACAGTAACGTCATTGCAGTGTTAATGTAAGCCGACTTGTGACAATAAAGATTATTATTATCATTATAGTAGCGAAGTTGTGGAGTCTATTATCAAGGATTTCATAGCACAGCATTTGGAAAGCAGAGGTGTAATCAGACAAAGTCAGCTTGGATTTACAAAAGGGAAATCAGGCTTGACAAATCTACCAGAATTCTTTGAGGACGTAATGAGAAGGGTTGACCTGGGAGAACTGGTGGATGCAGTTTATTTAGATTTTCAGAAGACTTTCTACAACGTTTCACAAAGCAGAATACTATGTATAGTTAACGCCCATGGGAGTATGGGTAGTGCCTTGAGATGGAGAGAAAGCTGGTCAGCAGACAGGAAGCAAAAAGTTGGAACAAATGGGTCTTTTTCTGATTGTCGGGCAGTGACTAGTGGGGTATCGCAGGAATCTGTGCTCAGACCCCAACTGTTCACATTATAGATTAATGATTCGGACAAGAGAAAGAAATGTTTTATCTCAACATTTACAGCTGATAATTAGTTACAGGGGGGGGGGGGGGGGAGAGTGAGCTGTGAGGAGGATACAGAGGTACTTCAGCGGGATTTGGACAGGCTGAGTGAGAGGCCACATGCATGGCAGATGCAGTATAATGTGGATAAATGTGAGGTTATCCGCTTCGGGAGCAAAAATAGGAAGGCAGATTATTATTAAATTGAGAGAGGCGGATACTCAGCGAGACCTTGCTGTCCTCGTGCATCAGTCGCTGAAAGTAAGCGCGCAGGTACAGCAGGCAGTAAAGAAGGCAAATGGTATGTTGGCCTTCATAGCGAGAGGATTGGAGTCTAGGAATAGAGATGTTTTACTGCAATTGTATCGGGCATTGGTGAGGCCACACCTGGAGTATTGTGGGCAGTTTTGGTGTCCTGATCTGAGGAAGGATGTTCTTGCTGTGGAGGGAGAGCAGCGAAGGTTAACCAGGCTGATTCCTGGGATGACGGGACTGTCATATGAGGAGAGACTGAGTCGGTTAGGATTATATTCATTGGAGTTTAGAGAATGAGGGGGTCTCATAGAAACTTACACAATTCTACCAGGATTAGACAGATTCAGCAAGAACGTTCCCGGTGGTGGGGGAGTCCAGACCGAGGGGTCATAGTTTGAGGATAAGGGGTAAACCTTTTAGGACTGAGGTGAGGAGAGATTTCTCCACCCAGCGAGTGGTGAATCTGTGGAATTCACTCCCACAGAAAGTAGTTGAGGCCAAAACATTGTAATTTCAAGAAGGAATTAGATTTGTTCTTGGGGCGAAAGGGATCGAGGGATATGGGGGAAGGCGGGATCAGGGTATTGAACTTGATGGTCAGCCATGATCACAATGATTAGCGGAGCAGACTCGAAGGGCCGAATGGCCTCCTCCTGTATCTCTGTCTGTTTCTATGTCGGGATTCTATGAACCAGATCCCAAATTAAATTCCTCCCCGGCCCACCCAGATTGGGGAGATTTTCCAAACAGGGAAGAAATTCCCAACACCAGGTCGATGATTGATCCATGAATTGTTGTGTGTTGGCCTCTATCTCTCCAGTGATATCCCATTGACAGAGTTCGAAAGACTGCTCAGAGTGGAGTGTGACAGATTGAAGTGTCGGACTGCACGCGGTGTGAGCTGTCACCTGACCAATATGGAGCTCGCTCTCCAAGTGTCACATCTCCCAATAAATTACTCTCCGTCTCTTCATTCTTTCTCATTCTTTAACTTTACACCTCAACATCTTAACAGAATCATTTCACTGAAATGTGCAGAGTTTATCTGGTATGAAAGTAGTGATGTGATCATTGACCCAGATTTATTTGTGAGGAAGAATCTAACACGAGACCAAATGTGTAAATGCATCACCCTCTTTATTTCACAGTGAGAATCCATTCCCAGCAGTTTGAAAAACAAAAGACAAACAAAGACTAGAAGACGATGGGTTATTTACTGCACCAGACAAACCTGTGAATGGGTCACCTGTTAACGGGAGTCAGATCTGGATCGATCATTTTCTCAGTCACAGATTCAGTCTGTCGATATTCCCAAAGTCAGCTCCCACTGTGGGTTTGAGGAGATCGGAATGGAAACTTTATTCCACCTTCAGTCTCTGGATTCTAATTTTAGATTGGGATTCTTTCTCCGGTTTAAGGACCAGTTTTAAGCTGCTTCACACCTGGGTCACAAAACTCCCACTTTCACTTTCCTGACCTGGGCCCATCTGTTTCCTGAACTTGGACTGATCTGAGTCAGACCAAACCGGATTGAGAAACAACCTTTTTAATCATCCCCACCACAATGTCCAGTGTTTGATTCTCAGGACTGGCAGGAAAAGGGAATATTTTACTGCCCACACAGGGTGTGGTCTCCATTAGCAGGTTTCTCCAGTGAGTGACGTGTTCTTCCTACAGTGTCCAGTGTCTATTCCACACAGTCTGTTCTCTGGTCCATTCCCATTATATTTCAGAGCACAGGACACAGAACTATTCAAACATTGAAGCAAAATCTTCCCGATGATGTGATGAAAATCTCATTATTTTACAAATGGTGAACACACTGTCTCTTTACAGTTTAAACATTCCCTTGTAATTAAATAATTCCATCTGGAACTAACTCCGAGTGAGAGAGCCCAGGAACAGTCCCACATCTGATCACTCCATGATTTCACATTTAACAGCTTCAATACTCTGTGCTCTGTAACAAATCCCAACTCTTTTCACATCAACTTGAAACATTCTGGTCAGTCTGATGGATAAATATGAATATATTCCATGGCTGTGTGAAGATAGAAAATTCTGGAACTATATCTGACACTAGGACCATCTCAGTCTCAGTCTCACAATTCATTGAAAGCAAGATTACAGAAAAAGCAAATTAGTGCAGTGATTAATCTCCGTTCCCCAATAGAGGGCCCACCACCCGGTACAATTGAGTTTTGCCCTGTATCTGTGCAGTGTGGAGACGTGTTCAGCAATGAATTTGAGAGGTTGAAGGGAAACCGAATTATCAATAATATTAACGGGAAATAGAGCAGGCGGGACTCAGAGACAGTCAAATATATCAGGGCTGGAGTAACATGTACGGTTAACGTGTGGGTGGACGATCATGTGTTTGCTCCACATTTGGTTGGTTAAGTGAGTGGTTAAGAACATGGCAGGTAGAATATGATGTGGTGATGTTTGGGCTCCTTAGTTAAGGGTGGGTGAAGTGAGTTTAGTGGGAGTGCATTCCCTGTTTATCAGACAGATTACACACTCGAGGGACAGTGTGGGAAGGTGGAGTTCAGGTCGAAGATCAGCCATGATCTTCCTGAATGGTGGAGCGGATTGAAGAGTCTCTGTTTTTATTTAATTTTCACAACAGACATTGCGTTCCCTCAAAAGGTCCTTCTTGAGGTAAGGAGATTAAAACTATGCTCAGTATTCCAGATTAAACCCAATGGAAAGTTAAACAGTTTTAGAATAGAGTTAAGCACATCTCACTGTTTGATGCCATGAAAGGTACAGAACCTTCCAGAAAACCTTCATTCTCCTGTCTTCATAAAACCCATTTCCATTAACCCATGTGTGCTCAAATAAGCGATGCCAAAAAATGTGCTATTGAAGGGCTGGTTGTCATGTTCCAAATCCTTCAGTAATTGACTCACACGTTCTTCAATTTGCTGTTCATCAACTTTCTTGTCAAAAATCCTGCAACAGAATTAAGAACAGAGGAATTTAATTTTTATACTCCTGACAAATCCTGTTTGGATAGTCGGTTGCCGGGACAACAGGGACAGGAGTTGACTATTCAGCCCATTGAGTCGCCTCCGCCAGTCAGTTAGTCCACAGCTGGAGTAAGATCATCGAGAAGCTGGCCAAATGGGCAGACAAGTGGCAGATAGAGTTTAACACTGAGAAATGTGAGGTGATGCATTTTACAGAGAGGGTGGAGAGAGTCTATCCAGACTTAATGGCTCAGTTCTAAAGAGAGTGCAGTCGCAGAGGGACCTCGGGGTGCCCGCCCAGGATAGATTCTCTGCCATTCTGGAGGGAAAAACGCCAGTGTGAGAAACATTCTTCACAATGTAGTGTGCCAAAGTCAGGATGCGTGGCGCTGCCCACAGAGTTGAGGGTGGAGAGCGCCCACAACCCTGGACCCTGGAGCACCACAGCAGTGGGTTGGGGGAGATTGGGCCCTTGGATCTTCCGTATTATGTGTTCTGGAGGGGGTCCTCCTGCTGGCCTGTTTCTGGGTGACCAATGTTGCTGGAAATCGATCTGCATTTTCAGGAGGTCCACCTTCTTTTGTCAACATGGCTCAGTGTTGTTGGACATCTTTTCAATATGACACCCGGGCAGGAGGGCGGACTACACACCATCCAGGCCTGACCCACTGCTTAAAACAGCGGAAAACACCCAGGGGAATAATTAATGATGGGTGGGAAGATTCGGAGTGTTTTCCGGCAAGCGGCCACGTTCCTGCCCACGTTCCTGCCCACGCTCCTGCCCACGTTCCTGCCCACGTTCCTGCCCACCTTCCTGCCCACGCTCCTGTCCACGTTCCTGCCCACGTTCCTGCCCACGTTCCTGTCCACACCATAACACTTAGTCTCAAAACGGGAGAATTGCTCCCCGGGCTGATGTTGATACAAGAGCTAACAGAAAGAAACACCAATCACAATATATCAGTCGCTAAACTCACCTGCCATAGTACCAAACAGCAGGTACTGTCACTGTTTCAACTGTTGGATCTGTTGGTTGAGGCGGGTTGGTGACTTCGGGAACTATCGTAAGAAATACTAGGAATCTCTGCTGTATTTCGCCATTTTTCAAGTATCCAAAAACTCCCCAAGGTGCAGAGACAGGAACAATAGTACCTGTGGACAGAGACACTGTTACAGCATTTAACTGGGTGATCAGCTGATAGATAGTCAGAGGTTACAGGTCAGGGGGCACGGTCACTTTGGTGAGATGTGGAAAATGTTGTGATATCACTTTAAGGGAATATGCAAATGACCAAGTTGCCAGGATGGAGAGCAGCATGTGACCAGCATGGTCCCACTCGCAGTGTGAGTGCCGACTGTTGTGTTCTGCTTCTTCATGTAGCATAAGCTGCCCCCTTGATGTCGGCTCCGACAAAGGAAGGTTCAGACTTGGAGATGGTTTAACACATTCATTGAACAGTTAACAATTCTCCTACTTGGGTTCGACTCTCCTGCTGATCTTGCTGTAGTAACTCAGTCTAACTAACCAGTCTGCTCTCAGCCATGCGGTGAGTGTGATGCTTCCTGATCTGCCCCTGTCTCTCTGAGTGTCGCCTGTGGAAAGAGAGAGAGCCTGTGTGCCCTGTCCTTTTATATGGGTAGCCCCCTTGTGGTAGTGTCACCTCTGGGTGTCTTGACTGCCCATTGGTCGTGTCCTATCTTACTGACCTATTGGTTGAGTGTCTGTGTGTCATGATGCCTCTGGTTCTCCCGCTAGTGTTTATTTAGTTGCAGTGTGTTTACATTAACCCCTTGTGTATTTACAGTGATGCACATCACCACACCGACACCATATTGAAATGTCCGTCCCGCTCACTCATATCACTCTGTGCAGCCCCCTCCCTTCACCAGGCTGTGCAGCATGTTAACACCCAGCTGGGAAAGTGTCACAGCCTCGAGGGACAGTCTGTTCCTCAATCTACCCCCTCCAAGATGTGTTGGGTGTTCGGGATCACATACAGGTCACCAACACTGGAAGTAGTGCAACACTATTTTATTAAAAGGTTAACTATTTAAACATACTTGAACTGGGTAAATGCAATACCAGCTTTAACTGTTGCCCCTTGCCTATTCCTAGCCAGGTGATGCACTCAGTACATGGTGAATGTCTGTGTTGCAGGCTGTGAGCTCTGTGCTCCGAGCTGGCTGCTACTAGAATGAGCGGGAACTCTCCTGTCCCCTGTCTTTATAGTGCGTGTGCTCTCACTGGTGATTGGCTGCGGTGTTGTGTATGTTGATTGGTCCCTCTGTGTGTCCATCAGTGTGTGTCTGCACCATGATATACTGGTGTATATTATGACACTCCCTGCCCCCCGAGGCCTACTACTACAAACCCCCCCTCCATGAACCCCCCGAGCCCTACCCCCCCATAACCCCCTCCCTGCCCCCCGAGCACTACCCCACCACACCCTCCTCCCTGCCCCCCAAGCCCTACACCCCCCACACCCCCCTCACTGACACCCTGAGCCCTGCCCCCCCACATCGCCCTACCTGCACCACGAGCACTAACCCCACATCCCCCCCTCCCTGACTCCCGAGCCCAAACACGCCACCCCTCCTCCTACCCCCGAGCCCTACCCCCCAACATCCCCTTCCCTCCCCGAGCTGTCCAGACAGACACTGGTGTGTGCCACTGCTGGAAGGGACAGACAGCACAGAGCTGTCCAGATAGACACTGGTGTGTGCCACTGCTGGAAGGGACAGACAGCACAGAGCTGTCCAGATAGACACTGGTGTGTGTCACTGCTGGAAGGGACAGACAGCACAGAGCTGTCCAGATAGACACTGGTGTGTGTCACTGCTGGAAGGGACAGACAGCACAGAGCTGTCCAGATAGACACTGGTGTGTGTTACTGCTGGAAGGGACAGACAGCACAGAGCTGTCCAGATAGACACTGGTGTGTGTCACTGCTGGAAGGGACAGACAGCACAGAGCTGTCCAGATAGACACTGGTGTGTGTCACTGCTGGAAGGGGGAGACAGCACAGAGCTGTCCAGATAGACACTGGTGTGTGTCACTGCTGGAAGAGACAGACAGCACAGAGCTGTCCAGATAGACACTGGTGTGTGTCACTGCTGGAAGGGGGAGACAGCACAGAGCTGTCCAGATAGACACTGGTGTGTGTCACTGCTGGAAGGGACAGACAGCACAGAGCTGTCCAGATAGACACTGGTGTGTGTCACTGCTGGAAGGGACAGACAGCACAGAGCTGTCCAGATAGACACTGGTGTGTGTCACTGCTGGAAGGGACAGACAGCACAGAGCTGTCCAGCTAGACACTGGTGTGTGTCACTGCTGGAAGGGACAGACAGCACAGAGCTGTCCAGATAGACACTGGTGTGTGTCACTGCTGGAAGGGACAGACAGCACAGAGCTGTCCAGATAGACACTGGTGTGTGTCACTGCTGGAAGGGACAGACAGCACAGAGCTGTCCAGATAGACACTGGTGTGTGTCACTGCTGGAAGGGGGAGACAGCACAGAGCTGTCCAGATAGACACTGGTGTGTGTCACTGCTGGAAGAGGGAGACAGCACAGAGCTGTCCAGATAGACACTGGTGTGTGTCACTGCTGGAAGGGACAGACAGCACAGAGCTGTCCAGATAGACACTGGTGTGTGTCACTGCTGGAAGGGACAGACAGCACAGAGCTGTCCAGATAGACACTGGTGTGTGTCACTGCTGGAAGGGACAGACAGCACAGAGCTGTCCAGATCGACACTGGTGTGTGTCACTGCTGGAAGGGACAGACAGCACAGAGCTGTCCAGATAGACACTGGTGTGTGTCACTGCTGGAAGGGACAGACAGCACAGAGCTGTCCAGATAGACACTGGTGTGTGTCACTGCTGGAAGGGGGAGACAGCACAGAGCTGTCCAGATAGACACTGGTGTGTGTCACTGCTGGAAGGGACAGACAGCACAGAGCTGTCCAGATAGACACTGGTGTGTGTCACTGCTGGAAGGGACAGACAGCACAGAGCTGTCCAGATAGACACTGGTGTGTGTCACTGCTGGAAGGGGGAGACAGCACAGAGCCGTCCAGATAGACACTGGTGTGTGTCACTGCTGGAAGGGACAGACAGCACAGAGCTGTCCAGATAGACACTGGTGTGTGTCGCTGCTGGAAGGGACAGACAGCACAGAGCTGCCCAGATAGACACTGGTGTGTGTCGCTGCTGGAAGGGACAGACAGCACAGAGCTGTCCAGATAGACACTGGTGTGTGTCACTGCTGGAAGGGACAGACAGCACAGAGCTGTCCAGATAGACACTGGTGTGTGTCACTGCTGGAAGGGACAGACAGCACAGAGCTGTCCAGATAGACACTGGTGTGTGTCACTGCTGGAAGGGACAGACAGCACAGAGATGTCCAGATAGACACTGGTGTGTGTCACTGCTGGAAGGGACAGACAGCACAGAGCTGTCCAGATAGACACTGGTGTGTGTCACTGCTGGAAGGGACAGACAGCACAGAGCTGTCCAGATAGACACTGGTGTGTGTCACTGCTGGAAGGGGAGACAGCACAGAGCTGTCCAGATAGACACTGGTGTGTGTCACTGCTGGAAGGGGAGACAGCACAGAGCTGTCCAGATAGACCCTGGTGTGTGTCACTGCTGGAAGGGGAGACAGCACAGAGCTGTCCAGATAGACCCTGGTGTGTGTCACTGCTGGAAGGGACAGACAGCACAGAGCTGTCCAGATAGACACTGGTGTGTGTCACTGCTGGAAGGGACAGACAGCACAGAGATGTCCAGATAGACACTGGTGTGTGTCACTGCTGGAAGGGGGAGACAGCACAGAGCTGTCCAGATAGACACTGGTGTGTGTCACTGCTGGAAGGGACAGACAGCACAGAGCTGTCCAGATAGACACTGGTGTGTGTCACTGCTGGAAGGGACAGGAAGCACAGAGCTGTCCTGATAGACACTGGTGTGTGTCACTGCTGGAAGGGACAGACAGCACAGAGCTGTCCAGATAGACACTGGTGTGTGTCACTGCTGGAAGGGGGAGACAGCACAGAGCTGTCCAGATAGACACTGGTGTGTGTCACTGCTGGAAGGGACAGACAGCACAGAGCTGTCCAGATAGACACTGGTGTGTGTCACTGCTGGAAGGGACAGACAGCACAGAGCTGTCCTGATAGACACTGGTGTGTGTCACTGCTGGAAGGGACAGGAAGCACAGAGCTGTCCTGATAGACACTGGTGTGTGTCACTGCTGGAAGGGGGAGACAGCACAGAGCTGTCCAGATAGACACTGGTGTGTGTCACTGCTGGAAGGGACAGACAGCACAGAGCTGTCCAGATAGACACTGGTGTGTGTCACTGCTGGAAGGGACAGACAGCACAGAGCTGTCCTGATAGACACTGGTGTGTGTCACTGCTGGAAGGGACAGACAGCACAGAGCTGTCCAGATAGACACTGGTGTGTGTCACTGCTGGAAGGGACAGACAGCACAGAGCGGTCCAGATAGACACTGGTGTGTGTCACTGCTGGAAGGGACAGACAGCACAGAGCTGCCCGGATAGACACTGGTGTGTGTCACTGCTGGAAGGGACAGACAGTACAGAGCTGTCCAGATAGACACTGGTGTGTGTCACTGCTGGAAGGGGGAGACAGCACAGAGCTGTCCAGATAGACACTGGTGTGTGTCACTGCTGGAAGGGACAGACAGCACAGAGATGTCCAGATAGACACTGGTGTGTGTCACTGCTGGAAGGGACAGACAGCACAGAGCTGTCCAGATAGACACTGGTGTGTGTCACTGCTGGAAGGGACAGACAGCACAGAACTGTCCAGATAGACACTGGTGTGTGTCACTGCTGGAAGGGACAGACAGCACAGAGCTGTCCAGATAGACACTGGTGTGTGTCACTGCTGGAAGGGGGAGACAGCACAGAGCTGTCCAGATAGACACTGGTGTGTGTCACTGCTGGAAGGGACAGACAGCACAGAGCTGTCCAGATAGACACTGGTGTGTGTCACTGCTGGAAGGGACAGACAGCACGGAGCTGTCCAGATAGACACTGGTGTGTGTCACTGCTGGAAGGGGTGACAGCTCAGAGCTGTCCAGATAGACACTGGTGTGTGTCACTGCTGGAAGGGACAGACAGCACAGAGCTGTCCAGATAGACACTGGTGTGTGTCACTGCTGGAAGGGACAGACAGCACAGAGCTGTCCAGATAGACACTGGTGTGTCACTGCTATAAGGGACAGACAGCACAGAGCTGTCCAGATAGACACTGGTGTGTGTCACTGCTGGAAGGGACAGACAGCACAGAGCTGTCCAGATAGACACTGGTGTGTGTCACTGCTGGAAGGGACAGACAGCACAGAGCTGTCCAGATAGACACTGGTGTGTGTCACTGCTGGAAGGGACAGACAGCACAGAGCTGTCCAGATAGACACTGGTGTGTGTCACTGCTGGAAGTGGGTGACAGCTCAGAGCTGTCCAGATAGACACTGGTGTGTGTCACTGCAGGAAGGGAGACAGCACAGAGCTGTCCAGATAGACACTGGTGTGTGTCACTGCAGGAAGGGTGACAGCTCAGAGCTGTCCAGATAGACACTGGTGTGTGTCACTGCTGGAAGGGACAGACAGCACAGAGCTGTCCAGATAGACACTGGTGTGTGTCACTGCTGGAAGGGACAGACAGCACAGAGCTGTCCAGATAGACACTGGTGTGTGTCACTGCTGGAAGGGACAGACAGCACAGAGCTGTCCAGATAGACACTGGAGTGTGTCACTGCTGGAAGGGACAGACAGCACAGAGCTGTCCAGATAGACACTGGTGTGTGTCACTGCTGGAAGGGGGTGACAGCTCAGAGCTGTCCAGATAGACACTGGTGTGTGTCACTGCTGGAAGGGACAGACAGCACAGAGCTGTCCAGATAGACACTGGAGTGTGTCACTGCTGGAAGGGACAGACAGCGCAGAGCTGTCCAGATAGACACTGGTGTGTGTCACTGCTGGAAGGGACAGACAGCACAGAGCTGTCCAGATAGACACTGGTGTGTGTCACTGCAGGAAGGGGGAGACAGCACAGAGCTGTCCAGATAGACACTGGTGTGTGTCACTGCTGGAAGGGACAGACAGCACAGAGCTGTCCAGATAGACACTGGTGTGTGTCACTGCTGGAAGGGACAGACAGCACAGAGCTGTCCAGATAGACACTGGTGTGTGTCACTGCTGGAAGGGACAGACAGCACAGAGCTGTCCAGATAGACACTGGTGTGTGTCACTGCTGGAAGGGACAGACAGCACAGAGCTGTCCAGATAGACACTGGTGTGTGTCACTGCTGGAAGGGACAGACAGCACAGAGCTGTCCAGATAGACACTGGTGTTTGTCACTGCTGGAAGGGGGAGACAGCACAGAGCTGTCCAGATAGACAGTGGTGTGTGTCACTGCTGGAAGGGACAGACAGCACAGAGCTGTCCAGATAGACACTGGTGTGTGTCACTGCTGGAAGAGACAGACAGCACAGAGCTGTCCAGATAGACACTGGTGTATGTCACTGCTGGAAGGGACAGACAGCACAGAGCTGTCCAGATAGACACTGGTGTGTGTCACTGCTGGAAGGGACAGACAGCACAGAGCTGTCCAGATAGACACTGGTGTGTGTCACTGCTGGAAGGGACAGACAGCACAGAGCTGTCCAGATAGACACTGGTGTGTGTCACTGCTGGAAGGGACAGACAGCACAGAGCTGTCCAGATAGACACTGGTGTGTGTCACTGCTGGAAGGGACAGACAGCACAGAGCTGTCCAGATAGACACTGGTGTGTGTTACTGCTGGAAGTGGGTGACAGCTCAGAGCTGTCCAGATAGACACTGGTGTGTGTCACTGCTGGAAGGGACAGACAGCACAGAGCTGTCCAGATAGACACTGGTGTGTGTCACTGCTGGAAGGGGGAGACAGCACAGAGCTGTCCAGATAGACACTGGTGTGTGTCACTGCTGGAAGGGACAGACAGCACAGAGCTGTCCAGATAGACACTGGTGTGTGTCGCTGCTGGAAGGGACAGACAGCACAGAGCTGTCCAGATAGACACTGGTGTGTGTCACTGCTGGAAGGGACAGACAGCACAGAGCTGTCCAGATAGACACTGGTGTGTGTCACTGCTGGAAGGGACAGAAAGCACAGAGCTGTCCAGATAGACACTGGTGTGTGTCACTGCTGGAAGGGACAGACAGCACAGAGCTGTCCAGATAGACACTGGTGTGTGTCACTGCTGGAAGGGACAGACAGCACAGAGCTGTCCAGATAGACACTGGTGTGTGTCGCTGCTGGAAGGGACAGACAGCACAGAGCTGTCCAGATAGACACTGGTGTGTGTCACTGCTGGAAGGGACAGACAGCACAGAGCTGTCCAGATAGACACTGGTGTGTGTCACTGCTGGAAGGGACAGACAGCACAGAGCTGTCCAGATAGACACTGGTGTGTGTCACTGCTGGAAGGGACAGACAGCACAGAGCTGTCCAGATAGACACTGGTGTGTGTCACTGCTGGAAGGGACAGACAGCACAGAGCTGTCCAGATAGACACTGGTGTGTGTCACTGCTGGAAGGGACAGAAAGCACAGAGCTGTCCAGATAGACACTGGTGTGTGTCGCTGCTGGAAGGGACAGACAGCACAGAGCTGTCTAGATAGACACTGGTGTGTGTCACTGCTGGAAGGGACAGACAGCACAGAGCTGTCCAGATAGACACTGGTGTGTGTCACTGCTGGAAGGGACAGACAGCACAGAGCTGTCCAGATAGACACTGCTGTGTGTCACTGCTGGAAGGGGGAGACAGCACAGAGCTGTCCAGATAGACACTGGTGTGTGTCACTGCTGGAAGGGACAGACAGCACAGAGCTGTCCAGATAGACACTGGTGTGTGTCTCTGCTGGAAGTGACAGACAGTACAGAGCTGTCCAGATAGACACTGGTGTGTGTCACTGCTGGAAGGGGGAGACAGCACAGAGCTGTCCAGATAGACACTGGTGTGTGTCACTGCTGGAAGGGGGAGACAGCACAGAGCTGTCCAGATAGACACTGGTGTGTGTCACTACTGGAAGGGACAGACAGCACAGAGCTGTCCAGATAGACACTGGTGTGTGTCACTGCTGGAATGGACAGACAGCACAGAGCTATCCAGATAGACACTGGTGTGTATCACTACTGGAAGGGACAGACAGCACAGAGCTGTCCAGATAGACACTGGTGTGTGTCACTGCTGGAAGGGACAGACAGCACAGAGCTGTCCAGATAGACACTGGTGTGTGTCACTGCTGGAAGGGGGAGACAGCACAGAGCTGTCCAGATAGACACTGGTGTGTGTCACTGCTGGAAGTGACAGACAGCACAGAGCTGTCCAGATAGACACTGGTGTGTGTCGCTGCTGGAAGGGACAGACAGCACAGAGCTGTCCAGATAGACACTGGTGTGTGTCACTGCTGGAAGGGACAGACAGCACAGAGCTGTCCAGATAGACACTGGTGTGTGTCACTGCTGGAAGGGACAGACAGCACAGAGCTGTCCAGATAGACACTGGTGTGTGTCACTGCTGGAAGGGGGAGACAGCACAGAGCTGTCCAGATAGACACTGGTGTGTGTCACTGCTGGAAGGGACAGACAGCACAGAGCTGTCCAGATAGACACTGGTGTGTGTCACTGCTGGAAGGGACAGACAGCACAGAGCTGTCCAGATAGACACTGGTGTGTGTCACTGCTGGAAGGGGGAGACAGCACAGAGCTGTCCAGATAGACACTGGTGTGTGTCACTGCTGGAAGGGACAGACAGCACAGAGCTGTCCAGATAGACACTGGTGTGTGTCACTGCTGGAAGGGACAGACAGCACAGAGCTGTCCAGATCGACACTGGTGTGTGTCACTGCTGGAAGGGACAGACAGCACAGAGCTGTCCAGATAGACACTGGTGTGTGTCACTGCTGGAAGGGACAGACAGCACAGAGCTGTCCAGATAGACACTGGTGTGTGTCACTGCTGGAAGGGGGAGACAGCACAGAGCTGTCCAGATAGACACTGGTGAGTGTCACTGCTGGAAGGGACAGACAGCACAGAGCTGTCCAGATCGACACTGGTGTGTGTCACTGCTGGAAGGGACAGACAGCACAGAGCTGTCCAGATAGACACTGGTGTGTGTCACTGCTGGAAGGGACAGACAGCACAGAGCTGTCCAGATAGACACTGGTGTGTGTCACTGCTGGAAGGGGGAGACAGCACAGAGCTGTCCAGATAGACACTGGTGAGTGTCACTGCTGGAAGGGGAGACAGCACAGAGCTGTCCAGATAGACACTGGTGTGTCACTGCTGTAAGGGACAGACAGCACAGAGCTGTCCAGATAGACACTGGTGTGTGTCACTGCTGGAAGGGACAGACAGCACAGAACTGTCCAGATAGACACTGGTGTGTGTCACTGCTGGAAGGGACAGACAGCACAGATCTGTCCAGATAGACACTGGTGTGTGTCACTGCTGGAAGGGGGAGACAGCACAGAGCTGTCCAGATAGACACTGGTGTGTGTCACTGCTGGAAGGGACAGACAGCACAGAGCTGTCCAGATAGACACTGGTGTGTGTCACTGCTGGAAGGGACAGACAGCACAGATCTGTCCAGATAGACACTGGTGTGTGTCACTGCAGGAAGGGAGACAGCACAGAGCTGTCCAGATAGACACTGGTGTGTGTCACTGCTGGAAGGGACAGACAGCACAGAGCTGTCCAGATAGACACTGGTGTGTGTCGCTGCTGGAAGGGACAGACAGCACAGAGCTGTCCAGATAGACACTGGTGTGTGTCACTGCTGGAAGGGACAGACAGCACAGAGCTGTCCAGATAGACACTGGTGTGTGTCACTGCTGGAAGGGACAGACAGCACAGAGCTGTCCAGATAGACACTGGTGTGTGTCACTGCTGGAAGGGACAGACAGCACAGAGCTGTCCAGATAGACACTGGTGTGTGTCACTGCTGGAAGGGACAGACAGCACAGAGCTGTCCAGATAGACACTGGTGTGTGTCACTGCTGGAAGGGACAGACAGCACAGAGCTGTCCAGATAGACACTGGTGTGTGTCTCTGCTGGAAGGGACAGACAGTACAGAGCTGTCCAGATAGACACTGGTGTGTGTTACTGCTGGAAGTGGGTGACAGCTCAGAGCTGTCCAGATAGACACTGGTGTGTGTCACTGCTGGAAGGGACAGACAGCACAGAGCTGTCCAGATAGACACTGGTGTGTGTCACTGCTGGAAGGGACAGACAGCACAGAGCTGTCCAGATAGAGACTGGTGTGTGTCACTGCTGGAAGGGACAGACAGCACAGAGCTGTCCAGATAGACACTGGTGTGTGTCGCTGCTGGAAGGGACAGACAGCACAGAGCTGTCCAGATAGACACTGGTGTGTGTCACTGCTGGAAGGGACAGACAGCACAGAGCTGTCCAGATAGACACTGGTGTGTGTCACTGCTGGAAGGGACAGAAAGCACAGAGCTGTCCAGATAGACACTGGTGTGTGTCGCTGCTGGAAGGGACAGACAGCACAGAGCTGTCCAGATAGACACTGGTGTGTGTCACTGCTGGAAGGGACAGACAGCACAGAGCTGTCCAGATAGACACTGGTGTGTGTCACTGCTGGAAGGGACAGACAGCACAGAGCTGTCCAGATAGACACTGGTGTGTGTCGCTGCTGGAAGGGACAGACAGCACAGAGCTGTCCAGATAGACACTGGTGTGTGTCACTGCTGGAAGGGACAGACAGCACAGAGCTGTCCAGATAGACACTGGTGTGTGTCACTGCTGGAAGGGACAGACAGCACAGAGCTGTCCAGATAGACACTGGTGTGTGTCACTGCTGGAAGGGACAGACAGCACAGAGCTGTCCAGATAGACACTGGTGTGTGTCACTGCTGGAAGGGACAGAAAGCACAGAGCTGTCCAGATAGACACTGGTGTGTGTCGCTGCTGGAAGGGACAGACAGCACAGAGCTGTCTAGATAGACACTGGTGTGTGTCACTGCTGGAAGGGACAGACAGCACAGAGCTGTCCAGATAGACACTGGTGTGTGTCACTGCTGGAAGGGACAGACAGCACAGAGCTGTCCAGATAGACACTGCTGTGTGTCACTGCTGGAAGGGGGAGACAGCACAGAGCTGTCCAGATAGACACTGGTGTGTGTCACTGCTGGAAGGGACAGACAGCACAGAGCTGTCCAGATAGACACTGGTGTGTGTCTCTGCTGGAAGTGACAGACAGTACAGAGCTGTCCAGATAGACACTGGTGTGTGTCACTGCTGGAAGGGGGAGACAGCACAGAGCTGTCCAGATAGACACTGGTGTGTGTCACTGCTGGAAGGGGGAGACAGCACAGAGCTGTCCAGATAGACACTGGTGTGTATCACTACTGGAAGGGACAGACAGCACAGAGCTGTCCAGATAGACACTGGTGTGTGTCACTGCTGGAAGGGACAGACAGCACAGAGCTGTCCAGATAGACACTGGTGTGTGTCACTGCTGGAAGGGACAGACAGCACAGAGCTGTCCAGATAGACACTGGTGTGTGTCACTGCTGGAAGGGGGAGACAGCACAGAGCTGTCCAGATAGACACTGGTGTGTGTCGCTGCTGGAAGGGACAGACAGCACAGAGCTGTCCAGATAGACACTGGTGTGTGTCACTGCTGGAAGGGGGAGACAGCACAGAGCTGTCCAGATCGACACTGGTGTGTGTCACTGCTGGAAGGGACAGACAGCACAGAGCTGTCCAGATAGACAATGGTGTGTGTCACTGCTGGAAGGGGGAGACAGCACAGAGCTGTCCAGATAGACACTGGTGTGTGTCACTGCTGGAAGGGACAGACAGCACAGAGCTGTCCAGATAGACACTGGTGTGTGTCACTGCTGGAAGGGACAGACAGCACAGAGCTGTCCAGATAGACACTGGTGTGTGTCACTGCTGGAAGGGACAGACAGCACAGAGCTGTCCAGATAGACACTGGTGTGTGTCACTGCTGGAAGGGACAGACAGCACAGAGCTGTCCAGATCGACACTGGTGTGTGTCACTGCTGGAAGGGACAGACAGCACAGAGCTGTCCAGATAGACACTGGTGTGTGTCACTGCTGGAAGGGACAGACAGCACAGAGCTGTCCAGATAGACACTGGTGTGTGTCACTGCTGGAAGGGGGAGACAGCACAGAGCTGTCCAGATAGACACTGGTGTGTGTCGCTGCTGGAAGGGGGAGACAGCACAGAGCTGTCCAGATAGACACTGGTGTGTGTCACTGCTGGAAGGGACAGACAGCACAGAGCTGTCCAGATAGTCACTGGTGTGTGTCACTGCTGGAAGGGGGAGACAGCACAGAGCTGTCCAGATAGACACTGGTGTGTGTCGCTGCTGGAAGGGGGAGACAGCACAGAGCTGTCCAGATCGACACTGGTGTGTGTCACTGCTGGAAGGGACAGACAGCACAGAGCTGTCCAGATAGTCACTGGTGTGTGTCACTGCTGGAAGGGGGAGACAGCACAGAGCTGTCCAGATAGACACTGGTGAGTGTCACTGCTGGAAGGGGAGACAGCACAGAGCTGTCCAGATAGACACTGGTGTGTGTCACTGCTGGAAGGGACAGACAGCACAGAGCTGTCCAGATAGACACTGGTGTGTCACTGCTGTAAGGGACAGACAGCACAGAGCTGTCCAGATAGACACTGGTGTGTGTCACTGCTGGAAGGGACAGACAGCACAGAGCTGTCCAGATAGACACTGGTGTGTGTCGCTGCTGGAAGGGACAGACAGCACAGAGCTGTCCAGATAGACACTGGTGTGTGTCACTGCTGGAAGGGACAGACAGCACAGAGCTGTCCAGATAGACACTGGTGTGTGTCACTGCTGGAAGGGACAGACAGCACAGAGCTGTCCAGATAGACACTGGTGTGTGTCACTGCTGGAAGGGACAGAAAGCACAGAGCTGTCCAGATAGACACTGGTGTGTGTCGCTGCTGGAAGGGACAGACAGCACAGAGCTGTCTAGATAGACACTGGTGTGTGTCACTGCTGGAAGGGACAGACAGCACAGAGCTGTCCAGATAGACACTGGTGTGTGTCACTGCTGGAAGGGACAGACAGCACAGAGCTGTCCAGATAGACACTGGTGTGTGTCACTGCTGGAAGGGGGAGACAGCACAGAGCTGTCCAGATAGACACTGGTGTGTGTCACTGCTGGAAGGGACAGACAGCACAGAGCTGTCCAGATAGACACTGGTGTGTGTCTCTGCTGGAAGGGACAGACAGCACAGAGCTGTCCAGATAGACACTGGTGTGTATCACTACTGGAAGGGACAGACAGCACAGAGCTGTCCAGATAGACACTGGTGTGTGTCACTGCTGGAAGGGACAGACAGCACAGAGCTGTCCAGATAGACACTGGTGTGTGTCACTGCTGGAAGGGGGAGACAGCACAGAGCTGTCCAGATAGACACTGGTGTGTGTCGCTGCTGGAAGGGACAGACAGCACAGAGCTGTCCAGATAGACACTGGTGTGTGTCGCTGCTGGAAGGGACAGACAGCACAGAGCTGTCCAGATAGACACTGGTGTGTGTCACTGCTGGAAGGGACAGACAGCACAGAGCTGTCCAGATAGACACTGGTGTGTGTCACTGCTGGAAGGGACAGACAGCACAGAGCTGTCCAGATCGACACTGGTGTGTGTCACTGCTGGAAGGGGGAGACAGCACAGAGCTGTCCAGATCGACACTGGTGTGAGTCACTGCTGGAAGGGACAGACAGCACAGAGCTGTCCAAATAGACACTGGTGTGTGTCACTGCTGGAAGGGACAGACAGCACAGAGCTGTCCAGACAGACACTGGTGTGTGTCGCTGCTGGAAGGGGGAGACAGCACAGAGCTGTCCAGATAGACACTGGTGTGTCACTGCTGTAAGGGACAGACAGCACAGAGCTGTCCAGATAGACACTGGTGTGTGTCACTGCTGGAAGGGACAGACAGCACAGATCTGTCCAGATAGACACTGGTGTGTGTCACTGCAGGAAGGGAGACAGCACAGAGCTGTCCAGATAGACACTGGTGTGTGTCACTGCTGGAAGGGACAGACAGCACAGAGCTGTCCAGATAGACACTGGTGTGTGTCACTGCTGGAAGGGACAGACAGCACAGATCTGTCCAGATAGACACTGGTGTGTGTCACTGCAGGAAGGGAGACAGCACAGAGCTGTCCAGATAGACACTGGTGTGTGTCACTGCTGGAAGGGACAGACAGCACAGAACTGTCCAGATAGACACTGGTGTGTGTCACTGCTGGAAGGGACAGACAGCACAGATCTGTCCAGATAGACACTGGTGTGTGTCACTGCAGGAAGGGAGACAGCACAGAGCTGTCCAGATAGACACTGGTGTGTGTCACTGCTGGAAGGGACAGACAGCACAGAGCTGTCCAGATAGACACTGGTGTGTGTCGCTGCTGGAAGGGACAGACAGCACAGAGCTGTCCAGATAGACACTGGTGTGTGTCACTGCTGGAAGGGACAGACAGCACAGAGCTGTCCAGATAGACACTGGTGTGTGTCACTGCTGGAAGGGACAGACAGCACAGAGCTGTCCAGATAGACACTGGTGTGTGTCACTGCTGGAAGGGACAGACAGCACAGAGCTGTCCAGATAGACACTGGTGTGTGTCACTGCTGGAAGGGACAGACAGCACAGAGCTGTCCAGATAGACACTGGTGTGTGTCACTGCTGGAAGGGACAGACAGCACAGAGCTGTCCAGATAGACACTGGTGTGTGTCACTGCTGGAAGGGGGAGACAGCACAGAGCTGTCCAGATAGACACTGGTGTGTGTCGCTGCTGGAAGGGACAGACAGCACAGAGCTGTCCAGATAGACACTGGTGTGTGTCACTGCTGGAAGGGACAGACAGCACAGAGCTGTCCAGATAGACACTGGTGTGTGTCACTGCTGGAAGGGGGAGACAGCACAGAGCTGTCCAGATAGACACTGGTGTGTGTCACTGCTGGAAGGGACAGACAGCACAGAGCTGTCCAGATAGACACTGGTGTGTGTCACTGCTGGAAGGGACAGACAGCACAGAGCTGTCCAGATAGACACTGGTGTGTGTCACTGCTGGAAGGGGGAGACAGCACAGAGCTGTCCAGATAGACACTGGTGTGTGTCACTGCTGGAAGGGACAGACAGCACAGAGCTGTCCAGATAGACACTGGTGTGTGTCTCTGCTGGAAGGGACAGACAGTACAGAGCTGTCCAGATAGACACTGGTGTGTGTCACTGCTGGAAGGGACAGACAGCACAGAGCTGTCCAGATAGACACTGGTGTGTGTCACTGCTGGAAGGGGGAGACAGCACAGAGCTGTCCAGATAGACACTGGTGTGTGTCACTGCTGGAAGGGACAGACAGCACAGAGCTGTCCAGATAGACACTGGTGTGTGTCACTGCTGGAATGGACAGACAGCACAGAGCTGTCCAGATAGACACTGGTGTGTATCACTACTGGAAGGGACAGACAGCACAGAGCTGTCCAGATAGACACTGGTGTGTGTCACTGCTGGAAGGGACAGACAGCACAGACCTGTCCAGATAGACACTGGTGTGTGTCACTGCTGGAAGGGGGAGACAGCACAGAGCTGTCCAGATAGACACTGGTGTGTGTCGCTGCTGGAAGGGACAGACAGCACAGAGCTGTCCAGATAGACACTGGTGTGTGTCACTGCTGGAAGGGACAGACAGCACAGAGCTGTCCAGATAGACACTGGTGTGTGTCACTGCTGGAAGGGACAGACAGCACAGAGCTGTCCAGATAGACACTGGTGTGTGTCACTGCTGGAAGGGACAGACAGCACAGAGCTGTCCAGATAGACACTGGTGTGTGTCACTGCTGGAAGGGGGAGACAGCACAGAGCTGTCCAGATAGACACTGGTGTGTGTCACTGCTGGAAGGGACAGACAGCACAGAGCTGTCCAGATAGACACTGGTGTGTGTCACTGCTGGAAGGGACAGACAGCACAGAGCTGTCCAGATAGACACTGGTGTGTGTCACTGCTGGAAGGGACAGACAGCACAGAGCTGTCCAGCTAGACACTGGTGTGTGTCACTGCTGGAAGGGGGAGACAGCACAGAGCTGTCCAGATAGACACTGGTGAGTGTCACTGCTGGAAGGGGGAGACAGCACAGAGCTGTCCAGATAGACACTGGTGTGTCACTGCTGTAAGGGACAGACAGCACAGAGCTGTCCAGATAGACACTGGTGTGTGTCACTGCTGGAAGGGACAGACAGCACAGAACTGTCCAGATAGACACTGGTGTGTGTCACTGCTGGAAGGGACAGACAGCACAGATCTGTCCAGATAGACACTGGTGTGTGTCACTGCAGGAAGGGAGACAGCACAGAGCTGTCCAGATAGACACTGGTGTGTGTCACTGCTGGAAGGGGGAGACAGCACAGAGCTGTCCAGATAGACACTGGTGTGTGTCACTGCTGGAAGGGACAGACAGCACAGAGCTGTCCAGATAGACACTGGTGTGTGTCACTGCTGGAAGGGGGAGACAGCACAGAGCTGTCCAGATAGACACTGGTGTGTGTCGCTGCTGGAAGGGACAGACAGCACAGAGCTGTCCAGATAGACACTGGTGTGTGTCACTGCTGGAAGGGACAGACAGCACAGAGCTGTCCAGATAGACACTGGTGTGTGTCACTGCTGGAAGGGACAGACAGCACAGAGCTGTCCAGATAGACACTGGTGTGTGTCACTGCTGGAAGGGACAGACAGCACAGAGCTGTCCAGATAGACACTGGTGTGTGTCACTGCTGGAAGGGACAGACAGCACAGAGCTGTCCAGATAGACACTGGTGTGTGTCACTGCTGGAAGGGGGAGACAGCACAGAGCTGTCCAGATAGACACTGGTGTGTGTCGCTGCTGGAAGGGACAGACAGCACAGAGCTGTCCAGATAGACACTGGTGTGTGTCACTGCTGGAAGGGACAGACAGCACAGAGCTGTCCAGATAGACACTGGTGTGTGTCACTGCTGGAAGGGACAGACAGCACAGAGCTGTCCAGATAGACACTGGTGTGTGTCACTGCTGGAAGGGACAGACAGCACAGAGCTGTCCAGATAGACACTGGTGTGTGTCACTGCTGGAAGGGACAGACAGCACAGAGCTGTCCAGATAGACACTGATGTGTGTCACTGCTGGAAGGGGGAGACAGCACAGAGCTGTCCAGATAGACACTGGTGTGTGTCACTGCTGGAAGGGACAGACAGCACAGAGCTGTCCAGATAGACACTGGTGTGTGTCACTGCTGGAAGGGACAGACAGCACAGAGCTGTCCAGATAGACACTGGTGTGTGTCACTGCTGGAAGGGACAGACAGCACAGAGCTGTCCAGATAGACACTGGTGTGTGTCACTGCTGGAAGGGGGAGACAGCACAGAGCTGTCCAGATAGACACTGGTGAGTGTCACTGCTGGAAGGGGGAGACAGCACAGAGCTGTCCAGATCGACACTGGTGTGTGTCACTGCTGGAAGGGACAGACAGCACAGAGCTGTCCAGATAGACACTGGTGTGTGTCACTGCTGGAAGGGACAGACAGCACAGAGCTGTCCAGATAGACAGTGGTGTGTGTCACTGCTGGAAGGGACAGGCAGCACAGAGCTGTCCAGATAGACAGTGGTGTGTGTCACTGCTGGAAGGGACAGACAGCACAGAGCTGTCCAGATAGACACTGGTGTGTGTCACTGCTGGAAGGGACAGACAGCACAGAGCTGTCCAGATAGACACTGGTGTGTGTCA
This sequence comes from Scyliorhinus torazame, assembly GCF_047496885.1. Taxonomy (NCBI): domain Eukaryota; kingdom Metazoa; phylum Chordata; class Chondrichthyes; order Carcharhiniformes; family Scyliorhinidae; genus Scyliorhinus; species Scyliorhinus torazame. The sequence goes on from NC_092710.1 coordinate 363,699,984, forward strand.
CTGCTGGAAGGGACAGACAGCACAGAGCTGTCCAGATAGACACTGGTGTGTGTCACTGCTGGAAGGGACAGACAGCACAGAGCTGTCCAGATAGACACTGGTGTGTGTCACTGCTGGAAGGGACAGACAGCACAGAGCTGTCCAGATAGACACTGGTGTGTGTCACTGCTGGAAGGGACAGACAGCACAGAGCTGTCCAGATAGACACTGGTGTGTGTCACTGCTGGAAGGGACAGACAGCACAGAGCTGTCCAGATAGACACTGGTGTGTGTCACTGCTGGAAGGGACAGACAGCACAGAGCTGTCCAGATAGACACTGGTGTGTGTCACTGCTGGAAGGGACAGACAGCACAGAGCTGTCCAGATAGACACTGGTGTGTGTCACTGCTGGAAGGGACAGACAGCACAGAGCTGTCCAGATAGACACTGGTGTGTGTCACTGCTGGAAGGGGGAGACAGCACAGAGCTGTCCAGATAGACACTGGTGTGTGTCACTGCTGGAAGGGGGAGACAGCACAGAGCTGTCCAGATAGACACTGGTGTGTGTCACTACTGGAAGGGACAGGCAGCACAGAGCTGTCCAGATCGACACTGGTGTGTGTCGCTGCTGGAAGGGACAGACAGCACAGAGCTGTCCAGATAGACACTGGTGTGTGTCACTGCTGGAAGGGACAGACAGCACAGAGCTGTCCAGATAGACACTGGTGTGTGTCACTGCTGGAAGGGACAGACAGCACAGAGCTGTCCAGATAGACACTGGTGTGTGTCACTGCTGGAATGGACAGACAGCACAGAGCTGTCCAGATAGACACTGGTGTGTATCACTGCTGGAAGGGGGAGACAGCACAGAGCAGTCCAGATAGACACTGGTGTGTGTCACTGCTGGAAGGGACAGACAGCACAGAGCTGTCCAGATAGACACTGGTGTGTGTCACTGCTGGAAGGGACAGACAGCACAGACCTGTCCAGATAGACACTGGTGTGTGTCACTGCTGGAAGGGGGAGACAGCACAGAGCTGTCCAGATAGACACTGGTGTGTGTCGCTGCTGGAAGGGACAGACAGCACAGAGCTGTCCAGATAGACACTGGTGTGTGTCACTGCTGGAAGGGACAGACAGCACAGAGCTGTCCAGATAGACACTGGTGTGTGTCACTGCTGGAAGGGACAGACAGCACAGAGCTGTCCAGATAGACACTGGTGTGTGTCACTGCTGGAAGGGACAGACAGCACAGAGCTGTCCAGATAGACACTGGTGTGTGTCACTGCTGGAAGGGGGAGACAGCACAGAGCTGTCCAGATAGACACTGGTGTGAGTCACTGCTGGAAGGGGGAGACAGCACAGAGCTGTCCAGATAGACACTGGTGTGTGTCACTGCTGGAAGGGACAGACAGCACAGAGCTGTCCAAATAGACACTGGTGTGTGTCACTGCTGGAAGGGACAGACAGCACAGAGCTGTCCAGATAGACACTGGTGTGTGTCACTGCTGGAAGGGACAGACAGCACAGAGCTGTCCAGATAGACACTGGTGTGTGTCACTGCTGGAAGGGACAGACAGCACAGAGCTGTCCAGCTAGACACTGGTGTGTGTCACTGCTGGAAGGGGGAGACAGCACAGAGCTGTCCAGATAGACACTGGTGAGTGTCACTGCTGGAAGGGGGAGACAGCACAGAGCTGTCCAGATAGACACTGGTGTGTCACTGCTGTAAGGGACAGACAGCACAGAGCTGTCCAGATAGACACTGGTGTGTGTCACTGCTGGAAGGGACAGACAGCACAGAACTGTCCAGATAGACACTGGTGTGTGTCACTGCTGGAAGGGACAGACAGCACAGATCTGTCCAGATAGACACTGGTGTGTGTCACTGCAGGAAGGGAGACAGCACAGAGCTGTCCAGATAGACACTGGTGTGTGTCACTGCTGGAAGGGGGAGACAGCACAGAGCTGTCCAGATAGACACTGGTGTGTGTCACTGCTGGAAGGGACAGACAGCACAGAGCTGTCCAGATAGACACTGGTGTGTGTCACTGCTGGAAGGGACAGACAGCACAGAGCTGTCCAGATAGACACTGGTGTGTGTCACTGCTGGAAGGGACAGACAGCACAGAGCTGTCCAGATAGACACTGGTGTGTGTCACTGCTGGAAGGGACAGACAGCACAGAGCTGTCCAGATAGACACTGATGTGTGTCACTGCTGGAAGGGGGAGACAGCACAGAGCTGTCCAGATAGACACTGGTGTGTGTCACTGCTGGAAGGGACAGACAGCACAGAGCTGTCCAGATAGACACTGGTGTGTGTCACTGCTGGAAGGGACAGACAGCACAGAGCTGTCCAGATAGACACTGGTGTGTGTCACTGCTGGAAGGGACAGACAGCACAGAGCTGTCCAGATAGACACTGGTGTGTGTCACTGCTGGAAGGGACAGACAGCACAGAGCTGTCCAGATAGACACTGGTGTGTGTCACTGCTGGAAGGGGGAGACAGCACAGAGCTGTCCAGATAGACACTGGTGAGTGTCACTGCTGGAAGGGACAGACAGCACAGAGCTGTCCAGATAGACACTGGTGTGTGTCACTGCTGGAAGGGGGAGACAGCACAGAGCTGTCCAGATCGACACTGGTGTGTGTCACTGCTGGAAGGGACAGACAGCACAGAGCTGTCCAGATAGACACTGGTGTGTGTCACTGCTGGAAGGGACAGACAGCACAGAGCTGTCCAGATAGACAGTGGTGTGTGTCACTGCTGGAAGGGACAGGAAGCACAGAGCTGTCCAGATACACACGGTGTGTGTCACTGCTGGAAGGGACAGACAGCACAGAGCTGTCCAGATAGACACTGGTGTGTGTCACTGCTGGAAGGGACAGGCAGCACAGAGCTGTCCAGATAGACAGTGGTGTGTGTCACTGCTGGAAGGGACAGACAGCACAGAGCTGTCCAGATAGACACTGGTGTGTGTCACTGCTGGAAGGGACAGACAGCACAGAGCTGTCCAGATAGACACTGGTGTGTGTCACTGCTGGAAGGGGGAGACAGCACAGAGCTGTCCAGATAGACACTGGTGTGTGTCACTGCTGGAAGGGACAGACAGCACAGAGCTGTCCAGATAGACACTGGTGTGTGTCACTGCTGGAAGGGACAGACAGCACAGAGCTGTCCAGATAGACACTGGTGTGTGTCACTGCTGGAAGGGACAGACAGCACAGAGCTGTCCAGATAGACACTGGTGTGTGTCACTGCTGGAAGGGACAGACAGCACAGAGCTGTCCAGATAGACACTGGTGTGTGTCACTGCTGGAAGGGACAGACAGCACAGAGCTGTCCAGATAGACACTGGTGTGTGTCACTGCTGGAAGGGACAGACAGCACAGAGCTGTCCAGATAGACACTGGTGTGTGTCACTGCTGGAAGGGGGAGACAGCACAGAGCTGTCCAGATAGACACTGGTGTGTGTCACTGCTGGAAGGGGGAGACAGCACAGAGCTGTCCAGATAGACACTGGTGTGTGTCACTACTGGAAGGGACAGGCAGCACAGAGCTGTCCAGATCGACACTGGTGTGTGTCGCTGCTGGAAGGGACAGACAGCACAGAGCTGTCCAGATAGACACTGGTGTGTGTCACTGCTGGAAGGGACAGACAGCACAGAGCTGTCCAGATAGACACTGGTGTGTGTCACTGCTGGAAGGGACAGACAGCACAGAGCTGTCCAGATCGACACTGGTGTGTGTCACTGCTGGAAGGGGGAGACAGCACAGAGCTGTCCAGATAGACACTGGTGTGTGTCACTGCTGGAAGGGGGGACAGCACAGAGCTGTCCAGATAGACACTGGTGTGTGTCACTGCTGGAAGGGACAGACAGCACAGAGCTGTCCAAATAGACACTGGTGTGTGTCACTGCTGGAAGGGACAGACAGCACAGAGCTGTCCAGATAGACACTGGTGTGTGTCACTGCTGGAAGGGACAGACAGCACAGAGCTGTCCAAATAGACACTGGTGTGTGTCACTGCTGGAAGGGACAGACAGCACAGAGCTGTCCAGATAGACACTGGTGTGTGTCACTGCTGGAAGGGACAGACAGCACAGAGCTGTCCAGATAGACACTGGTGTGTGTCACTGCTGGAAGGGACAGACAGCACAGAGCTGTCCAGATAGACACTGGTGTGTGTCACTGCTGGAAGGGACAGACAGCACAGAGCTGTCCAGATCGACACTGGTGTGTGTCACTGCTGGAAGGGACAGACAGCACAGAGCTGTCCAGATAGACACTGGTGTGTGTCACTGCTGGAAGGGACAGACAGCACAGAGCTGTCCAGATAGACACTGGTGTGTGTCACTGCTGGAAGGGACAGACAGCACAGAGCTGTCCAGATAGACACTGGTGTGTGTCACTGCTGGAAGGGACAGACAGCACAGAGCTGCCCAGATAGACACTGGTGTGTGTCACTGCTGGAAGGGGGAGACAGCACAGAGCTGTCCAGATAGACACTGGTGTGTGTCACTGCTGGAAGGGACAGACAGCACAGAGCTGTCCAGATAGACACTGGTGTGTGTCACTGCTGGAAGGGACAGACAGCACAGAGCTGTCCAGATAGACACTGGTGTGTGTCACTGCTGGAAGGGACAGACAGCACAGAGCTGTCCAGATAGACACTGGTGTGTGTCACTGCTGGAAGGGGGTGACAGCTCAGAGCTGTCCAGATAGACACTGGTGTGTGTCACTGCTGGAAGGGGGAGACAGCACAGAGCTGTCCAGATAGACACTGGTGTGTGTCACTGCTGGAAGGGACAGACAGCACAGAGCTGTCCAGATAGACACTGGTGTGTGTCACTGCTGGAAGGGACAGACAGCACAGAGCTGTCCAGATAGACACTGGTGTGTGTCACTGCTGGAAGCGACAGACAGCACACAGCTGTCCAGATAGACACTGGTGTGTGTCACTGCTGGAAGGGACAGACAGCACAGAGCTGTCCAGATAGACACTGGTGTGTGTCACTGCTGGAAGCGACAGACAGCACACAGCTGTCCAGATAGACACTGGTGTGTGTCACTGTTGGAAGTGACAGACAGCACAGAGCTGTCCAGATAGACACTGGTGTGTGTCACTGCTGGAAGGGACAGACAGCACAGAGCTGTCCAGATAGACACTGGTGTGTGTCACTGCTGGAGGGGGAGACAGCACAGAGCTGTCCAGATAGACACTGGTGTGTGACCTGTCATTTTTATCAATGACCTAGAGGAAGGCGCAGAAGGGTGGGTGAGTAAATTTGCAGACGATACTAAAGTCGGTGGTGTTGTCGATAGTGTGGAAGGATGTAGCAGGTTACAGAGGGATATAGATAAGCTGCAGAGCTGGGCTGAGAGGTGGCAAATGGAGTTTAATGTAGAGAAGTGTGAGGTGATTCACTTTGGAAGGAATAACAGGAATGTGGAATATTTGGCTAATGGAAAAGTTATTGAAAGTGTGGATGAGCAGAGGGATCTAGGTGTCCATGTACATAGATCCCTGAAAGTTGCCACCCAGGTTGATAGGGTGGGGAAGAAGGCCTATGGAGTGTTGGCCTTTATTGGTAGAGGGATTGAGTTCCGGAGTCATGAGGTCATGTTGCAGCTGTACAGAACTCTGGTACGGCCGCATTTGGAGTATTGCGTACAGTTCTGGTCACCGCATTATAGGAAGGACGTGGAGGCTTTTGAACGGGTGCAGAGGAGATTTACCAGGATGTTGCCTGGTATTGAGGGAAAATCTTATGAGGAAAGGCTGATGGACTTGAGGTTGTTTTCGTCAGAGAGAAGAAGGTTAAGAGGAGACTTAATAGAGGCATACAAAATGATCAGGGGGTTAGATAGGGTGGACAGTGAGAGCATTCTCCCGCGGATGGAAATGGCTGGCACGAGGGGACATAGCCTTAAACTGAGGGGTAATAGATATAGGACAGAGGTCAGAGGTAGGTTCTTTACGCAAAGAGTGGTGAGGCCGTGGAATGCCCTACCTGCTACAGTAGTGAACTTGCCAACATTGAGGGCATTTAAAAGTTTATTGGATAAACATATGGATGATAATGGCATAGTGTAGGTTAGATGGCTTTTGTTTCGGTGCAACATCGTGGGCCGAAGGGCCTGTACTGCGCTGTATTGTTCTATGCTCTATGTTCTATGTCACTGCTGGAAAGGACAGACAGCACAGAGCTGTCCAGATAGACACTGGTGTGTGTCACTGCTGGAAGGGACAGACAGCACAGAGCTGTCCTGATAGACACTGGTGTGTGTCACTGCTGGAAGGGACAGACAGCACAGAGCTGTCCAGATGGACACTGGTGTGTGTCGCTGCTGGAAGGGCCAGACAGCACAGAGCTGTCCAGATAGACACTGGTGTGTGTCACTGCTGGAAGGGACAGACAGCACAGAGCTGTCCAGATAGACACTGGTGTGTGTCACTGCTGGAAGGGACAGACAGCACAGAGCTGTCCAGATAGACACTGGTGTGTGTCACTGCTGGAAGGGGGAGACAGCACAGAGCTGTCCAGATAGACACTGGTGTGTGTCACTGCTGGAAGGGACAGACAGCACAGAGCTGTCCAGATAGACAATGGTGTTTGTCACTGCTGGAAGGGACAGACAGCACAGACCTGTCCAGATAGACACTGGTGTGTGTCGCTGCTGGAAGGGACAGACAGCACAGAGCTGTCCAGATAGACACTGGTGTGTGTCGCTGCTGGAAGGGGAGAAGGAGACTCCTGTACTCACAGCCCTGGCACAATACTGACCGGGAAACGGTGGCACAGGCGTGTCCATGGGTCCAGCAGCACGGGGCTGCCCATGAAGCCTAGCTGGGCATGGAGACGGAGGGCAGGACGTGTGGCGAACGATGCATCAGGAGCGGCGCAGCACTGTGGCAGTGTTGCATTCACCTCAAATCTCGGGTGAACCGAGAGCCCGCCTGTTCACGCCAGCCTTCGTCACCATTAACCCGCCATTGGGAGACTTGCAACGGAATTTTACACCAGCGGGCTTTCGACTTTTGGACTCAAATCAGGAGTGCGATGGAATACTCTCCACTTGCCTGGATGAGTGCAGCTCCAACAACACTCAAGAAGCTCGACACCATCCAGGACAAAACAGCCCCGCTTGATTGCTCCCCTTCCACAAACATTCAAACCCTCCACCACCGACACACAGTGACAGCCGTGTGCACCATCTACAGGATGCACTGCAGTACCTCACCAAGGTTCCTTAGACAGCACCTTCCACCCCACGACCACTGCCATCTCGCAGGACAAGAGCAGCAGATACGTGGGAACCCCACCCCCTGGAGGTTCCCCTCCCAGTCACTCACCACCCTGACTGGGAAATATATCGCCCGTCCTTCACTGTCGCTGGGGCAACATCCTGGCACTCGCTCCCTAACAGCACAGTGGGTGCACCTACACCTCAGGGACTGCAGTGGTTCAAGAAGGCAGCTCACCACCACCTCCTGAAGGACAACTAGGGATGGTAAATAAATGCTGGCTTAACTAAAGGCACCCAGCGATGGGTGTGTCCAGAACCAGGGGTCACAGCCTGAGGATTCAGGGTAAACCATTTCGGACAGAGATGAGGAGACATTTCTTCACACAGAGAGTGGTGAGCCTGTGGAATTCATTACCACAGGAAGTAGTTGATGCTAAAACTTTGAATATATTCAAGAGGCGGCTGGATATAGCCCTTGGGGAGAATGGGACCGAAGGCTATGGGGAGAAAGCAGGATTAGGCTACTGAGTTGGATGATCAGCCATGATGGTGATGAATGGCGGAGCGGGCTCGAAGGGCCGAAAGGCCTCCTCCTGCTCCTATCTTCTATGTCTCTATGTATATATGTACCCACACCCCGTAAATGAATAAAAAAACTACTTTAAGAATTCTGTCCTCTCTGGGCCATTTACACTTTTATTCTGCCAATTAATATTGGGGAAGTTGAAATCCCCTGCTCATATTCCACTTTTATTTTTACATATCTGCTGTTGGATCTTTCCCTGACAGCTGGGTTCTGAAGTGCTCTCCCAGTAAAGTGATTGCTCCCTTTTTGTTTTGAAGTTTTACCCATGTGACCTCAGATCTTCTGGCTACTGAGATATTATAGCCAGACCGAGTTACATCCTACTGGAAAGTGGCCAACACTGAGTCTCTACCCAAATATGGGCATAACAATCGACTGGCTCAACAGGCAATATGTCATCGCAAGCGATTGAAAAATACTGGCTAAAGTTGGAGATGTGGACTTCCGGCGATGGCGGGACGGAGGCCGCCGTACTCTGGAGCGCTCGCGCTCGGGGATAAGGGGATCAGGGGTTATGGGGAGAAGGCAGGAGAATGGGGATGGGAAAATATCAGCCATGATTGAATGACGGAGCAGACCCGATGGGCCGAGTGGCCTAATTCTGCTCCTATGTCTTATGGTCTTATGGGTGCCGGGGGCAACGGATGCTGATAACGTTGTAGGACGGCACAGTGAGGAGAAATGGCCAAGTTTGGGGAAAAATCGGCCGTGATAAAGGAGGTTAATGAAGTCCGCCGGTGAGTGGAAAAGTCAGCGCAGGAACTGTAAGGAAAGCGGAGGCTGGGGCACCAGGGGAGGCCGCATCGCTCACAGCAGAAGAAATGACCAAAGTGATGGTTGTGGAACTTGCAAAACAGTTCACAAAGCACATGGAAGCGATGAAGAAGGAGATGGGGGCAGTGCTGGTGGAGGAGGCGATCGCCCCGGTGAGGGCGGCGGTATCGAGCGCAGTGGCGGAGGTGCGGGAGCAAGGCGAGACACTGAAGGAAGTGGAAGAGGCATCATCGCAGCACAGTGATCAACTCACCTCGATGGGGAAGGAGTTGCGGAAGGTGATAGAGACCAACAAGGGTCAGCGAGCCAAAATGGAAGACCTGGAAAACAGATCCAGGCGGCAGAATCTGAGGATTGTGGGTCTGCCCGAAGGGGTGGAAGGCCCGAGGCCGACGGAGTATTTTGCCACGACGTTGGCGGAGCTATTGGGGGAGAGGGACGATCCCTCTCGGTACGAACTGAATCGGGCTCATTGGTCGTGGAGGCCTATACCAAAGGGGAGTGAGCCGCCATGAGTAGTAACTGTGTGTTTCCGTAGGTAGAGCATGAAGGAGAAAGTCCTGAGCTGGGCAAAGCGGGAGATGCAGTGGGCTGGAGCTGGTGTACGTGTATACCAGGACTTTACGGTGGAGCTGGCGAGGAGGCGGGGGGCCTTCAGCCGGGTGAAGAGGGCACTGTACATCAGCAAGGTGCAGTGCAGCATTGTATATCCAGCTAAGTTGAGGGTGACCTACAAATCTAAGGACTTTTATTTTGGGACGGTGGAAGCGGGCGGAGGGGTTTGCGAAGGCAGAAGGACTGTGGCAGAATTGAGAAATGGGACTGAGAGCGGGTGGTGTACCGATGTAGCCTCATGTAACTTTATTGTTTCACTGCGTGTTGGTGTCTGTACTAAATGAGTCGACGCTGTATATTTGGACAAGGGAAGAGTTGGGACTTTCTTTTGCAATGATGGTTCTTTGGGGTTTGGGTGTGTATGCTGGGGTTGTGTGCTCAAGGGGATTTCTTGGTTTTCCTGGGACCGGGCAAGGAGGAAAGAGACCCGAGTGGGGGCCTCCACGCTGGCCGGTTTAAGCTGGCCAGTGAACGGGAGTGAGGTGGGGGGAGGGGCTGCGGCTATCGGAGCCTGGAAGAACGGGGTGAAAAGTTGGGGGTAGGAAGCGAGGTTGGGGGGAGGAGTTTACAAGAGGAAGTGGAGGGGAGGGGTCTGGGAGGGGGAGTGGGGGGTCTACATGGGTGTCACTCACGGCTCTTTCAGGGATTGGATGCCGTTGAATATTAGGGGGGTGGGGGGTTTGTGGGCGGTAGATTATATATGGTTAATGGTGGCCATAGGCCACTACTTTTTCTTTTTTTTCCCCTTGGGAGGTTTAGTTTTATTTGATGCTTATGTTGTCATGCGGGCCGTTGTTTGGAGGTTGGTGGGAGGATGGGATCGTTGTTGTTAATAAGGGGATTGACATTGTATTCGTTACCGTTTACTGTTTGTTGGTGGGGGGGTAAATTCTGAAGAAAAGGAATGTGGCGACTAGGGGCTTTTCACAGTAACTTCACTGAAGCCGACTTGTGACAATAAGCAATTATTATTATTATTCGATATTCACAGCCGATTTTCCCTCTTTCTACCGTCCTTCCCTTTTTGTTGGTATAAACCTTTGCTGAGCACTGTGATAAATCACTTGGAAGGTTCTCCACTGTTCCTCAACTGTTTCACCCTAAAGTCTTTGCTCCCAGTCTACCTTAGCTAGTTCTTCTCTCATCCCATTGTAATCTCCTTTGTTTAAGCACAAAACACTAGTGTTTGATTTTACCTTCTCACCCTCCATCTGTATTTTAAATTCCACCATATTGTGATCGCTCCTTCCGAGAGGATCCCTAACTGTGAGATCATGAATCAATCCTGTCTCATTACACAGGACCAGATCTAGGACCGCTTGTTCCCTCGTAGGTTCCATTACATACTGTTCTAGGAAACTATCGCGGATACATTCTATAAATTCCTCCTCAAGGCTGCCTTGACCAACCTGGTTAAACCAATTGGCATGGAGATTAAAATTCCCATGTTAACTGCTGTACCATTTCTACATGCATCTGTTATTTCTTTGTTTATTGCCTGCCCCACCATAATGTTACTATTTGGTGGCCTATAGACTACTCCTATCAGTGACTTTTTCGCCTTACTATTCCTGATTTCCACCCAAATGGATTCAACCTTATCCTCCATAGCACCGATGTCATCCCTTACTATTGCCCGGATGTCATCCTTAAATAACAGAGCTACACCACCTCCCTTACCATCCACTCTGTCCTTCCGAAAGGTTTGATACCCTCGGATATTTAACTCCCAGTCGTGACCATCCTTTAACCATGTTTCAGTAATGGCCACTAAATCATAGTCATTCACGATGATTTGCGCCATCAACTCATTTACCTTATTCCGAATACTACGAGCATTCAGGTAAAGTACACTTATGTTGGCTTTTATACTTCTGTTTTGAATCTTAGCACCTCGATCAGAAACCTCTCCTAAGTTATTTTTCCTTTTAACTTTTCTCCTAATTTTCCTTGTCGTTGAACCCATATCTTCATGTAACAACCTGCCACGACACATTCCATTTATGTTTTTACTTCCCGTTTTATTCCTTCTAGTATTCCTGGGCCTATTCACTGAGCTCCCCTCAGTCACTGTACCTTGTACTGTCGCCCTTTTTGATTTTTGACTATGGCTTCTCTGCCTTACACTTTCCCCCTTACTGCCTTTTATTTCTGAACTCCCCTAGACCCTTTCCAAGGCCAGCACCTCCTTCCTTCGACAAGGGGCCCAAAACTGTTCACAATGCTCCAAATGGGGTCTAACCAGAGCCTTATACAGCCTCAGAAGTCCATCCCTGCTCTTGTATTCTAGCCCTCTCGACATGAATGCTAACATTGCATTTGCCTTCCTAACTGCCGACTGAACCTGCACGTTAACCTTTCGAGAATCGTGAACAAGGACTCCCAAGTCCCTTTGTGCTTCTGATTTCCTGAGCATTTCCCCATTTAGAAAATAGTCTGTGCCTCCATTCCTCCTTCTAAAGTGCAGAACCTCACACAGAACCACATGGGAGTTCTGGGAAAGAGATGAAAACAATAGAATGAAAGATGAAAGGAGAAAAACAAATGAAAATGAAATGAAAATTGCTTGTTGTTACAAGTAGGCTTCAAATGAAGTTACTGTGAAAAGCCCCTAGTCGCCACATTCCGGCGCCTGTTCAGGGAGGCTGGTACGGGAATTGAACCGTGCTGCTGGCCTGCCCTGGTCTGCTTTCAAAGCCAGCTCTTTAGCCCTTTGCTAAACAGCCCCTGTAAATAAAGCTGTATAGCCTTTGTTTGCACTGGAGTGCTACATTGGGCTGGGGTAGAGTGCTTAAGTTGGAGTTTAGTGACAACGAGTTCAGTGAGGAGGGAGAGGGTGCCCCTTTCATTTACTACCTTTCCCCAGAACGGCGAATGACGGCGGACTTGCATTGGGGGCCATTGGGACCACCAACATCAACTTTTGGAGGTGATCTTACAGTTCAGAAAGTGACATGGTCCCAAAGGAAACAGCTGATTGGTAAGTGAGACGTACAGAGTATTTTCTTACTGTTTTTAAATGTAATATATTAGCTCAAATAAAGGGAGGGACTTTTGATTATGATAGAAGTGTTTTGAAATGAAAGAAGCTCCCAGCTTGATTAAATTCTATCAAAGGGCGTAACTGGCCTAATCTAGAGAGAAGTCAAGGCCTGGAAAGCATTGATAAGTGAGATGCTTCGGGTTCAAAGCAGGCATGTCGCCTCCAAAAATAAGAATGGATCTGTCAAATCTCGACCCCTGGTTATCGAGAAAAATACAGGGGAGGATTCAACAGAAAATGAAAGCTTATGATCGTCACAAAAAAACTCAACACAGGAATATAGAAAGTACAGGGATCAAGAAAAAAAGAAATAAGGAAATGAAAGAGAAGGCAGGAATAAATATTCGCAAGCAAGTTTAAGGAAAACCCAAAGATGTTTTACCAGTATATAAAGAGCAAAAGGATAGTTATGGAAAAATGGAACCTATCAGAGATGAAGAAGGAAACTTGTGTGAAGGTGCAGAGGATTTGCGAAGAGTGTTAAATGATTTCTGTCTCCATATTTACAAAGGAAAGAGATGATGTGGCTGTAGTAATCCAAGAGGTGCTGTGTGAAATAGTGCGTAAAATATTCGTAATGAGAGAGGAAGTGTTAGAGGACTTGGAATCCTTGCAAGTGGATAAGTCGCCAGGGTGCGATGGATTGTTTCCTAGGATATTGAAAGGAGCCAGGGAGGAAACAGCAGATGTTCTGAGGGTTATTGTCCAATATTTACTGGAAATGGGGAAGGTTCCAGGGCCTGGTGGAATTCAAACACGATTCCATTGTTTAAAAAGGTGACAAAGGAAATGTGAAACAATTATAGGATGGTTAGTCTTATTTCGGTGGTGGGAAAATTGTGAGAATCAATCCTGAAAGATCAGCTAAACTCACTTGGAAAGGCGTGGACTAGTCAGAGATAGTCAACGTGGCTTTGTTAAGGGAAGGTTTTGCCTTACAAATTTGATTGAATTCTTTGAGGAAGTGACAAGGGGGATCGATGGGGGTAACAGAGTAAATGTTATCTTCAAGGAGTCCTCAACCGTTCCTCATTCAACAAGCTCTTCATTCCAGGGATCATTCTTGTGAATCTCCTTTGGACCCTTTCCAAGGCCAGCACATCATTCCTTAGATACGGGCACAAAAGTGCTCACAATCCCCACTCTCTGCCTTCTGCCAGTCAGCCAATCCTCTATCCATGCCAGGATCTTACCCTGAACACCATGGGCTCTTAACTTATTTAATAGTCTCCTGTGCGGCACCTTGTCAAAGGCCTTCTGGAAATCTAAATAAATCACGTCCACAGGTTCTCCTTTGTCTAACTGTCTTACTACCTCCTCAAAGAACTCTAACAGATTTGACAGACATGACCTCCCTTTGACGAAGCCGTGCTGACTCAGTCCTATTTTACCGTGCACTTCCAAGTACTCCGCGATCTCATCTTTAATAACAGACCAATCTTACCAATGGCCGAATTCAGGCTAACCGGCCTATAATTCCCCGTCTTCTGTCTCCCTCACTTCTTAAACACGGTGTTACATTGGCCACTTTCCAGTCCTCTGGGACCCTTCCTGCCTCCACAATTTCCTCAGCTATCTCTTTTAGGACCCTGGGGCGTAGTCCATCCGGTCCAGGTGACTTATCCACCTTCAGACCTTTCAGTTTCCCCAGAACCTTCTTAGTGATGGTCACTGCACTCACCTCTGCCCCCTGGTTCTGGAGCTCTGGCATCCCACTGGTGTCTTCCACCGTGAAGACTGATGCAAAGTAACTATTCAGTTCCTCTGCCATTTCTTTGTTTCTGTTATTACTTCTCCAGCCTCATTTTCTATGGTCCAATACCAGCCTCCCCGAACAGGCGCCGGAATGTGGCGACTAGGGGCTTTTCACAGTAACTTCATTGAAGCCTACTTGTGACAATAAACGATTTTCATTTCATTTTTTCATTTCAATATCTATTCTTCCCTCGCTCTTATCTTTTATATATTGAAAAAACTCTTGCTATCTTCTTTGATAATACTAGCTAGCTTGCACTCATATTTCAGCTTCTCCCCCCTTATTGCGTTTTTAGTTGTCCTCTGCTCCCTTTTAAAGGCTTCCCAATCCTCTGGTTTCCCACTAATCCTCACCACTTTGTCTGCTCCCTCGTCAGCCATGGATGCCGTGTCCTCCCCTCAGCATGTTTCCTCCTCCTTGGGATGAATTTCTCTTGTGCCTCCTGAATAACCACCAAAAACCCCTGCCATTGCTGTTCCACTGTCTTCCCTGCTCGGCTCCTTCTCCAATCAACTCTGGCCAGCTCCTCCCTCATGTCTTTGTGTAGTTACCCTTATTTAATTGTAATCCCGTTACATCTGATTGCAGCTTCTCCCTCTCAAACTGCAGGGAAAATTCTATCATATTGTGGTCACTGCTCCCTAAGGGTTCCTTCACCTTAAGTTCCCTAATCAAGTCTGCCTCATCACACATCACCAAATCCAGAATTGCCTGTTCCCTAGTGGGCTCTGTCACAAACTGCTCCAAAAAAACATCTCTTAAACATTCAACAAATTCCCTTTCTTGGGATCCACAACCAACCTGATTTTCCCAGTCCACCTGCATATTGAAGTCCCCCATGATTATTGTAATAATGCCTTTTTTACATGCCGTTTCCAACTCCTTACTCATGCACGAAGACACCCAGGTCCCTCTGCATCGGAGCACCCCAAAGTCTCTCCCATTTAGCTAATAAGTTGCCTTCCCATTATTTCGACCAAAATGGGCGAGCTCACTCTTATCCATGTTAAACTCCACCTGCCACATCTTGGCCCACTCTCCTAATCTATCTCTCCATTTGTAACGTTCTTATTTCCTCATTGCAACATCTATTTGTGTGTCACATGCGAATTTGGTTAAAAACTCCAAAATGATTCGGATGGAGTGGAGCGAGCAGGAAAGTGGCAGATGGAATTGAACGCTGATAAGTGTGAGGTAATACATTGGGAGGGGTCAAACAGTAAAAGGAAATATACAATAAACGGGAATATACTGAGAGGGGTAGCTGAATTGAGAGATGTTGGCGTGCAAGTTCACAGGTCCCTAAAAATAGTCCCGGTAGATTAGGTTGTAAAGAAGCAAAGCTCTCCTTCATTGGCAGAGGTATAGAACACCGTGGGGTCTGTTTAGCTCACTCGGCTGGACAGCTGGTTCGTGATGCAGAACGAGGCCAGCAGCGTGGGTTCAATTCCTGCACTGGCTGAGGTAATTCATCAAGCTCGCCTTCTCAACCTCGCCCCTCGCCTGAGGTGTGGTGACCCTCAGGTTAAACCACCTCCAGTCAGCTCCCCCCCTCAAAGGGGACAGCAGCCGAAGGTCATCTGGGACTATGGCAACTTTACTTGAAAATGCAAGTAGCGATCTAATGTTGGGACCGGATAAGACAGTGGTGAGTGCAGAACTGGAATATTGTGTGCAGTTCTGGTCACCACATCACAGAAAGGGTGGATTTCTCTGGAGAGACTAGAAAGGTGCCAGGGCTGGAGAATTGTAGCTACAAGGAGAGGTTGGGGTTATTATCCTTTGAACAGAGAAGGATTTAGGTGTCTCAAATTGTGAGGGATAGAGAGAGTAGACAGAAGGAACCTTTTTCCATTGTCTGTGAGTTCAAAACCCATGGATGATCGATTCAAGCTCAGTGGCTGGAGGATTAGAAGGGACATGAGGAAAATCCTGTCTTGCACAGAGTGTTGGGTGTGTGGAATTCATGCCTGAATTGGTGGTGGAGGCAGAGACCGTATACGTTTTTAAAAAGCACCTGGATTTAAGTGTTGTAAACTCCATATACTGGAGTTGTAAACTCCATTATACTACTACTAGGGAACAGGCAATTCTGGATTTGGTGATGTGAAGCTTGACCGTGTGAAGTACAATGGGATGAGAAAGGACACCTGGATGTATTTGGGTTAGCATGGACAAGACAGTTCGAATGGCCCCATTTATGGGCTGTATCATTTCTCTGGTTCTGTGTCTGTGGTGCTATCTTGTGATCTTGAAGAGCACGCGTGCAGAAACCCGACCTGTGAAGAATGCAGCTTGCAGCCGCCCTCACAGACCGAGCAGCTGCTGGAGATGTTTGTGGTACCTTTACTGGTGTTTGTATTGAGGAAATCTATGAGGACTCTTGCCTAAAAGGGATGTTTAGCTTTGAGTTTAACAAGCAGAAATCGTTTTGAGACCTACTGTCAACTATGGAACTGTAATTCAACCACCATTAATCATTAAACATTCACCCTCAACCACCATTAACCATTAAACATTCACCCTCAACCACCATTAACCATTAAACATTCACCCTCAACCACCATTAACCATTAAACAATCACCCTCAACCACCATTAACCATTAAACATTCACCCTCAACCACCATTAACCATTAAACATTCACCCTCAACCACCATTAACCATTAAACAATCACCCTCAACCACCATTAACATTAAACATTCACCCTCAACCACCATTAACCATTAAACATTCACCCTCAACCACCATTAACCATTAAACATTCACCCTCAACCACCATTAACCATTAAACATTCACCCTCAACCATCATTAACCATTAAACATCACCCTCAACCACCATTAACCATGAAACATTCACCCTCAACCACCATTAACCATTAAACATTCACCGTCAACCACCATTAACCATTAAACATTCACCCTCAACCACCATAAACAATTAAACATTCACCCTCAACCACCATTAACCATTAAACATTCACCCTCAACCACCATTAACCATTAAACATTCACCCTCAACCACCATTAACCATTAAACATTCACCCTGAACCATCATTAACCATTAAACATCACCCTCAAGCACCATTAACCATTAAACATTCACCCTCAACCACCATTAACCATTAAACATTCACCCTCAACCTCCATTAACCATTAAACATTCACCCTCAACCATCATTAACCATTAAACATTCACCCTCAACCACCATTAACCATGAAACATTCCCCCTCAACCACCATTAACCATTAAACATTCACCCTCAACCACCATTAACCATTAAATATTCACCCTCAACCACCATTAACCATTAAACATTCACCCTCAACCACCATTAACCATTAAACATTCACCCACAACCACCATTAACCATTAAACATTCACCCTCAAACACCATTAACCATTAAACATTCACCCTCAACCACCATAAACCATTACACATTCACCCTCAACCACCATTAACCATTAAACATTCACCCTCAACCACCAATAACCATTCAACATTCACCCTCAACCACCATTAACCATTAAACATTCATCCACAACCACAATTAACCATTAAACATTCACCCTCAACCACCATTAACCAATAAACATTCACCCACAACCACAATTAACCATTAAACATTCACCCACAACCACCATAAATCATTAAACATTCACCCTCAACCACCATTAACCATTAAACATTCACCCTCAACCACCATAAACCATTAAACATTCACCCTCAACCACCATTAACCATTAAACATTCACCCTCAACCACCATTAACCATTAAACATTCACCCTCAACCACATTAACCATTAAACATTCACCCTCAACCACCATTAACCATTAAACAATCACCCTCAAACACCATTAACCATTAAACATTCACCCTCAACCACCATTAACCATTAAACATTCACCCTCAACCACCATTAACCATTAAACATTCACCCTCAACCACCATTAACCATTAAACATTCACCCTCAACCATCATTAACCATTAAACATCAC
This sequence comes from Scyliorhinus torazame, assembly GCF_047496885.1. NCBI lineage: Eukaryota > Metazoa > Chordata > Chondrichthyes > Carcharhiniformes > Scyliorhinidae > Scyliorhinus > Scyliorhinus torazame. The sequence goes on from NC_092710.1 coordinate 363,717,998, forward strand.
CCTCAACCACCATTAACCATGAAACATTCACCCTCAACCACCATTAACCATTAAACATTCACCCTCAACCACCATTAACCATTAAACATTCACCCTCAACCACCATTAACCATTAAACATTCACCCTCAACCACCATTAACCATTAAACATTCAGCCTCAACCACCATTAACCATGAAACATTCACCCTCAACCACCATTAACCATTAAACATTCACCCTCAACCATCATTAACCATTAAACATTCACCCTCAACCACCATTAACCATGAAACATTCCCCCTCAACCACCATTAACCATTAAACATTCACCCTCAACCACCATTAACCATTAAATATTCACCCTCAACCACCATTAACCATTAAACATTCACCCTCAACCACCATTAACCATTAAACATTCACCCACAACCACCATTAACCATTAAACTTTCACCCTCAAACACCATTAACCATTAAACATTCACCCTCAACCACCATAAACCATTACACATTCACCCTCAACCACCATTAACCATTAAACATTCACCCTCAACCACCATTAACCATTCAACATTCACCCTCAACCACCATTAACCATTAAACATTCACCCACAACCACAATTAACCATTAAACATTCACCCACAACCACCATAAACCATTAAACATTCACCCTCAACCACCATTAACCATTAAACATTCACCCTCAACCACCATAAACCATTAAACATTCACCCACAACCACCATTAACCATTAAACATTCACCCTCAACCACCATTAACCTTTAAACATTCACCCTCAACCACCATTAACCATTAAACATTCACCCTCAATCACCATTAACCATTAAACATTCACCCTCAACCACCATTAACCATTAAACATTCACCCTCAACCACCATTAACCATTAAACATTCACCCTCAACCACCATTAACCATTAAACATTCACCCACAACCACAATTAACCATTAAACATTCACCCACAACCACCATAAACCATTAAACATTCACCCTCAACCACCATTAACCATTAAACATTCACCCTCAACCACCATAAACCATTAAACATTCACCCACAACCACCATTAACCATTAAACATTCACCCTCAACCACCATTAACCTTTAAACATTCACCCTCAACCACCATTAACCTTTAAACATTCACCCTCAACCACCATTAACCTTTAAACATTCACCCTCAACCACCATTAACCATTAAACATTCACCCTCAATCACCATTAACCATTAAACATTCACCCTCAACCACCATTAACCATTAAACATTCACCCTCAACCACCAGAAACCATTAAACATTCACCCTCAACCACCATTAACCATTAAACATTCACCCTCAACCACCATTAACCATTAAACATTCACCCTCAACCACCATTAACCATTAAACATTCACCCTCAACCACATTAACCATTAAACATTCACCCTCAACCACCATTAACCATTAAACATTCACCCTCAACCACCATTAACCTTTAAACATTCACCCACAACCACCATTAACCATTAAACATTCACCCTCAACCACCATTAACCTTTAAACATTCACCCTCAACCACCATTAACCATTAAACATTCACCCTCAATCACCATTAACCATTAAACATTCACCCTCAACCACCATTAACCATTAAACATTCACCCTCAACCACCAGAAACCTTTAAACATTCACCCTCAACCACCATTAACCATTAAACATTCACCCTCAACCACCATTAACCATTAAACATTCACCCTCAACCACATTAACCATTAAACATTCACCCTCAACCACCAGTAACCATTAAACATTCACCCTCAACCACCATTAACCATTAAACATTCACCCTCAACCACCATTAACCATTAAACATTCACCCTCAACCACCAGTAACCATTAAACATTCACCCTCAACCACCATTAACCATTAAACATTCACCCTCAATCACCATAAACCATTAAACATTCACCCTCAACCACCATTAACCATTAAACATTCACCCTCAACCACCATCAACCATTAAACATTCGCCCTCAACCACCATTAACCATTAAACATTCACCCTCAACCACCATTAACCATTAAACATTCACCCTCGATCACCATAAACCATTAAACATTCACCCTCAACCACCATTAACGATTAAACATTCACCCTCAACCACCATTAACCATTAAACATTCACCCTCAACCACCATTAACCATTAAACATTCACCCTCAACCATCATTAACCATTAAACATTCACCCTCAACCACCATTAACCATTAAACATTCACCCTCGATCACCATAAACCATTAAACATTCACACTCAACCACCATTAACCATTAAACATTCACCCTCAACCATCATTAACCATTAAACATTCACCCTCAACCACCATTAAACATTCACCCTCAACAACAATTAACAATTAAACATTCACCCTCAACCACCATTAACCATTAAACATTCACCCTCAACCACCATTAACCATTAAACATTCACCCTCAACCACGATTAACCATTAAACATTCACCCTCAATCACCACAAACCATTAAACATTCACCCTCAACCACGATTAACCATTAAACATTCACCCTCAATCACCACAAACCATTAAACATTCACCCTCAACCACCATTAACCATTAAACATTCACCCTCAACCACCATTAACCATTAAACATTCACCCTCAACCACCATAAACCATTAAACATTCACCCTCAACCACCATTAACCATTAAACATTCACCCTCAACCACCATTAACCATTAAAAATTTACCCTCAACCACCATTGACCATTAAACATTCACCCTCAACCACCATTAATCATTAAACATTCAACCTCAACCACCATTAACCATTAAACATTCACCCTCAACCACCAGTAACCATTAAACATTCACCCTCAATCACCATTAACCATTAAACATTCACCCTCAATCACCATAAACCATTAAACATTCACCCTCGACCACCATTAACCATTAAACATTCACCCTCAACCACCATTAACCATTAAACATTCGCCCTCAACCACCATAAACCATTAAACATTCACCCTCAACCACCATTAAACATTAAACATTCACCCTCAACCACCATTAACCATGAAACATTCACTCTCAACCACCATAAACCATTTAACATTCACCCTCAACCACCATAAACCATTAAAGATTCACCCTCAACCACCATTAACCATTAAACATTCACCCTCAACCACCATTAACCATTAAACATTCACCCTCAACCACCATAAACCATTAAAGATTCACCCTCAACCACCGTTAACCATTAAACATTCACCCTCAACCACCATTAACCGTTAAACATTCACCCTCAACCACCATAAACCATTAAACATTCACCCTCAACCATCATTAACCATTAAACATTCACCCTCAACCACCATTAACCATTAAACATTCACCCTCAACCACCATAAACCATTCAACATTCACCTTCAACCACCATTAACCATTAAACATTCACCCTCAACCACCATTGATCATTAAACATTCACCCTCAACCATCATAAACCATTAAACATTCACCCTCAACATCCATTAACCATTAAACATTCACCCTCAACCACCATTAACCATTAAACATTCACCCTCAACCACCATAAACCATTAAACATTCACCCTCAATCATCATAAACCATTAAACATTCACCCTCAACCACCATTAACCATTAAACATTCACCCTCAACCACCATTAACCATTAAACATTCACCCACAACCACCATTAACCATTAAACATTCACTCTCAACCACCATTGATCATTAAACATTCACCCTCAACCATCATAAACCATTAAACATTCACCCTCAACATCCATTAACCATTAAACATTCACCCTCAATCATCATAAACCATTAAACATTCACCCTCAACCACCATTAACCATGAAACATTTACCCTCAACCACCATTAACCATTAAACATTCACCCACAACCACCATTAACCATTAAACATTCACCCTCAACCACCATTGATCATTAAACATTCACCCTCAACCATCATAAACCATTAAACATTCACCCTCAACCATCATAAACCATTAAACATTCACCCTCAACATCCATTAACCATTAAACATTCACCCTCAACCACCATTAACCATTAAACATTTCACCCTCAACCACCATTAACCATTAAACATTCACCCTCAACCACCATTAACCATTAAACATTCACCCTCAACCACCATTAACCATTAAACATTCACCCTCAATCATCATAAACCATTAAACATTCACCCTCAACCACCATTAACCATTAAACATTCACCCTCAACCACCATTAACCATTAAACATTCACCCTCAATCATCATAAACCATTAAACATTCACCCTCAACCACCATTAACCATTAAACATTCACCCTCAACCACCATAAACCATTAAACATTCACCCTCAATCATCATAAACCATTAAACATTCACCCTCAACCACCATTAACCATTAAACATTCACCCTCAACCACCATTAACCATTAAACATTCACCCTCAACCACCATAAACCATTAAACATTCACCCTCAACCAGCATTAACCATTAAACATTCACCCTCAACCACCATTAACCATTAAACATTCACCCTCAATCATCATAAACCATTAAACATTCACCCTCAACCACCATTAACCATTAAACATTCACCCTCAACCACCATTAACCATTAAACATTCACCCTCAATCATCATAAACCATTAAACATTCATCCTCAACCACCATTAACCATTAAACATTCACCCTCAACATCCATTAACCATTAAACATTGTCCCTCAACCACCATTAACCATTAAACATTCACCCTCAACCACCATAAACCATTAAACATTCACCCTCAACCACCATTAACCATTAAACATTCACCCTCAACCACCATAAACCATTAAACATTCACCCTCAACCAGCATTAACCATTAAACATTCACCCTCAACCACCATTAACCATTAAACATTCACCCTCAACATCCATTAACCATTAAACATTGTCCCTCAACCACCATTAACCATTAAACATTCACCCTCAACCACCATAAACCATTAAACATTCACCCTCAACATCCATTAACCATTAAACATTGTCCCTCAACCACCATTAACCATTAAACATTCACCCTCAACCACCATAAACCATTAAACATTCACCCTCAACCACCATTAACCATTAAACATTCACCCTCAACCAGCATTAACCATTAAACATTCACCCTCAACCAGCATTAACCATTAAACATTCACCCTCAACCACCATTAACCATTAAACATTCACCCTCAACCATCATAAACCATTAAACATTCACCCTCAACCACCATAAACCATTAAACATTCACCCTCAACCACCATTAACCATTAAACATTCACCCTCAACCACCATTAACCTTTAAACATTCACCCACAACCACCATTAACCATTAAACATTCACCCTCAACCACCATTAACCTTTAAACATTCACCCTCAACCACCATTAACCATTAAACATTCACCCTCAATCACCATTAACCATTAAACATTCACCCTCAATCACCATTAACCATTAAACATTCACCCTCAACCACCATTAACCATTAAATAACTGGACGCAGCTAGTTACACAGGATTTCTCTTTAACAAGGTAGAATTTCCTGTCACTGAGTCTCAGACAGGAGCCAGCATTCCCGCAGCATCCACCGAGCTGAGAGAGATGCAGTTTCTCAGCTTCCACAAGGGTTCATGTCGACTCCAAGAGCGGGTTGATGCCTGACAAGGAGCCTTTATTACACTCGGGAAATTCAGCAACCACAGCTGGAATCTCACTCCCAGCACAGGTGGGAAACCTTCCCGGATTCTGGAAACATAAAGCCTGAAGGTATCAAAGAAGTAGGGCTCAGGGGATCATGGGATATGGGGGAAGGAGTGATCAGGGTATTGAACTTGATGGTCAGCCATGATGATAATGATTAGCGGAGCAGGCTCGAGGGGCCGAATGGCCTCCTCCTGCTTCTATTTTCTCGGTTTGTTTCTATGTGTGTAAGTAGCCCAAATAGCGCCTCAACCCACTGGTCACATGTGAGCGAGGAACGCTCTGGGATTGACAATTCTTTGCTCAGTGTGTCAGTCTGTACAGAAAGTTTCAAACGTGACAGGTTAAAGAGTGAGTGGCTGTTTTATAATCTGTTGTTACTTTGAAGGAACATCTGACATACCTGCAACATTCCCACAACGTGCATAACTGAATAGTTTCTCCTGACCGATCGCCAGCGCACTTTCAATATCCACGGCATCAACTTCTGTTTCAACCCATTGGCGAAATTTGAATTCCATCTCAATATAATTCTAAAACAAGAAAATAAAATCTATCACCATAAGACCATAAGACCATAAGACATAGGTGCGGAAGACAGGCCATTCAGCCCATCGAGTCCACTCCACCATTCAATCATGGCTGATTTCAACTCCATTTACCCGCTCTCTCTCCATAGCCCTTAATTCCTCAAGAAATCAAGAATTTGTCAACTTCTGTCTTAAAGACACTCAACGTCCCGGCCTCCACCGCCCTCTGTGGCAATGAATTCCACAGACCCACCACTCTCTGGCTGAAGAAATTTCTCCTCATCCCTGTTCTCAAGTGACTCCCTTTTATTCTAAGGCTGTGCCCCCGGGTCCTAGTCTCCCCTGCTAATGGAAACAACTTCCCTACATCCACCCTATCTAAGCCATTCATTATCTTGTAAGTTTCTATTAGATCTCCCCTCAACCTCCTAAACTCCAATGAATATAATCCCAGGATCCTCAGACGTTCATCGTGTGTTAGGCCTACCATTCCTGGGATCATCCGTGTGAATCTCCACTGGACCCGCTCCAGTGCCAGTATGTCCTTCCTGAGGTGTGGGGCCCATGTGACACAGCTGAACTCGCACCAAAACACATCAGTGTTGAGGGGACTGTCCTCGTTCCCAGGTGTGGGAGCAGTATTCATGTCCTGCATGGACTGACCTGGTAAAAGAGTTTGGAATTTTTGATGGGAGTCTTGGCATCACCACTTCCAGATTGATTTTCCTGACCCCCTCATGCACTCTTTCAACTTTAGAGTTATCCTGCCCATTGGGCCTCACACCTTCCCCTTGGGCTTTCAATGAAACAAATATGGAGAATGTTCTGGAAGGCCATCGACACTGAATCATGTCCAGTAATTGTGTTTCCCTTTGGCTGTTTTACCACATTACTGAAACAGAAAGGTTTCAATGGGTTAGGAATTGGTCCTCGTATCCAGGCACTAATCCAGGATGAAAATAAAACAATGTCATTGGACCATAAGAAATAGGAGCTGGAATCGGCCCAATAACTCCTCAAGCCTTTTTTTTGAAGCATTTGTAATTTTCACAATTTAACATATTGACATTTCTAAAACAATCGCGCGGGTTGACGCACAAAATACCCCCTAAAAGAACAAACAATAAACCACGTCCCCCTCTTCATCGGTCGGGGCATTGAATATAAAAATTGGCAAGTCATGCTGCCGCTGTACAGGACCTGAGTTAGGCCTCATTTGGAATATTGTGTACAATTCTGGTCGCCACACAACCAGAAGGATGTGGAGGCTTTGGCGAGGGTACGGAAGCGGTTTACGAGGATGTTGCCTGGTATGGAGGCGATTAGCTATGCGGAGAAGTTAGATAAACCCGGTCTGTTCTCACTGGAACGACGGAGGTTGAGAGGCGGCCTGATAGAGGTCTACAAGATTATGAGGGGCATGGACAGAGTGGATGGTCAGAGGCTCTTTCCTAGGGCAAGAGAGTCAAGTACTGGGGGACATAGGTTTAAAATGCGTGGGGAAAAGTTTAGAACAGATGTGCGAGGCACGTTCTTTACACAGAGGGTGGTGTGTATGGACCGCGCTGCCTGGGGAGGGGGTGGGAGCAGGTACGATAGCGGCATTTAAGGGACATCTAGACAAATATATGAATAGGGTGGGAATGGAAGGATACGGACTCTGTAAGTTCAGACGGGTTTTGTTTAGGCAGGTACCATGGATAGCACGGGCTTGGAGGGCCGAAGGGCCTGTTCCTGTGCTCTATTGTTCTTTGTTCTTTTTTCGATCAGGGGTTCCCGTACCAGCCTCCCCGAACAGGTGCCGGAATGTGGCGACTAGGGGCTTTTCACAGTAACTTCATTGAAACCTACTCGTGACAATAAGCGATTTTCATCCCGGAGGGGTTGGAGTTCCCGAGGGTGGGGAGGACCTGGTGGAGGGATCGGGAGCCTCCATTGGGCTGGTGGAGGTGGTGGTGGGTGTGGGGGCAATGCAGACAGGGGAGGCCCCGGTGAAGTTGACAAAAGGTTTCCTGGGACCTGGGGTCCCTGCTGGTGAGGGCGTTCAATGAGGTGAGGGAGCAGGGGGTGCTCCCCCCAACGTTATCACAGGCCTCCACCTCCTTAATTCTAAAAAGGGCCAAGGATCCGGAGCAGTGAGGGCCCTGCCGGCCAATTTCACGGTTAAATGTGGGCTCCAATTTACTGGCCAAGATCTTGGCTTCAAGGATTGAGGACTGTGAGCCGGGGGTGATAGGGGAGGACCAGGCGGGGTTTGTTAAGGGGAGGCATCAGGCGGTTGTTGAAAGTGATCATGACGCCCCCGGAGGGGCGACGTGGGAAAGTGGTGGTTGCCATGGATGCGGAGAAGGCCTTCGGCTGGGTGGAGTGGGACTACCTGTGGGAGGTGCTGGGATGGTTTGGGACAGGGGTTTGTGGATTGGGTCCGGCTGTTGTACCGGGCGCCCGCAGCGAGTGTGAACCGGGTGAGTTTGGAATATTCCGGGCCACACCGGGGCACGAGGAGGGGTGTCCACTCTCCCCACTGCTCGTTGCCTTGGCAATTGGCGATGGCGCTGAGAGCATCAAGGGACTGGCGGGGGATAGTACGGTGGGGGGGGGGAACAAAGGGCCTCGCTGTACGCGGACGACCTGCTTCTCGACATTTCAAACCCTTTGGGAGGTATTGGGGGATTCTGGGTACATTGGAGGAGTTTGGTGGGTTTTCGGGATAGAAAGTGAATGTGGGGAAGAGCGAGGATTTCCGATTCCGGCGAGGGGGCAGGAGAGGAGGTTGGGGGAGTTGCCGTTTCGGGTGGTGGGGGGGGGGGTTTCGGTATTTGGGCATTCAGCTGGCCTGGGGGTGGGAGCGGCTGCACAAGCTGAATCTGGCCGTGTTGGGGAACAGATGAAGGGGGGTTTTAGGAGGTGGGATGTGCCCCCGCTGTCGCTGGCAGGACGGGTGTAATCGGTGAAGGTGACGGTTCTCCCGAGGGTCTTGTTTGTGTTCCAGAATCTCCCGATCCTCATTCCTGAGGCTTTGTAGGAGGGTGAATGCGCTGATTTGGAGATTTGTTGGGGGGGTAAGGCCCCGCGGGTGAGGAAGGTGCTGCTGGAGCGGGGTCCGGGGTGGGGGGGTTGCGGGTGGGGTGGGGGAGGGTGGGGGTCAGCTCACCCAAACTTGATGAATTATTGTTGGGTGGCAAATGTAGCCATGGTTAGGAAGTGTGGATGGGGGAGGGGACGGTGTGGGTGTGGATGGGGGAGGGGTCATGTGGATGTGGGAGGGGTCGGTGTGGGTGTGGATGGGGAGTGGTCGGTGTGGGTGTGGATGTGGGAGGGGACGGTGTGGGTGTGGATGGGGGAGGGGTCATGTGGATGTGGGAGGGGTCGGTGTGGGTGTGGATGGGGGAGGGGTCGGTGTGGGTGTGGATGTGGGAGGGGACGGTGTGGGTGTGGATGGGGGAGGGGTCATGTGGATGTGGGAGGGGTCGGTGTGGGTGTGGATGGGGAGTGGTCGGTGTGGATGGGGAGGGGACGGTGTGGGTGTGGATGGGGAGGGGACGGTGTGGGTGGGGGAGGGGTCGGTGTGGGTGTGGATGGGGGAGGGGACGGTGTGGGTGGGGGAGGGGTCAGTGTGGGTGTGGGCGGGGGAGGGGTCGGTGTGGATGGGGGAGGGGTCGGTGTGGGTGTGGATGGGGGAGGGGTCGGTTTGGGTGTGGATAGGGGAGGGGTCGGTGTGGGTGTGGATGGGGGAGGGGACGGTGTGGGTGTGGATCGGGGAGGGGTCGGTGTGGGAGTGGATGGGGGAGGGGTCGGTGTGGATCGGGGAGGGGTCGGTGTGGATGGGGGAGGGGTCGGTGTGGGAGTGGATGGGGGAGGGGTCGGTGTGGGAGTGGATGGGGGAGGGGTCGGTGTGGGTGTGGATGGGGGAGGGGTCGGTGTGGGTGTGGATGGGGGAGGGGTCGGTGTGGGTGGGGAGGTGTGGGTGTGGGTGGGGGAGGGGTCAGTGTGGGTGGGGCAGGGGTCGGTGTGGGTGTGTGTGGGGGAGGGGTCGGTGTGTGTTGGTGGGGGAGGGGCCGGTGTAGGTGGGGGAGGGGTCGGTGTGGGTGGGGGAGGTGTTGGTGTGGGTGTGGATGGGGGAGGGGTCGGTGTGGATGGGGGTGGGGTCAGTGTGGCTGTGGATGGGGGTGGGGAGGGGGAGGTGTGCGTGTGGGTGGCAGAGGGGTCAGTGTGAGGGTGGGTGGGGGAGGGGACGATGCGTGTGTTGGTGGGGGAGGGGCTGGTGTGGGTGGGTGTGGGGTCGATGTGGGTGTGGATGTGGTCGATGTGGATGGGGAGGGGTCGGTGTGGGTATGGAAGGGGGAGGGGTCTGTGTGGGTGGGGGAGGGGTCGGTGTGGGTGTGGATGGAGGAGGGGTCAATGTGGGTGGGGAGGGGGAGGTGTGGGTGGGGGAGGGGTCGGTGTGTGTGTTGGTGCGGGAGGGTCCGGTGTGGGTGGGTGTGGGGTCGGTGTGGATGGGGGAGGGGTCAGTGTGGCTGTGGATGGGGGTGGGGTGGGTGTGGATGGGGGAGGGGTCGATGTGGATGGGGGAGGGGTCGGTGTGGGTGTGGATGGGGAGGGGTCGTTGTGGATGGGGGAGGGGTCAGTGTGGGTGGGGAGGGGTCGGTGTGGGTGTGGATGGGGAGGGGTCGTTGTGGATGGGGGAGGGGTCTGTGTGGGTGGGGGAGGTGTCGGTGAGGGTGGGGGAGGGGTCGGTGAGGGTGGGGGAGGGGTCGGTGTGGATGGGGGAGGGGTCGGTGTGGGTGTGCAAGGGGAGGGGTCTGTGTGGATGGGGGAGGGGTCGGTGTGGGTGGGGGAGGGGTCGGTGTGGGTGTGGTTGGGGGGGGGGTCGGTGTGGGTGTGGATGGGGGAGGGGTAGGTGTGGGTGTAGATGGGGAGGGGTCGGTGTGGTGGGGAGGGGTCGGTCTGGATGGGGAGGGGTCGGTGTGGGTGGGGGAGGGGTCGGTTTGGGTGTGGATGGGGAAGGGGTCAGTGTTGGTGTGGATGGGGGAGGGGTCGGTGTGGATGGGGGAGGGGTCGGTGTGGATGGGGAGGGGTCGGTGTGGGTGTGGATGGGGGTGGGGTGGGTGTGGGTGTGGATGGGGGAGGGGTCGGTGTGGATGGGGTGGGGTCAGTGTGGCTGTGGATGGGGGTGGGGAGGGGGAGGTGTGCGTGTGGGTGGCAGAGGGGTCAGTGTGAGGGTGGGTGGGGAGGGGTCAGTGTGAGGGTGGGTGGGGGAGGGGTCGATGTGTGTGTTGGTGGGGGAGGGGCCGGTGTGGGTGGGTGTGGGGTCGATGTGGGTGTGGATGTGGTCGATGTGGATGGGGGAGGGGTCGGTGTGGGTGTGGATGGGGGAGGGGTCGTTGTGGACGGGGGACGGGTCAGTGTGGGTGGGGAGGGGTCGGTGTGGGTGTGGAAGGGGGAGGGGTCTGTGTGGGTGGGGGAGGAGTCGGTGTGGGTGTGGATGGGGGAGGGGTCGATGTGGGTGGGGAGGGGGAGGTGTGGGTGGGGGAGGGGTCGGTGTGTGTGTTGGTGCGGGAGGGGCCGGTGTGGGTGGGTGTGGGGTCGGTGTGGTTGGGGGAGGGGTCAGTGTGGATGGGGAGGGGTCGGTGTGGGTGGGGGAGGGGTCGGTTTGTGTGTGGATGGGGAGGGGGAGGTGTGGATCGAGGAGGGGTCGGTGTGGGTGTGGATGGGGGAGGGGTCGGTGTGGATGGGGAGGGGTCGGTGCGGGAGCGGATGGGGGAGTTGTCGGTGTGGGTGTGGATGGGGGAGGGGTCGGTGTGGGTGGGGAGGGGGTGGTGTGGGTGGGGGAGCGGTCGGTGTGGGTGTGGGTGGGGGAGGGGTTGGTGTGGATGGGGAGGGGTCGGTGTGGGTGTGGATGGGGGAGGGGTCGGTGTGGGTGTGGATGGGGGAGGGGTCGGTGTGCGTGTGGAAGGGGGAGGGGTCAGTGTGGATGGGGGAGGGGCCGGTGTGTGGGTGTGGATGGGGAGGGTTCGGTGTGGATGGGGAGGGGTCGGTGTGGCTGTGGATGGGGGTGGGGTCGGTGTGTGTGTGGATGGGGAGGGGTCGGTGTGGGTGTGGATGGGGGAGGTGTCGGTGTGGATGGGGGAGGGGTCGGTTTGGGTGTGGATGGGGAGGGGGAGGTGTGGATCGAGGAGGGGTCGGTGTGGGTGTGGATGGGGGAGGGGTCGGTGTGGATGGGGAGGGGTCGGTGCGGGAGCGGATGGGGGAGGGGTCGGTGTGTGTGTGGATGGGGAGGGGTCGGTGTGGGTGTGGATGGGGGAGGGGTCGGTGTGGATGGGGGAGGTGTCGGTGTGGGTGTGGATGGGGGAGGGGTCGGTGTGGATGGGGGAGGGGTCGGTGTGGGTGTGGATGGGGGAGGGGTCGGTGTGGATGGGGGAGGGGTCGGTGTGGGTGTGGATGGGGGAGGGGTCAGTGTGGATGGGGGAGGGGTCGGTGTGGGTGTGGATGGGGGAGGGGTCGGTGTGGTCTGGATGGGGGAGGGGTCGGTGTGGATGGGGGAGGGGTCGGTGCGGGAGCGGATGGGGGAGGGGTCGGTGTGTGTGTGGATGGGGAGGGGTCGGTGTGGGTGTGGATGGGGGAGGGGTCGGTGTGGATGGGGGAGGTGTCGGTGTGGGTGTGGATGGGGGAGTGGTCGATGTGGATGGGGGAGGGGTCGGTGTGGGTGTGGATGGGGAGGGGTCGTTGTGGATGGGGGAGGGGTCAGTGTGGGTGGGGAGGGGTCGGTGTAGGTGTGGAAGGGGGAGGGGTCTGTGTTGATGGGGAGGGGTCGGTGTGGGTGTGGATGGGGAGGGGTCGGTGTGGATGGGGAGGGGTCGGTGTGGGAGCGGATGGGGGAGGGGTCGGTGTGGGTGGGGAGGTGTGGGTGTGGGTGGGGGAGGGGTCGGTGTGGGTGGGGCAGGGGTCGGTGTGGGTGTGTGTGGGGGAGGGGTCGGTGTGTGTTGGTGGGGGAGGGGCCGGTGTAGGTGGGGGAGGGGTCGGTGTGGGTGGGGGAGGTGTTGGTGTGGGTGTGGATGGGGGAGGGGTCGGTGTGGATGGGGGTGGGGTCAGTGTGGCTGTGGATGGGGGTGGGGAGGGGGAGGTGTGCGTGTGGGTGGCAGAGGGGTCAGTGTGAGGGTGGGTGGGGGAGGGGACGATGCGTGTGTTGGTGGGGGAGGGGCTGGTGTGGGTGGGTGTGGGGTCGATGTGGGTGTGGATGTGGTCGATGTGGATGGGGAGGGGTCGGTGTGGGTATGGAAGGGGGAGGGGTCTGTGTGGGTGGGGGAGGGGTCGGTGTGGGTGTGGATGGAGGAGGGGTCAATGTGGGTGGGGAGGGGGAGGTGTGGGTGGGGGAGGGGTCGGTGTGTGTGTTGGTGCGGGAGGGTCCGGTGTGGGTGGGTGTGGGGTCGGTGTGGATGGGGGAGGGGTCAGTGTGGCTGTGGATGGGGGTGGGGTGGGTGTGGATGGGGGAGGGGTCGATGTGGATGGGGGAGGGGTCGGTGTGGGTGTGGATGGGGAGGGGTCGTTGTGGATGGGGGAGGGGTCAGTGTGGGTGGGGAGGGGTCGGTGTGGGTGTGGATGGGGAGGGGTCGTTGTGGATGGGGGAGGGGTCTGTGTGGGTGGGGGAGGTGTCGGTGAGGGTGGGGGAGGGGTCGGTGAGGGTGGGGGAGGGGTCGGTGTGGATGGGGGAGGGGTCGGTGTGGGTGTGCAAGGGGAGGGGTCTGTGTGGATGGGGGAGGGGTCGGTGTGGGTGGGGGAGGGGTCGGTGTGGGTGTGGTTGGGGGGGGGGTCGGTGTGGGTGTGGATGGGGGAGGGGTAGGTGTGGGTGTAGATGGGGAGGGGTCGGTGTGGTGGGGAGGGGTCGGTCTGGATGGGGAGGGGTCGGTGTGGGTGGGGGAGGGGTCGGTTTGGGTGTGGATGGGGAAGGGGTCAGTGTTGGTGTGGATGGGGGAGGGGTCGGTGTGGATGGGGGAGGGGTCGGTGTGGATGGGGAGGGGTCGGTGTGGGTGTGGATGGGGGTGGGGTGGGTGTGGGTGTGGATGGGGGAGGGGTCGGTGTGGATGGGGTGGGGTCAGTGTGGCTGTGGATGGGGGTGGGGAGGGGGAGGTGTGCGTGTGGGTGGCAGAGGGGTCAGTGTGAGGGTGGGTGGGGAGGGGTCAGTGTGAGGGTGGGTGGGGGAGGGGTCGATGTGTGTGTTGGTGGGGGAGGGGCCGGTGTGGGTGGGTGTGGGGTCGATGTGGGTGTGGATGTGGTCGATGTGGATGGGGGAGGGGTCGGTGTGGGTGTGGATGGGGGAGGGGTCGTTGTGGACGGGGGACGGGTCAGTGTGGGTGGGGAGGGGTCGGTGTGGGTGTGGAAGGGGGAGGGGTCTGTGTGGGTGGGGGAGGAGTCGGTGTGGGTGTGGATGGGGGAGGGGTCGATGTGGGTGGGGAGGGGGAGGTGTGGGTGGGGGAGGGGTCGGTGTGTGTGTTGGTGCGGGAGGGGCCGGTGTGGGTGGGTGTGGGGTCGGTGTGGTTGGGGGAGGGGTCAGTGTGGATGGGGAGGGGTCGGTGTGGGTGGGGGAGGGGTCGGTTTGTGTGTGGATGGGGAGGGGGAGGTGTGGATCGAGGAGGGGTCGGTGTGGGTGTGGATGGGGGAGGGGTCGGTGTGGATGGGGAGGGGTCGGTGCGGGAGCGGATGGGGGAGTTGTCGGTGTGGGTGTGGATGGGGGAGGGGTCGGTGTGGGTGGGGAGGGGGTGGTGTGGGTGGGGGAGCGGTCGGTGTGGGTGTGGGTGGGGGAGGGGTTGGTGTGGATGGGGAGGGGTCGGTGTGGGTGTGGATGGGGGAGGGGTCGGTGTGGGTGTGGATGGGGGAGGGGTCGGTGTGCGTGTGGAAGGGGGAGGGGTCAGTGTGGATGGGGGAGGGGCCGGTGTGGGTGTGGATGGGGAGGGTTCGGTGTGGATGGGGAGGGGTCGGTGTGGCTGTGGATGGGGGTGGGGTCGGTGTGTGTGTGGATGGGGAGGGGTCGGTGTGGGTGTGGATGGGGGAGGTGTCGGTGTGGATGGGGGAGGGGTCGGTTTGGGTGTGGATGGGGAGGGGGAGGTGTGGATCGAGGAGGGGTCGGTGTGGGTGTGGATGGGGGAGGGGTCGGTGTGGATGGGGAGGGGTCGGTGCGGGAGCGGATGGGGGAGGGGTCGGTGTGTGTGTGGATGGGGAGGGGTCGGTGTGGGTGTGGATGGGGGAGGGGTCGGTGTGGATGGGGGAGGTGTCGGTGTGGGTGTGGATGGGGGAGTGGTCGATGTGGATGGGGGAGGGGTCGGTGTGGGTGTGGATGGGGAGGGGTCGTTGTGGATGGGGGAGGGGTCAGTGTGGGTGGGGAGGGGTCGGTGTAGGTGTGGAAGGGGGAGGGGTCTGTGTTGATGGGGAGGGGTCGGTGTGGGTGTGGATGGGGAGGGGTCGGTGTGGATGGGGAGGGGTCGGTGTGGGAGCGGATGGGGGAGGGGTCGGTGTGGGTGTGGATGGGGGATGGGTCGTGTGGATGGGGGAGGGGTCGTTGTGGGTGTGGATGGGGGAGGGGTCGGTGTGGATGGGGGAGGGGTCGGTGTGGATGGGGGAGAGGTCGATGTGGGTGGGGGAGGGGTCGGTGTGGATGGGGGAGGGGTCGGTGTGGATGGGGGAGGGGACGGTGTGGGTGTGAGTGGGGGAGGGGTCGGTGTGGATGGGGGAGGGGTCGGTGTGGATGGGGGAGGGGTCGGTGTGGGTGTGGATGGCGGAGGGGTCGGTGTGGATGGGGGAGGGGTCGGTGTGGATGGGGGAGAGGTAGATGTGGATGGGGAGGGGTCGGTGTCGATGGGGGAGGGGTCGGTGTGGATGGGGGAGAGGTCGGAGTGGGTGTGGATGGGGGAGGGGTCGGTGTAGATGGGGGAGGGGTCGGTGTGGATGGGGGAGGGGTCGGTGTGGGTGTGGATGGGGGAGGGGTCGGTGTGTATGGGGGAGGGGTCGGTGTGGATGGGGGAGGGGTCGGTGTGTGTGTGGATGGGGGAGGGGTCGGTGTGGATGTGGATGGGGGAGGGGTCGGTGTGGGTGTGGATGGGGGAGGGGTCGGTGTGGGTGTGGATGGGGGAGGGGTCGGTGTGGGTGTGGATGGGGGAGGGGTCGGTGTGGGTGTGGATGGGGGAGGGGTCGGTGTGGGTGTGAATGGGGAGGAGTCGGTGTGGATGGGGGAGGGGTCGGTGTGGGTGTGGATGGGGGAGGGGTCGGTGTGGATGGGGGAGGGGTCGGTGTGGGTGTGGATAGGGGAGGGGTCGGTGTGGGTGTGGATGGGGAGGGGTCATTGTGGATGGGGGAGGGGTCAGTGTGGGTGTGGGTGGGGAGGGGTCAGTGTGGCTGTGGATGGGGGAGGGGTCGGTGTGGATGGGGGAGGGGTCGGTGAGGGTGTGGATGGGGAGGGGTCGGTGTGGATGGGGGAGGGGTCGGTGTGGGTGTGGATGGGGGAGGGGTCAGTGTGGGTGTGGGTGGGGAGGGGTCGGTGTGGGTGTGGATGGGGGAGGGGTCGGTGTGGATGGGGGAGGGGTCGGTGTGGGTGTGGATGCGGAGGGGTCGGTGTGGGTGTTGATGGGGAGGCGTCGTTTTGGATGGGGGAGGGGTCGGTGTGGGTGTGGAAGGGGAGGGGTCTGTGTGGGTGGGGGAGGGGTTGGTGTGGATGGGGGAGGGGGAGGGGTTGGTGTGGATGGGGAGGGGTCGGTGTGGGTGTGGATGGGGGAGGGGTCGGTGTGGGTGTGGATGGGGGAGGGGTCGGTGTGCGTGTGGAAGGGGGAGGGGTCAGTGTGGATGGGGGAGGGGCCGGTGTGGGTGTGGATGGGGAGGGTTCGGTGTGGATGGGGAGGGGTCGGTGTGGCTGTGGATGGGGGTGGGGTCGGTGTGTGTGTGGATGGGGAGGGGTCGGTGTGGGTGTGGATGGGGGAGGTGTCGGTGTGGATGGGGGAGGGGTCGGTTTGGGTGTGGATGGGGAGGGGGAGGTGTGGATCGAGGTGGGGTCGGTGTGGGTGTGGATGGGGGAGGGGTCGGTGTGGGTGTGGATGGGGGAGGGGTCGGTGTGCGTGTGGAAGGGGGAGGGGTCAGTGTGGATGGGGGAGGGGCCGGTGTGGGTGTGGATGGGGAGGGTTCGGTGTGGATGGGGAGGGGTCGGTGTGGCTGTGGATGGGGGTGGGGTCGGTGTGTGTGTGGATGGGGAGGGGTCGGTGTGGGTGTGGATGGGGGAGGTGTCGGTGTGGATGGGGGAGGGGTCGGTTTGGGTGTGGATGGGGAGGGGGAGGTGTGGATCGAGGAGGGGTCGGTGTGGGTGTGGATGGGGGAGGGGTCGGTGTGGATGGGGAGGGGTCGGTGCGGGAGCGGATGGGGGAGGGGTCGGTGTGGGTGTGGATGGGGGAGGGGTCGGTGTGGGTGTGGATGGGGGAGGGGTCGGTGTGGATGGGGGAGGGGTCGGTGTGGGTGTGGATGGGGGAGGGGTCGGTGTGGATGGGGGAGGGGACGGTGTGGGTGTGGATGGGGGAGGGGTCGGTGTGGGTGTGGATGGGGGAGTGGTCGATGTGGATGGGGGAGGGGTCGGTGTGGGTGTGGATGGGGAGGGGTCGTTGTGGATGGGGGAGGGGTCAGTGTGGGTGGGGAGGGGTCGGTGTAGGTGTGGAAGGGGGAGGGGTCTGTGTTGATGGGGAGGGGTCGGTGTGGGTGTGGATGGGGAGGGGTCGGTGTGGATGGGGAGGGGTCGGTGTGGGAGCGGATGGGGGAGGGGTCGGTGTGGGTGTGGATGGGGGATGGGTCGTGTGGATGGGGGAGGGGTCGTTGTGGGTGTGGATGGGGGAGGGGTCGGTGTGGATGGGGGAGGGGTCGGTGTGGATGGGGGAGAGGTCGATGTGGGTGGGGGAGGGGTCGGTGTGGATGGGGGAGGGGTCGGTGTGGATGGGGGAGGGGACGGTGTGGGTGTGAGTGGGGGAGGGGTCGGTGTGGATGGGGGAGGGGTCGGTGTGGATGGGGGAGGGGTCGGTGTGGGTGTGGATGGCGGAGGGGTCGGTGTGGATGGGGGAGGGGTCGGTGTGGATGGGGGAGAGGTAGATGTGGATGGGGAGGGGTCGGTGTCGATGGGGGAGGGGTCGGTGTGGATGGGGGAGAGGTCGGAGTGGGTGTGGATGGGGGAGGGGTCGGTGTAGATGGGGGAGGGGTCGGTGTGGATGGGGGAGGGGTCGGTGTGGGTGTGGATGGGGGAGGGGTCGGTGTGTATGGGGGAGGGGTCGGTGTGGATGGGGGAGGGGTCGGTGTGTGTGTGGATGGGGGAGGGGTCGGTGTGGATGTGGATGGGGGAGGGGTCGGTGTGGGTGTGGATGGGGGAGGGGTCGGTGTGGGTGTGGATGGGGGAGGGGTCGGTGTGGGTGTGGATGGGGGAGGGGTCGGTGTGGGTGTGGATGGGGGAGGGGTCGGTGTGGGTGTGAATGGGGAGGAGTCGGTGTGGATGGGGGAGGGGTCGGTGTGGGTTTGGATGGGGGAGGGGTCGGTGTGGATGGGGGAGGGGTCGGTGTGGGTGTGGATAGGGGAGGGGTCGGTGTGGGTGTGGATGGGGAGGGGTCATTGTGGATGGGGGAGGGGTCGGTGTGGATGGGGGAGGGGTCGGTGTGGATGGGGGAGGGGTCGGTGAGGGTGTGGATGGGGAGGGGTCGGTGTGGATGGGGGAGGGGTCGGTGTGGGTGTGGATGGGGGAGGGGTCAGTGTGGGTGTGGATGGGGAGGGGTCGGTGTGGGTGGGGAGGGGTCGGTGTGGGTGTTGATGGGGAGGCGTCGTTTTGGATGGGGGAGGGGTCGGTGTGGGTGTGGAAGGGGAGGGGTCTGTGTGGGTGGGGGAGGGGTTGGTGTGGATGGGGGAGGGGTCGGTGTGGATGGGGGAGGGGTCGGTGTGGATGGGGGAGGGGTCGGTGTGGGTGTGGATGGGGAGGGGTCGGTGTGGGTGTGGATGGGGAGGGGTCGGTGTGGATGGGGGAGGGGTCGGTGTGGGTGTGGATGGGGGAGGGGTCGGTGTGGATGGGGGAGGGGTCGGTGTGGGTGTGGATGGGGGAGGGGTCAGTGTGGGTGTGGGTGGGGAGGGGTCGGTGTGGGTGTGGATGGGGGAGGGGTCGGTGTGGATGGGGGAGGGGTCGGTGTGGGTGTGGATGCGGAGGGGTCGGTGTGGGTGTTGATGGGGAGGCGTCGTTTTGGATGGGGGAGGGGTCGGTGTGGGTGTGGAAGGGGAGGGGTCTGTGTGGGTGGGGGAGGGGTTGGTGTGGATGGGGGAGGGGTCGGTGTGGATGGGGGAGGGGTCGGTGTGGATGGGGGAGGGGTCGGTGTGGGTGTGGATGGGGAGGGGTCGGTGTGGGTGTGGATGGGGAGGGGTCGGTGTGGATGGGGGAGGGGTCGGTGTGGGTGTGGATGGGGGAGGGGTCGGTGTGGATTGGGGAGGGGTCGGTGTGGGTGTGGATGGGGAGGGGTCGGTGTGTATGGGGGAGGGGTCGGTGTGGATGGGGGAGGGGTCGGTGTGTGTGTGGATGGGGGAGGGGTCGGTGTGGATGTGGATGGGGGAGGGGTCGGTGTGGGTGTGGATGGGGGAGGGGTCGGTGTGGGTGTGGATGGGGGAGGGGTCGGTGTGGGTGTGAATGGGGGAGGAGTCGGTGTGGATGGGGGAGGGGTCGGTGTGGGTGTGGATGGGGGAGGGGTCGGTGTGGATGGGGGAGGGGTCGGTGTGGGTGTGGATAGGGGAGGGGTCGGTGTGGGTGTGGATGGGGAGGGGTCGTTGTGGATGGGGGAGGGGTCAGTGTGGGTGTGGATGGGGAGGGGTCGGTGTGGGTGTGGATGGGGGAGGGGTCGGTGTGGATGGGGGAGGGGTCGGTGTGGGTGTGGATGGTGGTGGGGTGGGTGAGGGTGTGGATGGGGAGGGGTCGGTGTGGATGGGGGAGGGGTCGGTGTGGGTGTGGATGGGGGAGGGGTCAGTGTGGGTGTGGGTGGGGAGGGGTCGGTGTGGGTGTGGATGGGGGAGGGGTCGGTGTGGATGGGGGAGGGGTCGGTGTGGGTGTGGATGCGGAGGGGTCGGTGTGGGTGTTGATGGGGAGGGGTCGTTTTGGATGGGGGAGGGGTCGGTGTGGGTGTGGAAGGGGAGCGGTCTGTGTGGGTGGGGGAGGGGTTGGTGTGGATGGGGGAGGGATCGGTGTGGATGGGGGAGGGGTCGGTGTGGATGGGGTAGGGGTCGGTGTGGGTGTGGATGGGGAGGGGTCGGTGTGGGTGGGGGAGGGGTCGGTGTGGGTGTGGATGGGGGAGGGGTCGGTGTGGGTGTGGATGGGGAGGGGTCGGTGTGGATGGGGAAGGGGTCGGTGTGGGTGTGGATGGGGGAGGGGTCAGTGTGGGTGTGGATGGGGAGGGGTCGGTGTGGGTGTGGATGAGGGAGGGGTCGGTGTGGGTGTGGATGGGGGAGGGGTCGGTGTGGGTGTGGATGGGGAGGGGTCGGTGTGGATGGGGGAGGGGTCGGTGTGGGTGTGGATGGGGAGGGGACGGTGTGGGTGGGGGAGGGGTCGGTGTGGGTGTGGGTGGATGAGGGGTCGGTGTGGATGGGGGAGGGGTCGGTGTGGATGGGGAGGGGTCAGTGTGGATGGGGTAGGGGTCGGTTTGGGTGTGGATGGGGGAGGGGCCAGTGTGGGTGTGGATGGGGGAGGGGTCGGTGTGGGTGTGGATGGGGGAGGGGTCGGTGTGGATGGGGGAGGGGTTGGTGTGGATGGGGGAGGGGTCAGTGTGGATGGGGGAGGTGTCGGTGTGGGTGTGGGTTGGGAGGGGGTGGTGTGGGTGGGGGAGGGGTCGGTGTGGGTGTGGATGGGGGAGGGGTCAGTGTTGGTGTGGATGGGGGAGGGGTCAGTGTGGATGGGAGAGGGGTCGGTGTGGGTGTGGATGTGGGAGGGGTCGGTTGGGTGTGGATGGGGGAGGGGTCGGTGTGGGTGGGGGAGGGGTCGGTGTGGATGTGGGAGGGGTCGGTTGGGTGTTGATGGGGGAAGGGTTGGTGTGGGTGGGGGAGGGTTCGGTGTGGATGGGGAGGGGTCGATGTGGGTGTGGATGGGGGAGGGGTCGGTGTGGATGGGGGTGGGGTCAGTGTGGCTGTGGATGGGGTGGGGAGGGGGAGGTGTGCGTGTGGGTGGCAGAGGGGTCAGTGTGAGTGTGGGTGGGGGAGGGGTCGATGCGTGTGTTGGTGGGGGAGGGGCCGGTGTGGGTGGGTGTGGGGTCGATGTGGGTGTGGATGTGGTCGATGTGGATGGGGAGGGGTCGGTGTGGGTATGGAAGGGGGAGGGGTCTGTGTGGGTGGGGGAGGGGTCGGTGTGGGTGTGGATGGAGGAGGGGTCAATGTGGGTGGGGAGGGGGAGGTGTGGGTGGGGGAGGGGTCGGTGTGTGTGTTGGTGCGGGAGGGGCCGGTGTGGGTGGGTGTGGGGTCGGTGTGGATGGGGGAGGGGTCAGTGTGGCTGTGGATGGGGGTGGGGTGGGTGTGGATGGGGGAGGGGTCGATGTGGATGGGGGAGGGTTCGGTGTGGGTGTGGATGGGGAGGGGTCGTTGTGGATGGGGGAGGGGTCAGTGTGGGTGGGGAGGGGTCGGTGTGGGTGGGGGAGGGGTCGGTGAGGGTGGGGGAGGGGTCGGTGAGGGTGGGGGAGGGGTCGGTGTGGATGGGGGAGTGGTCGGTGTGGGTGTGGAAGGGGAGGGGTCTGTGTGGATGGGGGAGGGGTCGGTGTGGGTGGGGGAGGGGTCGGTGTGGGTGTGGTTGGGGGGGGTCGGTGTGGGTGTGGATGGGGGAGGGGTAGGTGTGGGTGTAGATGGGGAGGGGTCGGTGTGGTGGGGAGGGGTCGGTCTGGATGGGGAGGGGTCGGTGTGGGTGGGGGAGGGGTCGGTTTGGGTGTGGATGGGGAAGGGGTCAGTGTTGGTGTGGATGGGGGAGGGGTCGGTGTGGATGGGGGAGGGGTCGGTGTGGATGGGGAGGGGTCGGTGTGGGTGTGGATGGGGGTGGGGTGGGTGTGGGTGTGGATGGGGGAGGGGTCGGTGTGGATGGGGTGGGGTCAGTGTGGCTGTGGATGGGGGTGGGGAGGGGGAGGTGTGCGTGTGGGTGGCAGAGGGGTCAGTGTGAGGGTGGGTGGGGGAGGGGTCGATGTGTGTGTTGGTGGGGGAGGGGCCGGTGTGGGTGGGTGTGGGGTCGATGTGGGTGTGGATGTGGTCGATGTGGATGGGGGAGGGGTCGGTGTGGGTGTGGATGGGGAGGGGTCGTTGTGGATGGGGGACGGGTCAGTGTGGGTGGGGAGGGGTCGGTGTGGGTGTGGAAGGGGGAGGGGTCTGTGTGGGTGGGGGAGGAGTCGGTGTGGGTGTGGATGGGGGAGGGGTCGATGTGGGTGGGGAGGGGGAGGTGTGGGTGGGGGAGGGGTCGGTGTGTGTGTTGGTGCGGGAGGGGCCGGTGTGGGTGGGTATGGGGTCGGTGTGGTTGGGGGAGGGGTCAGTGTGAATGGGGAGGGGTCGGTGTGGGTGGGGGAGGGGTCGGTTTGGGTGTGGATGGGGAGGGGGAGGTGTGGATCGAGGAGGGGTCGGTGTGGGTGTGGATGGGGGAGGGGTCGGTGTGGATGGGGAGGGGTCGGTGCGGGAGCGGATGGGGGAGGGGTCGGTGTGGGTGTGGATGGGGGAGGGGTCGGTGTGGGTGGGGAGGGGGTGGTGTGGGTGGGGGAGGGGTCGGTGTGGGTGTGGATGGGGGTGGGGTCGGTGTGGGTGTGGGTGGGGGAGGGGTCGGTGTGGATGGGGAGGGGTCGGTATGGGTGTGGATGGGGGAGGGGCCGGTGTCGGTGTGGATGGGGGAGGGGCCGGTGTGCGTGTGGAAGGGGAGGGGTCGGTGTGGGTGTGGATGGGGGAGTGGTCGATGTGGATGGGGGAGGGGTCGGTGTGGGTGTGGATGGGGAGGGGTCGTTGTGGATGGGGGAGGGGTCAGTGTTGGTGGGGAGGGGTCGGTGTGCGTGTGGATGGGGGAGGGGTCGGTGTGGGTGTGGATGGGGGGGGTTCGGTGTGGGTGTGGATGGGGGAGGGGTCGTGTGGATGGGGGAGGGGTCGGTGTGGGTGTGGATGGGGGAGGGGTCGGTGTGGATGGGGGAGGGGTCGGTGTGGATGGGGGAGAGGTCGATGTGGGTGGGGGAGGGGTCGGTGTGGATGGGGGAGGGGTCGGTGTGGATGGGGGAGGGGACGGTGTGGGTGTGGGTGGGGTAGGGGTCGGTGTGGATGGGGGAGAGGTCGATGTGGGTGGGGGAGGGGTCGGTGTGGATGGGGGAGGGGTCGGTGTGGATGGGGGAGGGGACGGTGTGGGTGTGGGTGGGGAGGGGTCGGTGTGGATGGGGAGGGGTCGGTGTGGATGGGGGAGGGGTCGGTGTGAATGGGGGAGAGGTCGATGTGAATGGGGGAGGGGTCGGTGTGGATGGGGGAGGGGTCGGTGTGGATGGGGGAGGGGTCGGTGTGGGTGTGGATGGGGGAGGGGTCGGTGTGGATGGGGGAGGGGTCGGTGTGTATGGGGAGGGGTCGGTGTGTGTGTGGATGGGGGAGGGGTCGGTGTGGATGTGGATGGGGGAGGGGTCGGTGTGGGTGTGGATGGGGGAGGGGTCGGTGTGGGTGTGGGTGGGGGAGGGGTCGGTGTGGATGGGGGAGGGGTCGGTGTGTGTGTGGATGGGGGAGGGGTCGGTGTGGATGTGGATGGGGGAGGGGTCGGTGTGGGTGTGGATGGGGGAGGGGTCGGTGTGGGTGTGGATGGGGGAGGGGTCGGTGTGGGTGTGGATGGGGGAGGGGTCGGTGTGGGTGTGGATGGGGGAGGGGTCGGTGTGGGTGTGGAAGGGGGAGGGGTCTGTGTGGGTGGGGGAGGAGTCGGTGTGGGTGTGGATGGGGGAGAGGTCGATGTGGGTGGGGAGGGGGAGGTGTGGGTGGGGGAGGGGTCGGTGTGTGTGTTGGTGCGGGAGGGGCCGGTGTGGGTGGGTGTGTGGTCGGTGTGGTTGGGGGAGGTGTCAGTGTGGATGGGGAGGGATCGGTGTGGGTGTGGTTGGGGGAGGGGTCGGTGTGCGTGTGGAAGGGGGAGGGGTCAGTGTGGATGGGGGAGGGGCCGGTGTGGGTGTGGATGGGGAGGGGTCGGTGTGGATGGGGAGGGGTCGGTGTGGCTGTGGATGGGGGGTGGGGTCGGTCTGTGTGTGGATGCGGAGGGGTCGGTGTGGGTGTGGATGGGGGAGGTGTCGGTGTGGGTGTGGATGAGGGAGTGGTCGATGTGGATGGAGGAGGGGTCGGTGTGGGTGTGGATGGGGAGGGGTCGTTGTGGATGGGGGAGGGGTCAGTGTGGGTGGGGAGGGGTCGGTGTAGGTGTGGAAGGGGGAGGGGTCTGTGTGGATGGGGAGGGGTCGGTGTGGGTGTGGATGGGGAGGGGTCGGTGTGGATGGGGAGGGGTCGGTGTGGGAGCGGATGGGGGAGGGGTCGGTGTGGTTGGGGGAGGGGTCGTTGTGGGTGTGGATGGGGGAGGGGTCGGTGTGGATGGGGGAGGGGTCGGTGTGGATGGGGGAGAGGTCGATGTGGGTGGGGGAGGGGTCGGTGTGGATGGGGGAGGGGTCGGTGTGGATGGGGGAGGGGACGGTGTGGGTGTGGGTGGGGGAGGGGTCGGTGTGGATGGGGGAGGGGTCGGTGTGGATGGGGGAGGGGTCGGTGTGGGTGTGGATGGCGGAGGGGTCGGTGTGGATGTGGGAGGAGTCGGTGTGGATGGGGGAGAGGTCGATGTGGATGGGGGAGGGGTCGGTGTGGATGGGGGAGGGGTCGGTGTGGATGGGGGAGAGGTCGGTGTGGGTGTGGATGGGGGAGGGGTCGGTGTGGATGGGGGAGGGGTCGGTGTGGATGGGGGAGGGGTCGGTGTGGGTGTGGATGGGGGAGGGGTCGGTGTGTATGGGGGAGGGGTCGGTGTGGATGGTGGAGGGGTCGGTGTGTGTGTGGATGGGGGAGGGGTCGGTGTGGATGTGGATGGGGGAGGGGTCGGTGTGGGTGTGGATGGGGGAGGGGTCGGTGTGGGTGTGGATGGGGGAGGGGTCGGTGTGGGTGTGGATGGGGGAGGGGTCGGTGTGGGTGTGGATGGGGGAGGGGTCGGTGTGGGTGTGAATGGGGGAGGAGTCGGTGTGGATGGGGGAGGGGTCGGTGTGGGTGTGGATGGGGGAGGGGTCGGTGTGGATGGGGGAGGGGTCGGTGTGGATGTGGATAGGGGAGGGGTCGGTGTGGATGGGGAGGGGTCGTTGTGGATGGGGGAGGGGTCAGTGTGGGTGTGGGTGGGGAGGGGTCAGTGTGGCTGTGGATGTTGGTGGGGTGGGTGAGGGTGTGGATGGGGGAGGGGTCAGTGTGGGTGTGGGTGGGGAGGGGTCGGTGTGGGTGTGGATGGGGGAGGGGTCGGTGTGGATGTGGGAGGGGTCGGTGTGGGTGTGGATGCGGAGGGGTCGGTGTGGGTGTTGATGGGGAGGGGTCGTTTTGGATGGGGGAGGGGTCGGTGTGGGTGTGGAAGGGGAGGGGTCTGTGTGGGTGGGGGAGGGATTGGTGTGGATGGGGGAGGGGTCGGCGTGGATGGGGGATGGGTCGGTGTGGATGGGGAGGGGTCGGTGTGGGTGTGGATGGGGGAGGGGTTGGTGTGGGTGTGGATGGGGAGGGGTAGGTGTGGGTGTAGATGGGGAGGGGTCGGTGTGGTGGGGAGGGGTCGGTCTGGATGGGGAGGGGTCGGTGTGGGTGGGGGAGGGGTCGGTTTGGGTGTGGATGGGGAAGGGGTCAGTGTTGGTGTGGATGGGGGAGGGGTCGGTGTGGATGGGGGAGGGGTCGGTGTGGATGGGGAGGGGTCGGTGTGCGTGTGGAAGGGGGAGGGGTCGGTGTGGATGGGGAGGGATCGGTGTGGGTGTGGTTGGGGGAGGGGTCGGTGTGCGTGTGGAAGGGGGAGGGGTCAGTGTGGATGGGGGAGGGGCCGGTGTGGGTGTGGATGGGGAGGAGTCGGTGTGGATGGGGAGGGGTCGGTGTGGCTGTGGATGGGGGGTGGGGTCGGTCTGTGTGTGGATGCGGAGGGGTCGGTGTGGGTGTGGATGGGGGAGGTGTCGGTGTGGGTGTGGATGAGGGAGTGGTCGATGTGGATGGAGGAGGGGTCGGTGTGGGTGTGGATGGGGAGGGGTCGTTGTGGATGGGGGAGGGGTCAGTGTGGGTGGGGAGGGGTCGGTGTAGGTGTGGAAGGGGGAGGGGTCTGTGTGGATGGGGAGGGGTCGGTGTGGGTGTGGATGGGGAGGGGTCGGTGTGGATGGGGAGGGGTCGGTGTGGGAGCGGATGGGGGAGGGGTCGGTGTGGGTGTGGATGGGGGATGGGTCGTGTGGATGGGGGAGGGGTCGTTGTGGGTGTGGATGGGGGAGGGGTCGGTGTGGATGGGGGAGGGGTCGGTGTGGATGGGGGAGAGGTCGATGTGGGTGGGGGAGGGGTCGGTGTGGATGGGGGAGGGGTCCGTGTGGATGGGGGAGGGGACGGTGTGGGTGTGGGTGGGGGAGGGGTCGGTGTGGATGGGGGAGGGGTCGGTGTGGATGGGGGAGGGGTCGGTGTGTGTGTGGATGGCGGAGGAGTCGGTGTGGATGGGGGAGAGGTCGATGTGGATGGGGGAGGGGTCGGTGTGGATGGGGGAGGGGTCGGTGTGGATGGGGGAGAGGTCGGTGTGGGTGTGGATGGGGGAGGGGTCGGTGTGGATGGGGGAGGGGTCGGTGTGGATGGGGGAGGGGTCGGTGTGGGTGTGGATGGGGGAGGGGTCGGTGTGTATGGGGGAGGGGTTGGTGTGGATGGTGGAGGGGTCGGTGTGTGTGTGGATGGGGGAGGGGTCGGTGTGGATGTGGATGGGGGAGGGGTCGGTGTGGGTGTGGATGGGGGAGGGGTCGGTGTGGGTGTGGATGGGGGAGGGGTCGGTGTGGGTGTGGATGGGGAGGGGTCGGTGTGGGTGTGGATGGGGGAGGGGTCGGTGTGGGTGTGAATGGGGGAGGAGTCGGTGTGGATGGGGGAGGGGTCGGTGTGGGTGTGGATGGGGGAGGGGTCGGTGTGGATGGGGGAGGGGTCGGTGTGGATGTGGATAGGGGAGGGGTCGTTGTGGATGGGGAGGGGTCATTGTGGATGGGGGAGGGGTCAGTGTGGGTGTGGGTGGGGAGGGGTCAGTGTGGCTGTGGATGTTGGTGGGGTGGGTGAGGGTGTGGATGGGGGAGGGGTCAGTGTGGGTGTGGGTGGGGAGGGGTCGGTGTGGATGTGGATGGGGGAGGGGTCGGTGTGGATGGGGGAGGGGTCGGTGTGGATGGGGGAGGGGTCGGTGTGGGTGTGGATGGGGAGGGGTCGGTGTGGATGGGGGAGGGGTCGGTGTGGGTGTGGATGGGGAGGGGTCGGTGTGGGTGTGGATGCGGAGGGGTCGGTGTGGGTGTGGATGGGGGAGGGGTCGGTGTGGATGGGGGAGGGGTCGGTGTGGATGGGGGAGGGGTCGTTTTGGATGGGGGAGGGGTCGGTGTGGGTGTGGAAGGGGAGGGGTCTGTGTGGGTGGGGGAGGGATTGGTGTGGATGGGGGAGGGGTCGGTGTGGATGGGGGATGGGTCGGTGTGGATGGGGAGGGGTCGGTGTGGGTGTGGATGGGGGAGGGGTCAGTGTTGGTGTGGATGGGGGAGGGGTAGGTGTGGGTGTAGATGGGGAGGGGTCGGTGTGGTGGGGAGGGGTCGGTCTGGATGGGGAGGGGTCGGTGTGGGTGGGGGAGGGGTCGGTTTGGGTGTGGATGGGGAAGGGGTCAGTGTTGGTGTGGATGGGGGAGGGGTCGGTGTGGATGGGGGAGGGGTCGGTGTGGTGGGGAGGGGTCGGTCTGGATGGGGAGGGGTCGGTGTGGGTGGGGGAGGGGTCGGTTTGGGTGTGGATGGGGAAGGGGTCAGTGTTGGTGTGGATGGGGGAGGGGTCGGTGTGGGTGTGGATGGGGAGGGGTCGGTGTGGATGGGGAGGGGTCGGTGTGGGTGTGGATGGGGAGGGGTCGGTGTGGGTGTGGATGGGGGAGGGGTCGGTGTGGATGGGGGAGGGGTCGGTGTGGATGGGGGAGGGGTCGGTGTGGGAGTGGATGGGGGAGGGGTCGGTGTGGGTGTGGGTGGCAGAGGGGTCAGTGTGAGGGTGGGTGGGGGAGGGGTCGATGTGTGTGTTGGTGGGGGAGGGGCCGGTGTGGGTGGGTGTGGGGTCGATGTGGGTGTGGATGTGGTCGATGTGGATGGGGAGGGGTCGGTGTGGGTGTGGATGGAGGAGGGGTCGTTGTGGATGGGGGACGGGTCAGTGTAGGTGGGGAGGGGTCGGTGTGGGTGTGGAAGGGGGAGGGGTCTGTGTGGGTGGGGGAGGAGTTGGTGTGGGTGTGGATGGGGGAAGGGTCGATGTGGGTGGGGAGGGGGAGGTGTGGGTGGGGGAGGGGTCGGTGTGTGTGTTGGTGCGGGAGGGGCCGGTGTGGGTGGGTATGGGGTCGGTGTGGTTGGGGGAGGGGTCAGTGTGGATGGGGAGGGGTCGGTGTGGGTGGGGGAGGGGTCGGTTTGGGTGTGGATGGGGAGGGAGAGGTGTGGATCGAGGAGGGGTCGGTGTGGGTGTGGATGGGGGAGGGGTCGGTGTGGATGGGGAGGGGGTGGTGTGGGTGGGGGAGCGGTCGGTGTGGGAGAGGATGGGGGAGGGGTGGGTGTGGGTGTGGATGGGGGAGGGGTCGGTGTGGGTGGGGAGGGGGTGGTGTGGGTGGGGGAGCGGTCGGTGTGGGTGTGGGTGGGGGAGGGGTCGGTGTGGATGGGGAGGGGTCGGTGTGGGTGTGGATGGGGAGGGGTCGGTGTGGGTGTGGATGGGGGAGTGGTCGATGTGGATGGGGGAGGGGTCGGTGTGGGTGTGGATGGGGAGGGGTCGTTGTGGATGGGGGAGGGGTCAGTGTGGGTGGGGAGGGGTCGGTGTGCGTGTGGATGGGGGAGGGGTCGGTGTGGATGGGGGAGGGTTCGGTGTGGATGGGGGAGAGGTCGATGTGGGTGGGGGAGGGGTCGGTGTGGATGCGGGAGGGGTCGGTGTGGACGGGGGAGGGGTCGGTGTGGATGTGGGAGGGGTCGGTGTGGATGGGGGAGGGGACGGTGTGGGTGTGGGTGGGGGAGGGGTCGGTGTGGATGGGTGAGAGGTCGATGTGGGTGGGGGAGGGGTCGGTGTGGATGGGGGAGGGGTCGGTGTGGATGGGGGAGGGGACGGTGTGGGTGTGGGTGGGGGAGGGGTCGGTGTGGATGGGGGAGGGGTCGGTGTGGATGGGGGAGGGGTCGGTGTGGGTGTGGATGGCGGAGGGGTCGGTGTGGATGGGGGAGGGGTCGGTGTGGATGGGGGAGGGGTCAGTGTGGATGGGGGAGGTGTCGGTGTGGGTGTGGATGGGGGAGGGGTCAGTGTTGGTGTGGATGGGGGAGGGGTCGGTGTGGGTGTGGATGTGGGAGGGGTCGGTTGGGTGTGGATGGGGGAGGGGTCGGTGTGGGTGGGGGAGGGGTCGGTGTGGATGTGGGAGGGGTCGGTTGGGTGTGGATGGGGGAAGGGTCGTGTGGGTGGGGGAGGGTTCGGTGTGGATGTGGATGGGGAGGGGTCGATGTGGGTGTGGATGGGGGAGGGGTCGATGTGGGTGGGGAGGGGGAGGTGTGGGTGGGGGAGGGGCCGGTGTGGTTGTGGATGGGTGAGGGGTCGGTGTGGGTGTGGATGGGGGGGGGGTCGGTGTGTGTGTTGGTGGGGGAGGGGCCGGTGTGGGTGGGTGTGGGGTCGGTGTGGGAGTGGATGGGGGAGGGGTCGGTGTGGGTGTGGATGGGGGAGGGGTCGGTGTGGGTGGGGGAGGGTCGGTGTGAATCGGGGAGGGGTCGGTGTGGATGGGGGAGGGGTCGGTGTGGGTGTGGATGGGTGAGGGGTCGGTGTGGGTGTGGATGGGGGGGGGTCGGTGTGGGTGTGGATGGGGGAGGGGTCGGTGTGGGTGTGGATGGGGGAGGGGTCGGTGTGGGTGTGGATGGGGAGGGGTCGGTGTGGATGGGGGAGGGGTCGGTGTGGGTGTGGATGGGGGAGGGGTCGGTGTGGATGGGGGAGGGGTCGGTGTGGATGGGGGAGGGGTCGGTGTGGGAGTGGATGGGGGAGGGGTCGGTGTGGGTGTGGATGGGGGAGGGGTCGGTGTGGGTGGGGGAGGGTCGGTGTGAATCGGGGAGGGGTCGGTGTGGGTGGGGGAGTGGTCGGTGTGGGAGTGGATGGGGAGGGGTCGGTGTGGGTGGGGGAGGGGTCGGTGTGGGTGTGGATGGGGAGGGGTGGATGTGGATGGGGGAGGGGTCGGTGTGGGTGTGGATGGGGAGGGGTCGGTGTGGATGGGGGAGGGGTCGGTGTGGGTGTGGATGGGGAGGGTTCGGTGTGGATGGGGGAGGGGTCGGTGTGGGTGTGGATGGGGGAGGGGTCGGTGTGGATGGGGGAGGGGTCGGTGTGGGTGTGGATGGGGAGGGGACGGTGTGGGTGGGGGAGGGGTCGGTGTGGGAGTGGATGGGGGAGGGGTCGGTGTGGATGGGGGAGGGGACGGTGTGGGTGTGGATGGGGGAGGGGTCGGTGTGGGTGGGGGAGGGGTCGGTGTGGGTGTGGATGGGGAGGGGTCGGTGTGGGTGTGGATGGGGGAGGGGTCGGTGTGGATGGGGGAGGGGTCGGTGTGAATGGGGAGGGGTCGGTGTGGGTGTGGATGGGGGAGGGGTCGGTGTGGGTGTGGATGGGGGAGGGGTCGGTGTGGATGGGGGAGGGGTCGGTGTGGGTGTGAATGGGGGAGGGGACGGTGTGGGTGTGGATGGGGGAGGGGTCGGTGTGGTTGTGGATGGGGGAGGGCTCGGTGTGGGTGGGGAGGTGTGGGTGTGGGTGGGGGAGGGGTCGGAGTGGGTGTGGGTGGGGGAGGGGTCGATGTGGATGGGGGAGGGGTC
Source organism: Scyliorhinus torazame (assembly GCF_047496885.1). Classification (NCBI taxonomy): domain Eukaryota; kingdom Metazoa; phylum Chordata; class Chondrichthyes; order Carcharhiniformes; family Scyliorhinidae; genus Scyliorhinus; species Scyliorhinus torazame. Next base: position 363,749,337 of record NC_092710.1, read on the forward strand.
GGTGTGGGTGTGGGTGGGGGAGGGGTCGGTGTGGGTGTGGATGGGGGAGGTGTCAGTGTAGATGGGGAGGGGTCGGTGTGGGTGTGGGTGGGGGAGGGGTCGGTGTGGGTGTGGATGGGGGAGGGGTCGGTGTGGGTGTGGATGGGGGAGGGGTCAGTGTTGGTGTGGATGGGGGAGGGGTCGGTGTGGGTGTGGATGTGGGAGGGGTCGGTTGCGTGTGGATGGGGGAGGGGTCGGTGTGGGTGGGGGAGGGGTCGGTGTGGATGTGGGAGGGGTCGGTTGGGTGTGGATGGGGGAAGAGTCGGTGTGGGTGGGGGAGGGTTCGGTGTGGATGGGGAGGGGTCGATGTGGGTGTGGATGGGGGAGGGGTCGATGTGGGTGGGGAGGGGGAGGTGTGGGTGGGGGAGGGGCCGGTGTGGGTGTGGATGGGTGTGGGGTCGGTGTGGGTGTGGATGGGGGGGGGGGTCGGTGTGGGTGTGGATGGGGGAGGGGTCGGTGTGGGTGTGGATGGGGGAGGGGTCGGTGTGGATGGGGGAGGGGTCGGTGTGGATGGGGGAGGGGTCGGTGTGGGAGCGGATGGGGGAGGGGTCGGTGTGGGTGTGGATGGGGGAGGGGTAGGTGTGGGTGGGGGAGGGTCGGTGTGAATCGGGGAGGGGTCGGTGCGAGTGTTGGTGGGGGAGGGGCCGGTGTGGGTGGGTGTGGGGTCGGTGTGGGTGTGGATGGGTGAGGGGTCGGTGTGGGTGTGGATGGGGGGGGGGGGTCGGTGTGGGTGTGGATGGGGGAGGGGTCGGTGTGGGTGTGGATGGGGGAGGGGTCGGTGTGGGTGTGGATGGGGGAGGGGTCGGTGTGGATGGGGGAGGGGTCGGTGTGGATGGGGGAGGGGTCGGTGTGGGAGCGGATGGGGGAGGGGTCGGTGTGGGTGTGGATGGGGGAGGGGTAGGTGTGGGTGGGGGAGGGTCGGTGTGAATCGGGGAGGGGTCGGTGTGGATGGGGGGGGGTCGGTGTGGGAGTGGATGGGGGAGGGGTCGGTGTGGGTGTGGATGGGGAGAGGACGGTGTGGATGGGGGAGAGGACGGTGTGGGTGTGGATGGGGGAGGGGTCGGTGTGGATGGGGAGGGGTCGGTGTGGGTGTGGATGGGGAGGGGTCGGTGTGGATGGGGGAGGGGTCGGAGTGGGTGTGGATGGGGGAGGGGTCGGTGTGGATGGGGGAGGGGTCGGTGTGGGTGTGGATGGGGAGGGGTCGGTGTGGATGGGGGAGGGGACGGTGTGGGTGTGGATGGGGGAGGGGTCGGTGTGGGTGTGGATGGGGGAGGGGTCGGTGTGGGTGTGGATGGGGGAGGTGTCGGTGTGGGCGGGGGAGGGGTCGGTGTCGGTGTGGATGGGGGAGGGGTCGGTGTGGGTGTGGATTGGGGAGGGGTCGGTGTGGGTGTGGATGGGGGAGGGGTCGGTGTGGTTGTGGATGGGGGAGGGCTCGGTGTGGGTGGGGAGGTGTGGGTGTGGGTGGGGGAGGGGTCGGAGTGGGTGTGGGTGGGGGAGGGGTCGATGTGGATGGGGGAGGGGTCGGTGTGGGTGTGGGTGGGGGAGGGGTCGGTGTGGGTGTGGATGGGGGAGGTGTCAGTGTAGATGGGGAGGGGTCGGTGTGGGTGTGGATGGGGGAGGGGTCGATGTGGGTGGGGAGGGGGAGGTGTGGGTGGGGGAGGGGTCGGTGTGTGTGTTGGTGCGGGAGGGGCCGGTGTGGGTGTGGATGGGGGAGGGGTCGGTGTGGATGGGGGAGGGGTCGATGTGGATGGGGGAGGGGTCGGTGTGGGTGTGGATGGGGGAGGGGTCGGTATGGATGGGGGAGGGGTTGGTGTGGATGGGGGAGGGGTCGGTGTGGGTGTGGTTGGGGGAGGGGTCGGTGTGGATGGGGGAGGGGTCGGTGTGGATGGGGGAGGGGTCGGTGTGGGTGTGGTTGGGGGAGGGGTCGGTGTGGATGGGGGAGGGGTCGGTGTGGATGGGGAGGGGTCGGTGTGGGTGGGGAGGGGTCGGTTTGGGTGTGGATGGGTTAGGGGTCGGTGTGGATGGGGGAGGGGTCAGTGTGGGTGTGGATGGGGGAGGGGTCGGTTTGGGTGTGGATGGGTGAGGGGTCGGTGTGGATGGGGAGGGGTCGGTGTGGGTGTGGATGGGGGAGGGGTCGGTGTGGGTATGGGTGGGGGAGGGGTCAGTGTGGGTGTGGATGGGGGAGGGGTCGGTGTGGATGGGGGAGGGGTCGGTGTGGGTGTGGATGGGGGAGGGGACGGTGTGGATGGGGAGGGGTCGGTGTGGGTGGGGGAGGGGTTGGTTTGGGTGTGGATGGGGGAGGGGTCGGTGTGGGTGTGGATGGGGGAGGGGTCGGTGTGGATGGGGAGGGGTCAGTGCGGGAGCGGATGGGGGAGGGGTCGGTGTGGGTTGGGAGGGGGTGGTGTGGGTGGGGGAGGGGTCGGTGTGGGTGTGAGTGGGGGAGGGGTCAGTGTTGGTGTGGATGTGGGAGGGGTCGGTGTGGATGGGGGAGGGGTCGGTGTGGGTGTGGGTGGGTGAGGGGTCGGTGTGGATGGGGAGGGGTCGGTGTGGGAGCGGATAGGGGAGGGGTCGGTGTGGGTGTGGATGGGGGAGGGGTCGTGTGGATGGGGGAGGGGTCGGTGTGGATGGGGGAGGGGTCGGTGTGGGTGAGGGTGGGTGTGGGGTCGGTGTGGATGGGGATGGGGAGGTGTCGTTGTGGGTGTGGGTGGGGGAGGGGACGGTGTGGGTGTGGATGGGGGAGGGGTCGGTGTGGGTGTGGATGGGGAGAGGACGGTGTGGGTGTGGATGGGGGAGGGGTCGGTGTGGATGGGGAGGGGTCGGTGTGGGTGTGGATGGGGAGGGGTCGGTGTGGATGGGGGAGGGGTCGGAGTGGGTGTGGATGGGGGAGGGGTCGGTGTGGATGGGGGAGGGGTCGGTGTGGGTGTGGATGGGGGAGGGGTCGGTGTGGGTGTGGATGGGGGAGGGGTCGGTGTGGGTGTGGATGGGGGAGGTGTCGGTGTGGATGGGGGAGGGGTCGGTATGGATGGGGGAGGGGTTGGTGTGGATGGGGGAGGGGTCGGTGTGGGTGTGGTTGGGGGAGGGGTCGGTGTGGATGGGGGAGGGGTCGGTGTGGATGGGGGAGGGGTCGGTGTGGATGGGGAGGGGTCGGTGTGGGTGGGGAGGGGTCGGTTTGGGTGTGGATGGGTTAGGGGTCGGTGTGGATGGGGGAGGGGTCAGTGTGGGTGTGGATGGGGGAGGGGTCGGTTTGGGTGTGGATGGGTGAGGGGTCGGTGTGGATGGGGAGGGGTCGGTGTGGGTGTGGATGGGGGAGGGGTCGGTGTGGGTATGGGTGGGGGAGGGGTCAGTGTGGGTGTGGATGGGGGAGGGGTCGGTGTGGATGGGGGAGGGGTCGGTGTGGGTGTGGATGGGGGAGGGGACGGTGTGGATGGGGAGGGGTCGGTGTGGGTGGGGGAGGGGTTGGTTTGGGTGTGGATGGGGGAGGGGTCGGTGTGGGTGTGGATGGGGGAGGGGTCGGTGTGGATGGGGAGGGGTCAGTGCGGGAGCGGATGGGGGAGGGGTCGGTGTGGGTTGGGAGGGGGTGGTGTGGGTGGGGGAGGGGTCGGTGTGGGTGTGAGTGGGGGAGGGGTCAGTGTTGGTGTGGATGTGGGAGGGGTCGGTGTGGATGGGGGAGGGGTCGGTGTGGGTGTAGGTGGGTGAGGGGTCGGTGTGGATGGGGAGGGGTCGGTGTGGGAGCGGATAGGGGAGGGGTCGGTGTGGGTGTGGATGGGGGAGGGGTCGTGTGGATGGGGGAGGGGTCGGTGTGGATGGGGGAGGGGTCGGTGTGGGTGAGGGTGGGTGTGGGGTCGGTGTGGATGGGGATGGGGAGGTGTCGTTGTGGGTGTGGGTGGGGGAGGGGACGGTGTGGGTGTGGATGGGGGAGGGGTCGGTGTGGGTGTGGATGGGGAGAGGTCAGTGTGGGTGTGGATGGGGAGGGGTCGGTGTGGATGGGGGAGGGGTCGGTGTGGGTGTGGATGGGGGAGGGGTCGGTGTGGGTGTGGATGGGGGAGGGGTCGGTGTGGTTCTGGATGGGGGAGGGGTCGGTGTTGGTGTGGATGGGGGAGGGGTCGATGTGGATGGGGGAGGGGTCGGTGTGGATGGGGAGGGGTCGGTGTGGATGGGGGAGGGGTCGGTGTGGGTGTGGATGGGGGAGGGGTCGGTGTGGGTGTGGATGGGGGAGGGGTCGGTGTGGATGTGGGTGGGGGTGGGGTGGGTGCGGGTGTGGATGGGGGAGGTGTCGGTGTGGGTGTGGATGGGGGAGTGGTCGATGTGGATGGGGGAGGGGTCTGTGTGGATGGGGGAGGGGTCGGTGTGGGTGTGGATGGGGAGGGGTCGGTGTGGGTGTGGATGGGGAGGGGTCGGTGTGGGAGCGGATGGGGGAGGGGTCGGTGTGGGTGTGGATGGGAGAGGGGTCGTGTGGATGGGGGAGGGGTCGGTGTGGATGGGGGAGGGGTCGGTGTGGGTGTGAGTGCGGGTGGGGTCGGTGTGGGTGTTGGTGGGGGAGGGGCCGGTGTGGGTGGGTGTGGGGGCGGTGTGGGTGTGGATGGGGGAGGGGTCGGTGTGGGTGTGGCTGGGGGAGGGTTCGGTGTGGGTGTGGATGGGGGAGGGGTCAGTGTGGGTGTGGATGGGGGAGGGGTCGGTGTGGGTGGGGGAGGGTTCGGTGTGGGTGTGGATGGGGGAGGGGTCGGTGTGGGTGTGGATGGGGGAGGGGTCGGTGTGGGTGTGATGGGGGAGGGGTCGGTGTTGGTGTGGATGGGGGAGGGGTCGGTGTGGGTGTGAATGGGGGAGGGGTCGGTGTGGCTGTAGATGGGAGTGGTGTGGGTGAGGGTTTGGATGGGGGAGGGGTCGGTGTGGGTGTGGATGGGGGAGGGGTCGATGTGGATGGGGGAGGGGTCAGTGTGGGTGTGGGTGGGGAGGGGTCGGTGTGGGTGTGGATGGGGGAGGGGTCGGTGTGGGTGTGGATGGGGGAGGGGTCGGTGTGGATGGGGGAGGGTTCGGTGTGGATGGGGGAGGGGTCGGTGTGGGTGTGGATGGGGGAGGGGTCGGTGTGGGTGTGGATGGGGAGGGGTCGTTGTGGATGGGGAGGGGTCAGTGTGGGTGGCGAGGGGTCAGTGTTGGTGGGGGAGGTGTTGGTGTGGTGTGGATGGGGAGGGGTAGGTGTGGGTGATGATGGGGAGGGGTCGGTGTGGATGGGGGAGGGGTCGGTGTGGGTGTGGATGGGGGTGGGGTCGGTGTGGGTGTGGATGGGGGTGGGGTCGGTGTGGGTGTGGATGGGGGAGGGGTCGGTCTGGATGGGGAGGGCTCGGTGTGGATGGGGGAGGGTTCGGTGTGTGTGTGGATGGGGGAGGGGACGGTGTGGGTGGGGGAGGGGTCGGTGTGGGTGTGGATGGGGGAGGGGTCGGTGTGGGTGTGGATGGGGGAGGGGTCAGTGTGGGTGTGGATGGGGGAGGGGTCGGTGTGGGTGTGGATGGGGGAGGGCTCGGTGTGGGTGGGGAGGTGGGGTGTGGGTGGGGGAGGGGTCGGAGTGGGTGTGGGTGGGGGAGGGGTCGATGTGGATGGGGGAGGGGTCGGTGTGGGTGTGGGTGGGGGAGGGGTCGGTATGGGTGTGGATGGGGAGGTGTCAGTGTAGATGGGGAGGGGTCGGTGTGGGTGTGGATGGGGGAGGGGTCGATGTGGGTGGGGAGGGGGAGGTGTGGGTGGGGGAGGGGTCGGTGTGTGTGTTGGTGCGGGAGGGGCTGGTGTGGGTGTGGATGGGGGAGGGGTCGGTATGGATGGGTGAGGGGTCGGTGTGGATGGGGGAGGGGTCGATGTGGATGGGGGAGGGGTCGGTGTGGGTTTGGATGGGGGAGGGGTCGGTATGGATGGGTGAGGGGTCGGTGTGGGTGTGGATGGGGAGGGGTCGTTGTGGATGGGGGAGGGGTTGGTGTGGATGGGGGAGGGGTCGGTGTGGGTGTGGTTGGGGGAGGGGTCGGTGTGGATGGGGGAGGGGTCGGTGTGGATGGGGGAGGGGTCGGTGTGATGGGGAGGGGTCGGTGTGGGTGGGGGAGGGGTCGGTTTGGGTGTGGATGGGTGAGGGGTCGGTGTGGATGGGGGAGGGGTCAGTGTGGGTGTGGATGGGGGAGGGGTCTGTTTGGGGGTTGATGGGTGAGGGGTCGGTGTGGATGGGGAGGGGTCGGTGTGGGTGTGGATGGGGGAGGGGTCGGTGTGGGTGTGGATGGGGAGGGGTCGGTGTGGGTATGGGTGGGGGAGGGGTCAGTGTGGGTGTGGATGGGGGAGGGGTCGGTGTGGATGGGGGAGGGGTCGGTGTGGGTATGGATGGGGGAGGGATCGGTGTGGATGGGGAGGGGTCGGTGTGGGTGTGGATGGGGGAGGGGTCGGTGTGCTGGGGAGGGGTCGGTGTGGTGGGGAGGGGTCGGTGTGGGTGGGGGAGGGGTTGGTTTGGGTGTGGATGGGTGAGGGGTCGGTGTGGATGGGGGAGGGGTCGGTGTGGGTGTGGATGGGGGAGGGGTCGGTGTGGATGGGGAGGGGTCGGTGCGGGAGCGGATGGGGGAGGGGTCGGTGTGGGTTGGGAGGGGGTGGTGTGGGTGGGGGAGGGGTCGGTGTGGGTCTGGGTGGGGGAGGGGTCGGTGTGGGTGTGGATGGGGGAGGGGTCGTGTGGATGGGGGAGGGGTCGGTGTGGATGGGGGAGGGGTCGGTGTGGGTGAGGGTGGGTGTGGGGTCGGTGTGGATGGGGAGGGGTCGGTGTGGGTGTGGATGGGGGAGGGGTCGGTGTGGGTGTGGATGGGGAGGGGTCGTTGTGGGTGTGGGTGGGGGAGGGGTCGGTGTGGGTGTGGATGGGGAGGGGTCGGTGTGGGTGTGGATGGGGAGGGGTCGGTGTGGATGGGTGAGGGGTCGGTGTGGGTGTGGATGGGGGAGGGGTCGGTGTGGGTGTGGATGGGGAGGGGTCGGTTCTGGATGGGGGAGGGGTCGGTGTGGGTTTTGGTGGGGGAGGGGCCGGTGTGGGTGGGTGTGGGGTCGGTGTGGGTGTGGATGGGGGAGGGGTCGGTGTGGGTGTGGATGGGGGAGGGGTCGGTGTGGGTGTGCATGGGGGAGGTGTCGGTGTGGGTGTGGATGGGGGAGGTGTCGGTGTGGGTGAGGATGGGGAGGGGTCGTTGTGGATGGGGGAGGGGTCATTGTGGGTGGGGAGGGGTCGGTGTGCGTGTGGATGGGGGAGGGGTCGGTGTGGATGGGGAGGGGTCGTTGTGGGTGTGGATGGGGTGGGGTCGGTGTGGGTGGAGGAGGGGTCGGTGTGGGTGTGGATGGGGAGGGGTCGGTGTGGGAGCGGATGGGGGAGGGGTCGGTGTGGGTGTGGATGGGGGAGGGGTCGTGTGGATGGGGGAGGGGTCGGTGTGGATGGGGGAGGGGTCGGTGTGGGTGTGGGTGCGGGTGGGGTCGGTGTGGGTGTTGGTGGGGGAGGGGTCGGTGTGGGTGGGTGTGGGGTCGGTGTGGGTGTGGATGGGGGAGGGGTCGGTGTGGGTGTGGATGGGGGAGGGGTCGGTGTGGGTGTCGATGGGGGAGGGGTCGGTGTTGGTGTGGATGGGGGAGGGGTCGGTGTGGCTGTAGATGGGAGTGGGGTGGGTGAGGGTGTGGATGGGGGAGGAGTCGGTGTGCGTGTGGATGGGGGAGGGGTCGATGTGGATGGGGGAGGGGTCAGTGTGGGTGTGGGTGGGGAGGGGTCGGTGTGGGTGTGGATGGGGGAGGGGTCGGTGTGGGTGGGGATGGGGGAGGGGTCGGTGTGGATGGGGGAGGGTTCAGTGTGGATGGGGGAGGGGTCGGTGTGGGTGTGGATGGGGGAGGGGTCGGTGTGGGTGTGGATGGGGAGGGGTCGTTGTGGATGGGGGAGGGGTCGGTGTGGGTGTGGATGGGGAGGGGTCGGTGTGGGTGTGGATGGGGAGGGCTCGGTGTGGATGGGGGAGGGGTCGGTGTGGGTGTGGATGGGGGAGGGGACGGTGTGGGTGGGGGAGGGGTCGGTGTGGGTGTGGATGGGGGAGGGGTTGGTGTGGGTGTGGATGGGGGAGGGGTCAGTGTGGGTGTGGATGGGGGAGGGGTCGGTGTGGGTGTGGATGGGGGAGGGGTCGGTTTGGGTGTGGATGGGGGAGGGGTCAGTGTGGATGGGGGAGGGGTCGGTGTGGGTGTGGATGGGGGAGGGGTCGGTTGGGTGTGGATGGGGGAGGGGTCGATGTGGGTGTGGATGGGGGAGGGGTCGGTTTGGGTGTGGATGAGGGAAGGGTCAGTGTGGGTGGGGGAGGGGTCGGTGTGGGTGTGGATGGGGGAGGGGTCGGTGTGGATGGGGAGGGGTCGATGAGGGTGTGGATGGGGGAGGGGTCGATGTGGGTGGGGAGGGGGAGGTGTGGGTGGGGGAGGGGTCGGTGTGGGTGTGGGTGGGGGAGGGGACGGTGTGTGTGTTGGTGGGGGAGGGGTCGGTGTGGATGGGGGTGGGGAGTGGAGGTGTGGGTGTGGGTGGCTAGGGGTCGGTGTGGGTGTGGGTGGGGGAGGGGTCGGTGCGGGTGTGGATCGGGGAGGGGTCGGTGTGGGTGGGGGAGGGGTCGGTGTGTATGGGGGAGGGGTCGGTGTGGATGGGGGAGGGGTCGGTGTGGGAGTGGATGGGGGAGGGGTCGGTGTGGGTGTGGATGGGGGAGGGGTCGGTGCGGGTGTGGATCGGGGAGGGGTCAGTGTGGGTGGGGGAGGGGTCGGTGTGGATGGGGGAGGGGTCGGTGTGGATGGGGTCGGTGTGGGTGTGGATGGGGAGGGGTCGGTGTGGGTGTGGGTGGGGAGGTGTGGGTGTGGGTGGGGGAGGGGTCGGTGTGGGTGTTGGTGCGGGAGGGGCCGGTGTGGGTGTGGATGGGGGAGGGGTCGGTGTGGATGGGGGAGGGGTCGGTGTGGGTGTGGATGGGGGAGGGGTCGGTGTGGATGGGGGAGGGGTCGGTGTGGGTGTGGATGGGGAGGGGTCGGTGTGGGTGTGGTTGGGGGAAGGGTCGTTGTGGATGGAGGAGGAGTCAGTGTGGGTGGGGATGGGTCGGTGTTGATGGGGGAGGGGTCGGTGTGGGTGTGGAAGGGGGAGGGGTCTGTGTGGATGGGGGAGGGGTCGGTGTGGGTGTGGATGGGGGAGGGGTCGGTGTGGATGGGGGAGGGGTCGGTGTGGGTGTGGAAGGGGGAGGTGTCTGTGTGGATGGGGGAGGGGTCGGTGTGGGTGTGGATGGGGGAGGGGTCGGTGTGGATGGGGGAGGGGTCGGTGTGGGTGTGGAAGGGGGAGGGGTCTGTGTGGATGGGGGAGGGGTCGGTGTGGGTGGGGGTGGGGTCGGTGTGGGTGTGGATGGGGGAGGGGTCGGTGTGGATGGGGGAGGGGTCGGTGTGGGTGGGGGAGGGGTCGGTTTGGGTGTGGACGGGTGAGGGGTCGGTGTGGAAGGGGGAGGGGTCAGTGTGGGTGTGGATGGGGGAGGGGTCGGTGTGGATGGGGGAGGGGTCGGTGTGGATGGGGAGGGGTCGGTGTGGGTGTGGATGGGGGAGGGGTCGGTGTGCATGGGGAGGGGTCGGTGTGGATGGGGCAGGGGACGGTGTGGGTGTGGATGGGGGAGGGGTCGGTGTGGGTGGGGAGGGGGAGGTGTGGGTGTGGATGGGGAGGGGTCGTGTGGATGGGGAGGGGTCGGTGTGGGTGTGGATGGGGGAGGGGTCGGTGTGGGTGTGGATGGGGGAGGGGTCGGTGTGGGTGTGGATGGGGGAGGGGTCGGTGTGGGTGTGGATGGGGGAGGGGTCGTGTGGATGGGGGAGGGGTCGGTGTGGATGGGGGAGGGGTCGGTGGGGGTGTGGATGGGGGAGGGGTCGGTGTGGGTGTGGATGGGGGAGGGGTCGTGTTAATGGGGGAGGGGTCTGTGTGGATGGGGGAGGGGTCGGTGTGGGTGTGGATGGGGGAGGGGTCGGTGTGGATGGGGGAGGGGTCGGTGTGGATGGGGGTGGGGTGGGTGCAGGTGTGGATGGGGGAGGGGTCGGTGTGGATGGGGGTGGGGTGGGTGCGGGTGTGGATGGGGGAGGGGTCGGTCTGGATGGGGAGGGGTCGGTGTGGATGTGGGAGGGGTCGGTGTGGATGGGGGAGGGGTCGGTGTGGGTGTGGATGGGGGAGGGGTCGCTGTGGATGGGGAAGGGGTCGGTGTGGATGTGGGAGGGGTCGGTGTGGGTGGGGAGGGGTCGGTGTGGGTGTGGATGGGGGAGGGGTCGGTGTGGGTGGGGGAGGGGTCGGTGTGGGTGTGGATGGGGGAGGGGTCAGTGTGGGTGTGGAAGGGAGGGGTCTGTGTGGATGGGGGAGGGGTCGGTGTGGGTGGGGGAGGGGTCGGTGTGGATGGGGAGGGGCGGGTGTGGATGGGGGAGGGTTCGGTGTGGGTGTGGGTGAGGGAGGGGTCGGTGTGGATGGGGGAGGGGTCGGTGTGGGTGTGGATGGGGGAGGGGTCAGTGTGGGTGTGGATGGGGGAGGGGTCGGTGTGGATGGGAAGGGGCGGGTGTGGATGGGGGAGGGTTCGGTGTGGGTGTGGGTGGGGGAGGGGTCGGTGTGGATGGGGGAGGGGTCGGTGTGGGTGTGGATGGGGGAGGGGTCAGTGTGGGTGTGGATGGGGGAGGGGTCGGTGTGGGAGTGGATGGGGGAGGGGTCGGTGTGGATGGGGGAGGGGTCGGTGTGGATGGGGGAGGCGTCGGTGTGGGTGCGGATGGGGGAGGGGTCGGTGTGGGTGTGGATGGGGGAGGGGTCGGTGTGGGTGTGGATGGGGGAGGGGTCGGTGTGGGGGAGGGGTCGGTGTGGGTGTGGATGGGGAGGGGTCAGTGTGGATGGGTGAGGGGTCGGTGTGGATGGGGCAGAGGTCGGTGTTGGTGCGGATGGGGGAGGGGTCGGTGTGGGTGTGGATGGGGAGGGGTCGGTGTGGATGGGGGAGGGGTCGGTGTGGGTGTGGATGGGGGAGGGGTCGGTGTGGGTGTGGATGGGGGGGGTCGGTGTGGGTGTGGATGGGGGAGGGGTCGGTGTGGATGGGGGAGGGGTCGGTGTGGGTGTGGATGGGGGAGGGGTCGGTGTGGATGGGGGAGGGGTCGGTGTGGGTGTGGATGGGGGAGGGGTCGGTGTGGATGTGGATGGGGGAGGGGTCGGTGTGGGTGTGGATGGGGGAGGGGTCGGTGTGGGTGGGGATGGGGGAGGGGTCGGTGTGGGTGTGGATGGGGGAGGGGTCGGTGTGGGTGTGGATGGGGAGGGGTCGGTGTGGGAGTGGATGGGGGAGGGGTCGGTGTGGATGGGGGAGGGGTCGGTGTGGGTGTGGATGGGGGAGGGGTTGGTGTGGGTGTGGATGGGGGAGGGGTCGGTGTGGGCGGGGAGGGGTCGGTGTGGATGGGGGAGGGGTCGGTGCGGATGGGGGAGGGGTCGGTGTGGATGGGGTAGGGGTCGGTGTGGATGGGGGAGTGGTCGGTGTGGGTGTGGATGGGGGAGGGGTCGGTGTGGATGGGGGAGGGGTCGGTGTGGATGGGGGAGGGGTCAGTGTGGATGGGGGAGGTGTCGGTGTGGGTGGGGGAGGGGTCGGTGTGGATGGGGAGGGGTCGGTGTGGGTGGGGGAGGGGTCGGTGTGGTTGGGGGAGGGGTCGGTGTGGGTGGGGGAGGGGTCGGTGTGGATGGGGCAGGGGTCGGTGTGGATGGGGAGGGGTCTGTGTGGGTGGGGGCGGGGTTGGTGTGGATGGGGAGGGGTCGGTGTGGGTGGGGGAGGGGTCGGTGTGGGTGTGGATGGGGAGGGGTCGGTGTGGATGGGGGAGGGGTCGGTGTGGATGGGGGAGGGGTCGGTGTGGATGGGGAGGAGTCGGAGTGGGTGTGGATGGGGAGGGGTCGGTGTGTGTGGGGGAGGGGTTGGTGTGGATGGGGAGGGGTCGGTGTGGGTGTGGATGGGGGAGGGGTTGTTGTGGATGGGGGAGTGGTCGGTGTGGGTGTGGATGGGGGAGGGGTCGGTGTGGATGGGGGAGGGGTCGGTGTTGGTGTGGATGGGGAGGGGTCGGTGTGGGTGTGGATGGTGGAGGGGTTGTTGTGGATGGGGGAGGGGTCGGTGTGGGTGTGGATGGGGAGGGGTCGGTGTGGATGGGGGAGGGGTCGGTGTTGGTGTGGATGGGGAGGGGTCGGTGTGGGTGTGGATGGTGGAGGGGTTGTTGTGGATGGGGGAGTGGTCGGTGTGGGCGTGGGTGGGGTCGGTGTGGATGGGGGAGGGGTCGGTTTGGGTGTGGATGGGGAGGGGTGGGTGTGGATGGGGGAGGGGTCGGTGTGGGTGTGGATGGGGAGGGGTCGGTGTGGGTGTGGATGGGGGAGGGGTCGGTGTGGGTGTGGATGGGGGAGGGGTCGGTGTGGATGGGGGAGGGGTCGGTGTGGATGGGTGAGGGGTCGGTGTGGATGGGGAGGGGTCGGTGTGGGTGTGTATGGGGGAGGGGTCGGTGTGGATGGGGGAGGGGTCGGTGTGGGTGTGGATGGGGGAGGGGTCGGTGTGGATGGGGGAGGTGTCGGTGTGGATGGGGGAGGGGTCGGTGTGGGTGTGGATGGGGGTGGGGTCGGTGTGGATGGGGGAGGGGTCGGTGTGGGAGTGGATGGGGGAGGGGTCGGTGTGGATGGGGGAGGTGTCGGTGTGGATGGGGAAGGGGTCGGTGTGGGTGTGGATGGGGGTGGGGTCGGTGTGGATGGGGGAGGGGTCGGAGTGGGAGTGGATGGGGGAGGGGTCGGTGTGGATGGGGGAGGGGTCGGTGTGGGTGTGGATAGGGGTGGGGTCGGTGTGGATGGGGGAGGGGTCGGTGTGGGTGTGGATGGGGAGGGGTCGGTGTGGGTGTGGATGGGGGAGGGGTCGGTGGGGTGTGGATGGAGGAGGGGTCGGTGTGGGTGTGGATGGGGGAGGGGTCGGTGTGGGTGTGGATGGGGGAGGGGTCGGTGTGGGTGTGGATGGGGGAGGGGTCGGTGTGGATGGGGAGGGGTCGGTGTGGATGGGGGAGGGGTCGGTGTGGGTGTGGATGGGGGAGGGGTCGGTGTGGGTGTTGATGGGGGAGGGGTCGGTGTGGGTGTGGATGGGGAGGGGTCGGTGTGGATGAGGGAAGGGTCGGTGTGGGTGTGGATGGGGGAGGGGTCGGTGTGGGTGTGGATGGGGGAGGGGTCGGTGTGGATGGGGGAAGGGTCGGTGTGGGTGTGGATGGGGGAGGGGTCGGTGTGGGTGTGGATGGGGGAAGGGTCGGTGTGGGTGTGGATGGGGGAGGGGTCGGTGTGGGTGTGGATGGGGGAGGGGTCGGTGTGGATGGGGGAAGGATCGGTGTGGGTGTGGATGGGGGAGGGGTCGGTGTGGGTGTGGATGGGGGAGGGGTCGGTGTGGATGGGGGAGGGATCGGTGTGAATGGGGAGGGGTCGGTGTGGGAGCGGATGGGGGAGGGGTCGGTGTGGATGGGGCCGGTGTGGATGGGGGAGGGGTCGGTGTGGATGGGGGAGGGGTCGGTGTGGGTGCGGGTGGGGTCGGTGTGGCTGGGGGAGGGGTCGGTGTGTATGGGTGTGGGGGAGGGGTCAGTGTGGATGGGGGAGGGGTCGGTGTGGGTGTTGGTGGGGGAGGGGCCGGTGTGGATGGGTGTGGGGGAGGGTTCAGTGTGGATGGTGGAGGGGTCGGTGTGGGTGTGGATGGGGAGGGGTCGTTGTGGATGGGGGAGGGGTCAGTGTGGGTGGGGAGGGGTCGGTGTGGGTGTGGGTGGGGAGGGGCCGTTGTGGATGGGGGAGGGGTCTGTGTGGGTGTGGATGGGGAGGGGTCGGAGTGGGTGTGGATGGGGGAGGGTTCGGTGTGGATGGGGGAGGGGTCGGTGTGGGTGTGGATGGGGAGGGGTCGGTGTGGATGGGGAGGGGTCGGTGTGGATGGGGTAGGGGTCGGTGTGGATGGGAGAGGGGTCGGTGTGGGTGTGGATGGGGAGGGGTCAGTGTGGATGGGGGAGGGGTCGGTGTGGGTGTGGATGGGGGAGGGGTCGGTGTGGGTGTGGATGGGGAGGGGTCGGTGTGGGAGTGGATGGGGGAGGGGTCGGTGTGGATGGGGGAGGGGTCGGTGTGGGTGTGGATGGGGGAGGGGTTGGTGTGGGTGGGGGAGGGGTCGGTGTGGATGGGGGAGGGGTCGGTTTGGAAGTGGATGGTTGAGGGGTCGGTGTGGATGGGGGAGGGGTCGGTGTGGGTGTGGATGGGGAGGGGTCGGTGTGGGTGTGGATGGGGGAGGGTTCGGTGTGGGTGTGGATGGGGGAGGGGTCGGTGTGGATGGGGGTGCGGTCGGTGTGGATGGGGGAGGGGTCGGTGTGGGTGGGGGAGGGGTCGGTGTGGGTGTGGATGGGGAGGGGCCGGTGTGGGTGTGGATGGGGAGGGGTCGGTGTGGGTGTGGATGGGGGAGGGGTCGGTGTGGATGGGGGAGGGGTCGGTGTGGATGGGGGAGGGGTTGGTGTGGATGGGGGAGGGGTCGGTGTGGGAGTGGATGGGGAGGGGTCGGTGTGGATGGGGGAGGGGTCGGTGTGGATGGGGGAGGGGTCGGTGTTGGTGTGGGTGGGGGAGGGGTCGGTGTGGGTGTGGATGGGGGAGGGGTGGGTGTGGGGGAGGGGTCGGTGTGGGTGTGGATGGGGAGGGGTCGGTGTGGGTGTGGGTGGGGGAGGGGTCGGTGTGGATGGGTGAGGGGTCGGTGTGGATGGGGGAGGGGTCGGTGTGGATGGGGGAGGGGTCGGTGTGGATGGGGGAGGGGTCGGTGTGGGTGTGGATGGTGGAGGGGTCGGTGTTGGTGTGGATGGGGAGGGGTCGGTGTGGGTCTGGATGGGGAGGGGTCGGTGTGGATGGGGGAGGGGTCGATGTGGGTTGTGGATGGGGGAGGGGTCGGTGTGGGTGTGAATGGGGGGGGGTCGGTGTGGGTGTGGATGGGGGAGGGGTCGGTGTGGATGGTGGAGGGGTCGGTGTGGGTGTGGATGGGGGAGGGGTCGGTGTGGATGGGGGAGGGGTCGGTGTGGGTGTGGGTGGGGGTGGGTTTGGTGTGGATGGGGGAGTGGTCGGTGTGGATGGGGGAGGGGTCGGTGTGGGTGTGGATGGGGGAGGGTTCGGTGTGGGTGTGGATGGGGGAGGGGTCGGTGTGGATGGGGGAGGGGTCGGTGTGGGTGTGGATGGGGGAGGGGTCGGTGTGGGTGGGGATGGGGGAGGGGTCGGTGTGGGTGTGGATGGGGGAGGGGTCGGTGTGGGTGTAGATGTGGGAGGGGTCGGTGTGGGTGTGGATGGGGGAGGGGTCGGTGTGGGTGTGGATGGGGGAGGGGTCGGTGTGGATGGGGAGGGGTCGGTGTGGGTGTGGATGGGGGAGGGGTTGGTGTGGGTGTGGATGGGGGAGGGGTCGGTGTGGGCGGGGGAGGGGTCGGTGTGGATGGGGAGGGGTCGGTGCGGATGGGGGAGGGGTCGGTGTGGGTGTGGATGGGGGAGGGATCGGTGTGGATGGGGGAGTGGTCGTGTGGGTGTGGATGGGGGAGGGGTCGGTGTGGATGGGGGAGGGGTCGGTGTGGATGGGGGAGGGGACAGTGTGGATGGGGAGGGGTCGGTGTGGGTGGGGGAGGGGTCGGTGTGGATGGGGGAGGGGTCAGTGTGGGTGGGGGAGGGGTCGGTGTGGATGGGGGAGGGGTCAGTGTGGATGGGGGAGGGGTCGGTGTGGGTGGGGGAGGGGTCGGTGTGGATGGGGGAGGGGTCGGTGTGGATGGGGGAGGGGTCGGTGTGGGTGGGGGAGGGGTTGGTGTGGGTGTGGATGGGGGAGGGGTCGGTGTGGGTGGGGGAGGGGTCGGTGTGGATGGGGGAGGGGTCGGTGTGGGTGTGGATGGGGGAAGGGTCGGTGTGGGTGGGGGAGGGGTCGGTGTGGATGGGGGAGGGGTCGGTGTGGGTGGGGGAGGGGTCGGTGTGGATGGGGGAGGGGTCAGTGTGGATGGGGGAGGGGTCGGTGTGGGTGGGGGAGGGGTTGGTGTGGGTGTGGATGGGGGAGGGGTCGGTGTGGGTGGCGGAGGGGTCAGTGTGGATGGGGGAGGGGTCGGTGTGGGTGTGGATGGGGGAGGGGCCGGAGTGGGTGGGGGAGGGGTCAGTCTGGATGGGGGAGGGGTCGGTGTGGGTGTGGATGAGGGAGGGGCCGGAGTGTGAGGGGGAGGGGCCGGTGTGGGTGTGGATGGGGAGAGGTCGGTGTGGATGGGGGAGGGCTCGGTGTGGGTGTGGATGGGGTCGGTGTGGATGGGGAGGGGTCGGTTTGGGTGGGGGAGGGGTCGGTGTGGGTGTGGATGGGGAGGGGTCGGTGTGGGTGTGGGTGGGGGAGGGGTCGGTGTAGGTGTGGTTGGGGAGGGGTCGGTGTGGGTGGGGGAGGGGTCGGTGTGGATGGGGGAGGGGTCGGTGTGGGTGTGGATGGGGGAGGGGCCGGTGTGTGTGTGGATGGGGAGGGGTCGGTTTTGGTGGGGGAGGGGTCGGTGTAGGTGTGGGTGGGGGAGGGGCCGGAGTGGGTGGGGGAGGGGTCGGTGTGGGTGTGGGTGGGGGAGGGGTCGGTGTAGGTGTGGATGGGGAGGGGTCGGTGTGGGTGGGGGAGGGGTCGGTGTGGATGGGGGAGGGTTCGGTGTGGGTGTGGATGGGGTCGGTGTGGATGGGGAGGGGTCGGTGTGGGTGGGGGAGGGCTCGGTGAGGATGGGGGAGGGGTCGGTGTGGGTGAGGATGGGGGAGGGGTCGGTGTGGGTGTGGATGGGGTAGTGGTCGGTGTGGATGGGGAGGGGTCGATGTGGGTGTGGATGGGGGAGGGGTCGGTGTGGGTGGGGGAGGGGTCGGTGTGGATGGGGAGGGGTCGGTGTGGGTGTGGGTGTGGGAGGGGTCGGAGTGGGTGGGGGAGGGGTCAGTGAGGATGGGGGAGGGGTCGGTGTGGGTGTGGATGGGGGAGGGGTCGGTGTCGGTGTGGGCGGGGGAGGGGTCGGTGTGGATGGGGGAGGGGTCGGTGTGGATGGGGAGGGGTCGGTGTGGGTGTGGATGGTGGAGGGGTCAGTGTGGGTGGGGGTGGGGTCGGTGTGGGTGTGGATGGGGGAGGGGTCGGTGTGGGTGTGGATGGGGGAGGGGTCGGTGAGGATGGGGAGGGGTTGGTGTGGGTGTGATTGGGGGAGGGGTTGGTGTGGGTGTGGTTGGGGGAGGGGTCGGTGTGGGTGTGGATGGGGGAGGGGTCGGTGTGGATGGGGGAGGGGTCGGTGTGGGTGTGGATGGGGGAGGGGTCGTTGTGGATGGGGGAGGGGTCGGTGTGGATGGGGGAGGTGTCGGTGTGGGTGTGGATGGGGGAGGGGTCGGGGTGGGTGTGGATGGGGGAGGGGTCGGTGTGGATGGGGATGGGGTCTGTGTGGGTGGGGGCGGAGTTGGTGTGGATGGGGGGGGTTGGTGTGGGTGTGGATGGGGAGGGGTCGGTGTGGATGGGGGAGGGGTCGGTGTGGAAGGGGGAGGGGTCGGTGTAGATGGGGGAGGGGTCGGAGTGGGTGTGGATGGGGAGGGGTCGGTGTGTGTGGGGGAGGGGTTGGTGTGGATGGGGAGGGGTCGGTGTGGGTGTGGATGGGGGAGGGGTCGGTGTCGGTGTGGATGGGGAGGGGTCGGTGTGGGTGTGGATGGGGGAGGGATCGGTGTGGATGGGGGAGGGGTCGGTGTTGGTGTGGATGGGGGAGGGGTCAGTGTGTGTGGGGGAGGGGTCGGTGTGGATGGGGGAGGGGTCGGTGTGGGTGTGGATGGGGGAGGGGTTGTTGTGGGTGGGGGAGGGGTCGGTGTGGGTGTGGATGGGGGAGGGGTCGGTGTTGGTGTGGATGGGGGAGGGGTCGGTGTGCATGGGGGAGGGGTCGGTGTGGATGGGGGAGGGGTCGGTGTGGATGGGGGACAGGTCGGTGTGGATGGGGGAGGGGTCGGTGTGGGTGTGGATGGGGGAGGGGTCGCTGTGGGTGTGGATGGGGGAGGGGTCGGTGTGGGTGTGGATGGGGGAGGGGTCGGTGTGGGTGTGGATGGGGGAGGGGTCGGTGTGGATGGGGGAGGGGTCGGTGTGGGTGTGGATGGGGAGGGGTCGGTGTGGGTGTGGATGGGGGAGGGGTCGGTGTGGATGTGGGAGGGGTCGGTGTGGGTGTGGATGGGGGAGGGGTCGGTGTGGATGGGGGAGGGGTCGGTGTGGGTGTGGCTGGGGGAGGGGTCGGTGTGGGTGTGGATGGGGGAGGGGTCGGTGTGGGTGTGGATGGGGGAGGGGTCGGTGTGGATGTGGGAGGGGTCGGTGTGGATGGGGGAGGGGTCGGTGTGGGTGTGGATGGGGGAGGGGTCGGTGTGGGTGTGGATGGGGGAGGGGTCGGTGTGGGTGTGGATGGGGGAGGGGTCGGTGTGGGTGTGGATGGGGGAGGGGTCGGTGTGGATGTGGGAGGGGTCGGTGTGGGTTTGGATGGGGGAGGGGTCGGTGTGGGTGTGGATGGGGGAGGGGTCGGTGTGGATGGGGGAGGGGTCGGTGTGGATGGGGGAGGGGTCGGTGTGGGTGTGAATGGGGGAGGGGTCGGTGTGGGTGTGGATGGGGAGGGGTCGGTGTGGGTGTGGATGGGGGAGGGGTCGGTGTGTATGGGGGAGGGGTCGGTGTGGGTGGGGGAGGGGTCGGTGTGGGTGGGGGAGGGGTCGGTGTGGGTGTGGATGGGGGAGGGGTCGGTGTGGGTGTGGATGGGGGAGGGGTCGGTGTGGATGTGGGAGGGGTCGGTGTGGGTTTGGATGGGGGAGGGGTCGGTGTGGGTGTGGATGGGGGAGGGGTCGGTGTGGATGGTGGTGGGGTCGGTGTGGGTGTGAATGGGGGAGGGGTCGGTGTGTATGGGGGAGGGGTCGGTGTGGGTGGGGGAGGGGTCGGTAGGGGTGGATGGGGGAGGGGTCGGTGTGGATGGGGGAGGGGTCGGTGTGGGTGGGGGAGGGGTCGGTGTGGATGGGGGAGGGGTCGGTGTGGTTGGGGGAGGGGTCGGTGTGGGTGTGGATGGGGGAGGGGTCGGTGTGGGTGGGGGAGGGGTCGGTGTGGGTGGGGGAGGGGTCGGTGTGGGTGTGGATGGGGGAGGGGTCGGTGTGGATGGGGGAGGGGTCGGTGTGGGTGTGGATGGGGGAGGGGTCGATGTGGATGGGGGAGGGGCCGGTGTGGATGGGGGAGGGGTCGGTGTGGATGGGTGAGGGGTCGGTGTGGATGAGGGAGGGGTCGGTGTGGATGGGGAGGGGTCGGTGTGGATGGGGGAGGGGTCGGTTTGGGTGGGCGAGGGGTCGGTGTGGGTGGGGGAGGGGTCGGTGTGGATGGGTGAGGGGTCGGTGTGGATGCGGAGGGGTCGGTGTGGATGGGGTGGGGTCGGTGTGGGTGGGGGAGGGGTCGGTGTAGGTGGGGGAGGGATCGGTGTGGGTGGGGGAGGGGTCGGTGTGGGTGTGGATGGGGGAGGGGTCGGTGTGGATGTGGGAGGGGTCGGTGTGGGTGGGGGAGGGGTCGGTGGGGGTGGATGGGGGAGTGGTCGGTGTGGATGGGGGAGGGGTCGGTGTGGGTGGGGGAGGGGTCGGTGTAGATGGGGGAGGGTCGGTGTGGATGGGGGAGGGGTCGGTGTGGGTGGGCGAGGGGTCAGTGTGGATGGGGGAGGGGTCGGTGTGGTTGGGGGAGGGGTCGGTGTGGATGTGGATGGGGGAGGGGTCGGTGTGGATGGGGGAGGGGTCGGTGTGGGTGGGGGAGGGGTCGGTGTGGGTGGGGGAGGGGTCAGTGTGGATGGGGGAGGGGTCGATGTGGATGGGGGAGGGGTCGGTGTGGATGTGGATGGGGGAGGGGTCGGTGTGGGTGGGGGAGGGGTCGGTGGGGGTGTGGATGGGGAGGGGTCTGTGTGGGTGTGGATGGGGAGGGGTCGGTGTGTGTGTGGATGGGGGAGGGGTCGGTGTGGATGGGGGAGGGGTCGGTGGGGGTGGGGGAGGGGTCCGTGTGGATGGGGGAGGGGTCGGTGTGGATGGGGGAGGGGTCGGTGTGGGTGTGGATGGGGAGGGGTCGGTGTGGGTGTGGTTGGGGGAGGGGTCGGTGTGGGTGTGGATGGGGGAGGGGTCGGTGTGGATGGGGGAGGGGTCGGTGTGGGTGTGGATGGGGGAGGGGTCGGTGTGGGTGTGGATGGGGAGGGGTCGGTGTGGGTGTGGGTGGGGTCGGTGTGGATGGGGGAGGAGTCGGTGTGGATGTGGGAGGGGTCGGTGTGGGTGTGGATGGGGGAGGGGTCGGTGTGGGTGTGGGTATGGGTATGGGAGGGGTCAGTGTGGGTGTGGATGGGGGAGGGGTCGGTGTGGATGGGGGAGGGGTCGGTGTGGGTGTGGGTGGGGGAGGGGTCGGTGTGGGTGTGGGTGGGGTCGGTGTGGATGGGGGAGGGGTCGGTGTGGATGTGGGAGGGGTCGGTGTGGGTGTGGATGGGGGAGGGGTCGGTGTGGGTGTGGGTATGGGAGGGGTCAGTGTGGGTGTGGATGGGGGAGGGGTCGGTGTGGGTGTGGATGGGGAGGGGTCGGTGTGGATGGGGCAGGGGTCGGTGTGGGTGTGGGTGGGGGAGGGGTCAGTGTTGGTGTGGATGGGGGAGGGGTCGGTGTGGGTGTGGATGGGGAGGGGTCGGTGTGGGCGGGGGAGGGGTCGGTGTGGATGGGGGAGGGGTCGGTGTGGGTGTGGATGGGGGAGGGGTCGGTGTGGATGGGGGAGGGGTCGGTGTGGATGGGGGAGGGGTCGGATTGAGTCTGGGTGGGGAGGGGTCGCTGTGGATGGGGGAGGGGTCGGTGTGGATGGGGAGGGGTCGGATTGAGTCTGGGTGGGGGAGGGGTCGCTGTGGATGGGGGAGGGGTCGGTGTGGATGGGGGAGGGGTCGGTGTGGGTGGGGGAGGGGTCGGTGTGGGTGTGGATGGGGGAGGGGTCGGTGCGGGTGTGGATGGGGGTGGGGTCGGTGTGGGTGGGGAAGGGGTCGGTGTGGATGGGGGAGGGGTCGGTGTGGATGGGGGAGGGGTCGGTGTGGAAGGGGGTGGGGTCGGTGTGGGTGGGGGAGGGGTCGGTGTGGGTGGGGGAGGGTTCGGTGTGGATGGGGAGGGGTCGGTGTGGGTGGGGGAGGGGTCGGTGTGGGTGTGGATGGGGGAGGGGTTGGTGTGGATGGGGGAGGGGTCGGTGTGGGTGTGGATGGGGGAGGGGTCGGTGTGGATGGGGGAGGGGTCGGTGTGGATGGGGGAGGGGTCGGTGTGGATGGGGAGGGGTCGGTGTGGATGTGGAGGGGTCGGTGTGGATGGGGGAGGGGTCGGTGTGGATGGGGGAGGGGTCGGTGTGGATGGGGAGGGGTCGGTGTGGATGTGGAGGGGTCGGTGTGGATGGGGGAGGGGTCGGTGTGGATGGGGGAGGGGTCGGTGTGGATGGGGGAGGGGTCGGTGTGGATGGGGGAGGGGTCAGTGTGGATGGGGGTGGGGTCGGTGTGGGTGTGGATGGGGGAGGGGTCGGTGTGGATGTGGAGGGGTCGGTGTGGATGGGGGAGGGGTCGGTGTGGATGGGGAGGGGTCGGTGTGGATGGGGGAGGGGTCGGTGTGGATGGGGGAGGGTTCGGTGTGGGTGGGGGTGGGGGAGGGGTCGGTGTGGGTGTGGATGGGGGAGGGGTCGGTGTGGGTGTGGGTGGGGGAGGGGTCGGTGTGGGTGTGGATGGGGGAGGGGTCGGTGTGGGTGTGGATGGGGGAGGGGTCGGTGTGGGTGTGGATGGGGAGGGGTCGGTGTGGATGGGGGAGGGGTCGGTGTGGGTGTGGATGGGGGAGGGGTGGGTGTGGATGGGGGAGGGGTCGGTGTGGGTGTGGATGGGGGAGGGGTCGGTGTGGTTGTGGATGGGGGAGGGGTCGGTGTGGGTGTGGATGGGGGAGGGGTCGGTGTGGGTGTGGATGGGGGAGGGGTCGGTGTGGGTGGGGGAGGGGTCGGTGTGGATGGGGGAGGGGTTGGTGTGGATGTGGATGGGGGAGGGGTTGGTGTGGATGGGGGAGCGGTCGGTGTGGATGGGGAGGGGTCGGTGTGGATGGGGGAGGGGTCGGTGTGGATGGGGGAGGGGTCGGTGTGGATGTGGATGGGGAGGGGTCGGTGTGGATGGGGGAGGGGTCGTTGTGGGTGTGGATGGGGAGGGGTCGGTGTGGGTGGGGGAGGGGTCGGTGTGGATGGGGGAGGGGTCGGTGTGGATGGGGGAGAGGTCGGTGTGGATGTGGATGGGGGAGGGGTCGGTGTGGATGGGGGAGGGGTCGGTGTGGGTGGGGAATGGGTCGGTGTGGGTGTGGATGGGGGAGGGGTCGGTGTGGGTGTGGATGGGGGAGGGGTCGGTGTGGATGGGGGAGGGGTCGGTGTGGGTGTGGATGGGGGAGGGGTCGGTGTGGATGGGGGAGGGGTCGGTGTGGGTGTGGATGGGGGAGGGGTCGGTGTGGGTGTGGGTGGGGTTGGGGACGGTGTGGGTGTGGATGGGGGAGGGGTCGGTGTGGATGGGGGAGGGGTCGGTGTGGGTGTGGGTGGGGGAGGAGTCGGTGTGGATGGGGGAGGGGTCGGTGTGGATGGGGGAGGGGTCTGTGTGGATGGGGAGGGGTCGGTGTGGATGGGGGAGGGGTCGGTGTGGGTGTGGATTGGGGAGGGGTCTGTGTGGATGGGGAGGGGTCGGTGTGGATGGGGGAGGGGTCGGTGTGGATGGGGAGGGGTCGGTGTGGATGGGGAGGGGTCGGTGGGGTTGGGGGAGGGGTCGGTGTGGATGGGGAGGGGTCGGTGGGGTTGGGGGAGGGGTCGGTGTGGATGGGGAGGGGTCGGTGTGGATGGGGAGGGGTCGGTGTGGATGGGGAGGGGTCGGTGTGGATGGGGAGGGGTCGGTGTGGATGGGGAGGGGCCGGTGAGTTTGTGGATGGGGGAGGGGTCGGTGGGGTGTGGATGGGGGAGGGGTCGGTGTGGATGGGGAGGGGTCGGTGTGGGTGTGGATGGGGGAGGGGTCGGTGTGGATGGGGAGGGGTCGGTGTGGGTGTGGGTGGGGGAGGGGTCGGTGTGGGTGGGGGAGGGGTCGGTGTGGGTGTGGGAGGGGGAGGGGTCGGTGTGGGTGTGGGTGGGGAGGGGTCGGTGTGGATGGGGGAGGGGTCGGTGTGCATGGGGAGGGGTCGGTGTGGGTGTGGATGGGGGAGGGGTCGGTGTGGATGGGGGAGGGGTCGGTGTGGATGGGAGAGGGGTCGGTGTGGGTGTGGATGGGGGAGGGGTCGGTGTGGGTGTGGATGGGGGAGGGGTCGGTGTGGGTGTGGATGGGGGAGGGGTCGGTGTGGGTGGGGGAGGGGTCGGTGTGGGTGTGGATGGGGGAGGGGTCGGTGTGGATGGGGAGGGGTCGGTGTGGGTGTGGATGGGGAGGGGTCGGTGTGGTTGGGGGAGGGGTCGGTGTGGGTGGGGGAGGGGTCGGTGTGGGAGGGGGAGGGGTCGGTGTGGATGGGGGAGGGGTCGGTGTGGATGGGGAAGGGTCGGTGTGGGTGTGGGTGGGGGAGGGGTCAGTGTGGATGGGGGAGGGGTCGGTGTGGATGGGGGCGGGGTCGGTGTGGATGGGGGAGGGGTCGGTGTGGGTGTGGATGGGGGAGGGGTCGGTGTGGATGTGGTAGGGGTCGGTGTGGGTGTGGATGGGGAGGGGTCGGTGTGGATGGGGGAGGGGTCGGTGTGGGTGTGGATGGGGAGGGGTCGGTGTGGATGGGGGAGGGGTCGGTGTGGGTGTGGGTGGGGGAGGGGTCGGTGTGGGTGTGGGTGGGGGAGGGGTCGGTGTGGGTGTGGGTGGGGGAGGGGTCGGTGTGGATGGGGAGGGGTCGGTGTGGGTGTGGATGGGGGAGGGGTCGGTGTGGGTGTGGATGGGGGAGGGGACGGTGTGGATGGGGGTGGGGTCGGTGTGGGTGTGGATGGGGAGGGGTCGGTGTGGATGGGGGAGGGGTCGGTGTGGATGGGGGAGGGGTCGGTGTGGGTGTGGATGGGGAGGGGTCGGTGTGGATGGGGAGGGGTCGGTGTGGATGGGGGAGGGGTCGGTGTGGGTGTGGATGGGGGAGGGGTCGGTGTGGATGGGGGAGGGGTCGGTGTGGGTGTGGGTGGGGGAGGGGTCGGTGTGGGTGTGGGTGGGGGAGGGGTCGGTGTGGGTGTGGGTGGGGGAGGGGTCGGTGTGGATGGGGAGGGGTCGGTGTGGGTGTGGATGGGGGAGGGGTCGGTGTGGGTGTGGATGGGGGAGGGGTCGGTGTGGATGGGGGAGGGGTCGGTGTGGATGGGGGAGGGGTCGGTGTGGGTGTGGATGGGGAGGGGTCGGTGTGGATGGGGAGGGGTCGGTGTGGATGGGGGAGGGGTCGGTGTGGGTGTGGATGGGGAGGGGTCGGTGTGGGTGGGGGAGGGGTCGGTGTGGGTGTGGATGGGGAGGGGTCGGTGTGGGTGTGTATGGGGGAGGGGTCGGTGTGGATGGGGGAGGGGTCGGTGTGAATGGGGGAGGGGTCGGTGTGGGTGTGGATGGGGAGGGGTCGGTGTGGGTGTGGATGGGGAGGGGTCGGTGTGGATGGGGAGGGGTCGGTGTGGATGGGGGAGGGGTCGGTGTGAGTGTGGATGGGGGAGGGGTCGGTGTGGATGGGGGAGGGGTCGGTGTGGATGGGGGAGGGGTCGGTGTGGGTGTGGATGGGGAGGGGTCGGTGTGGGTGTGGATGGGGGAGGGGTCGGTGTGGGTGTGGATGGGGGAGGGGTCGGTGTGGGTGCGGGAGGGGTCGGTGTGGATGGGGGAGGGGTCGGTGTGGGTGTGGATGGGGGAGGGGTCGGTGTGGGTGCGGGAGGGGTCGGTGTGGATGGGGAGGGGACGGTGTGGGTGTGGATGGGGGAGGGGTCGGTGTGGGTGTGGATGGGGGAGGGGTCGGTGTGGGTGTGGATGGGGGAGGGGTCGGTGTGGGTGTGGATGGGGGAGGGGTCGGTGTGGGTGTGGATGGGGGAGGGGTCGGTGTGGGTGGGGGAGGGGTCGGTGTGGGTGTGGATGGGGGAGGGGTCGGTGTGGATGGGGGAGGGGTCGGTGTGGGTGTGGGTGGGGGAGGGGTCGGTGTGGATGGGGGAGGGGTCGGTGTGGATGGGGGAGGGGTCGGTGTGGGTGGGGGAGGGGTCGGTGTGGGTGTGGATGGGGGAGGGGTCGGTGTGGATGGGGGAGGGGTCGGTGTGGGTGTGGGTGGGGGAGGGGTCGGTGTGGATGGGGGAGGGGTCGGTGTGGGGGAGGGAGGGGTCGGTGTGCATGGGGGAGGGGTCGGTGTGGGTGTGGATGGGGGAGGGGTCGGTGTGGATGGGGGAGGGGTCGGTGTGGGTGTGGATGGGGAGGGGTCGGTGTGGATGGGGGAGGGGTCGGTGTGGGGGAGGGAGGGGTCGGTGTGCATGGGGGAGGGGTCGGTGTGGGTGTGGATGGGGGAGGGGTCGGTGTGGATGGGGGAGGGGTCGGTGTGGGTGTGGATGGGGAGGGGTCGGTGTGGATGGAGGAGGGGTCGGTGTGGGTGTGGGTGGGGGAGGGGTCGGTGTGGATGGGGGAGGGGTCGGTGTGGGGGAGGGAGGGGTCGGTGTGGGTGTGGATGGGGGACGGGTCGGTGTGGATGGGGGAGGGGTCGGTGTGGGTGGGGAGGGGTCGGTGTGGGTGTGGATGGGGAGGGGTCGGTGTGGGTGTGGATGGGGGAGGGGTCGGTGTGGGTGTGGATGGGGGAGGGGTCGGTGTGGATGGGGGAGGGGTCGGTGTGGATGGGGAGGGGTCGGTGTGGGTGTGGATGGGGGAGGGTTCGGTGTGGATGGGGGAGGGGTCGGTGTGGATGGGGGAGGGGTCAGTGTGGGTGTGGATGGGGGAGGGGTTGGTGTGAATGGGGAGGGGTCAGTGTGGATGGGGGAGGGGTCGGTGTGGATGGGGGAGGGGTCGGTGTGGATGGGGGAGGGGTCGGTGTGGATGGGGGAGGGGTCGGTGTGGGTGTGGATGGGGAGGGTTCGGTGTGGATGGGGGAGGGGTCGGTGTGGATGGGGGAGGGGTCGGTGTGGATGGGGAGGGGTCGGTGTGGGTGTGGATGGGGGAGGGGTCGGTGTGGATGGGGAGGGGTCAGTGTGGATGGGGGAGGGGTCGGTGTGGATGGGGGAGGGGTCGGTGTGGATGGGGGAGGGGTCGGTGTGGATGGGGAGGGGTCGGTGTGGGTGTGGATGGGGAGGGGTCGGTGTGGATGGGGGAGGGGTCGGTGTGGTTGTGGATGGTCTCCCTATCACAGGAGTCTCTGTCGGGGGGTCTCCCTATCAACGCCCCTGGTTACCGCATCAAAAAATTCAACTGTGTTTGTCAAGAAAGACCTTCCACGCTGACTATCCCTGATTAATCCGTGTCTAAAGTACAGATAGATTCTGCTCCTCAGAATACTTTCCTGATCCCAGCCTTGAATTTAGAAACCATTAACTGTGTGAGTGCCGGGTCCCTGGATGTGTGAACCGCCCGGGGCAGATATTTCACTGTTTATTCCAGTTCACACACTCAGCATTGACCCCCCTGCCTGAGTTAGACAGGAAATGTGAACCGCCCGGGGCAGATATTTCACTGTTTATTCCAGTTCACACACTCAGCATTGACAACCCTCCCTGAGTTAGACAGGAAATGTGAACCGCCCGGGGCAGATATTTCACTATTGATTCCAGTTCACACACTCAGCATCGACCCCCCTGCCTGAGTTAGACAGGAAATGTGAACCGCCCGGGGCAGATATTTCACTGTTTATTCCAGTTCACACACTCAGCATTGACCCCCCTGCCTGAGTCAGACAGGAAATGTGAACCGCCCGGGGCAGATATTTCACTATTGATTCCAGTTCACACACTCAGCATTGATCGTCCTGCCTGAGTTAGACAGGAAATGTGAATCGCCCGGGGCAGATATTTCACTATTGATTCCAATTCACACACTCAGCATTGACCCCCCTGCCTGAGTTAGACAGGAAATGTGAACCGCCCGGGGCAGATATTTCACTGTTTATTCCAGTTCACACACTCAGCATTGACAACCCTCCCTGCCTGAGTCAGACAGATGTTTGACAGTAAAGAGAGTAAAGGGGACTCGACCCAAAAACACAGGCATTAAATAATTTCCACTGGTACGAACGTTACAGAATGCAGTAAACTCTGAAGGGTGGCACGGTAGCACAGTGGTTAGCACTGTTGCTACATAGCGCCAGGGTCCGAGGTTCGATTCCCGGATTGGGTCACTGTCTGTGTGGAGTCTGCATGTTCTCCCCGTGTCTGCGTGGGTTTCCTCCGGGTGCTCCGGTTTCCTCCCACATGTCCCGAAAAACGTGCTGTTAGGTGAATTGGACATTCTGAATTCTCCCTCTGTGACCCGAACAGGCGCCAGAATGTGGCGACTAGGGGATTTTCACAGCAACTTCATTGCAGTGTTAATGTAAGCCTGCTTGTCAAATAATAAACATTATTATTGTTCTAATTATACTTACCTTTTCCTCAATGATGACAGCGGGTCCAAGACAGTCATTTTGTTCACAGAGTTCGATCACCTTGTCTCCCGCATCCTGTGCAGCGAGTTGGTTCCAGAAGAGGACACACACGGTTAAGACGATTCTCAGCATCTTGGTGTCGGTACAGGTCACTGGTGAATTCACTGAATGCCCCTCAGCACCTTCAGCTCGATCTGCAGTTTGAGCAGAGAGCTCAGGGATTTTTATACAGTTTTAAGGGGATGATTTTGAATAAAGTTTAGCGACAGGAACATCACATGTTGAAGAAATGTCTTGGATGATTCAATATGGAAATATTTTTTGGTGTTTTGACCACAGCCTGGAATTTAGAAACCATTTAGAAATTACTTGCGGCACGGTATCACAGTGGTTAGCACTGTTGTTTCACAGCTCCAATGTCCCAGGTTCGATTCCCGGCTTGGGTCACTGTCTGTGTGGAGTCTGCATGTTCTCCCCGTGTCTGCGTGGGTTTCCTCCGGGTGCTCCGGTTTCCTCCCACAAGTACCGAAAGACGTGCTGTTGGTGAATTGGACATTCTGAATTCTCCCTCTGTGACCCGAACAGGCGCCGGAATGTGGCGACGAGGGGATTTCCACAGTAACCTCATTGCAGTGTTAGTGTAAACCTGCTTGTGATAATAATAAAGATTATTATTATTCTCTCTGTGATGCCGGTTGCCAGGAAATGTGAACTGCCCGGGTCAGATATTTCACTATTGATTCCAGTTCACACACTCAGCATTGACCCCCCTGCCTGAGTTAGACAGGAAATGTGAACCGCCCGGGGCAGATATTTCACTATTGATTCCAGTTCACACACTCAGCATTGACCCCACTGCCTGAGTTAGACAGGAAATGTGAACCGCCCGGGGCAGATATTTCACTATTGATTCCAGTTCACACACTCAGCATTGATCCCCCTGCCTGAGTTAGACAGGAAATGTGAACCCCCCGGGGCAGATATTTCACTATTGATTCCAGTTCACACACTCAGCATTGACCCCCCTGCCTGTGTTAGACAGGAAATGTGAACCGCCCGGGGCAGATATTTCACTATTGATTCCAGTTCACACACTCAGCATTGACACCCCTGCCTGAGTTAGACAGGAGATGTGAACCGCCCGGGGCAGATATTTCACTATTGATTCCAGTTCACACACTCAGCATTGACACCCCTGCCTGAGTTAGACAGGAAATGTGAACCGCCCGGGGCAGATATTTCACTATTGATTCCAGTTCACACACTCAGCATTGACCCCCCTGCCTGAGTTAGACAGGAAATGTGAACCGCCCAGGGCAGATATTTCACTATTGATTCCAGTTCACACACTCAGCATTGACCCCCCTGCCTGAGTTAGACAGGAAATGTGAACCGCCCGGGGCAGATATTTCACTATTGATTCCAGTTCACACACTCAGCATTGACCCCCCTGCCTGAGTTAGACAGGAAATGTGAACCGCCCGGGGCAGATATTTCACTGTTGATTCCAGTTCACACACTCAGCATTGATCGTCCTGCCTGAGTTAGACAGGAAATGTGAATCGCCCGGGGTAGATATTTCACTATTGATTCCAGTTCACACACTCAGCATTGACCCCCCTGCCTGAGTTAGACAGGAAATGTGAACCGCCCAGGGCAGATATTTCACTATTGATTCCAGTTCACACACTCAGCATTGACCCCCCTGCCTGAGTTAGACAGGAAATGTGAACCGCCCGGGGCAGATATTTCACTATTGATTCCAGTTCACACACTCAGCATTGTCCCCCTGCCTGAGTTAGACAGGAAATGTGAACCGCCCGGGGCAGATATTTCACTATTGATTTCAGTTCACACACTCAGCATTGATGCCCCGAGTTAGACAGGAAATGTGAACTGCCCGGGACAGATGTTTCACTATTGATTCCAGTTCACACACTCAGCATTGATCCCCCTGCCTGAGTTAGACAGGAAATGTGAACCGCCCGGGGCAGATATTTCACTATTGATTCCAGTTCACACACTCAGCATTGACCCCCCTGCCTGAGTTAGACAGGAAATGTGAACCGCCCGGGGCAGATATTTCACTATTGATTCCAGTTCACACACTCAGCATTGACCCCCCTGCCTGAGTTAGACAGGAAATGTGAACCGCCCGGGGCAGATATTTCACTATTGATTCCAGTTCACACACTCAGCATTGACCCACATGCCTGAGTTAGACAGGAAATGTGAACCGCCCGGGGCAGATATTTCACTATTGATTCCAGTTCACACACTCAGCATTGTCCCCCTGCCTGAGTTAGACAGGAAATGTGAACCGCCCGGGGCAGATGTTTCACTATTGATTCCAGTTCACACACTCAGCATTGATCCCCCTGCCTGAGTTAGACAGGAAATGTGAACCGCCCGGGGCAGATATTTCACTATTGATTCCAGTTCACACACTCAGCATTGATCCGCCTACCTGAGTTAGACAGGAAATGTGAACCGCCCGGGGCAGATATTTCACTATTGAATCCAGTTCACACACTCAGCATTGATCCCCCTGCCTGAGTTAGACAGGAAATGTGAACCGCCCGGGGCAGATATTTCACTATTGATTCCAGTTCACACACTCAGCATTGATCCCCCTGCCTGAGTTAGACAGGAAATGTGAACCGCCCGGGGCAGATAT
The DNA here is from genome assembly GCF_047496885.1 of Scyliorhinus torazame. Classification (NCBI taxonomy): domain Eukaryota; kingdom Metazoa; phylum Chordata; class Chondrichthyes; order Carcharhiniformes; family Scyliorhinidae; genus Scyliorhinus; species Scyliorhinus torazame. The sequence goes on from NC_092710.1 coordinate 363,779,627, forward strand.
TTCACTATTGATTCCAGTTCACAAACTCAGCATTGACCCCCCTGCCTGAGTTAGACAGGAAATGTGAACCTCCCGGGACAGATATTTCACTATTGATTCCAGTTCACACACTCAGCATTGACCCCCCTGCCTGAGTTAGACAGGAAATGTGAACCGCCCGGGGCAGATATTTCACTATTGATTCCAGTTCACACACTCAGCATTGACCCCCCTGCCTGAGTTAGACAGGAAATGTGAACCGCCCGGGTAGATATTTCACTATTGATTCCAGTTCACACACTCAGCATTGATCGTCCTGCCTGAGTTAGACAGGAAATGTGAACCGCCCGGGTCATATATTTCACTTTTGATTCCAGTTCACACACTCAGCATTGACCCCCCTGCCTGAGTTAGACAGGAAATGTGAACCGCCCGGGACAGATATTTCACTATTGATTCCAGTTCACACACTCAGCATCGATCCCCCTGCCTGAGTTAGACAGGAAATGTGAACCGCCCGGGTCATATATTTCACTTTTGATTCCAGTTCACACACTCAGCATTGACCCCCCTGCCTGAGTTAGACAGGAAATGTGAACCGCCCGGGGTAGATATTTCACTATTGATTCCAGTTCACACACTCAGCATTGACACCCCTGCCTGAGTTAGACAGGAAATGTGAACCGCCCGGGGCAGATATTTCACTATTGATTCCAGTTCACACACTCAGCATTGACCCCCCTGCCTGAGTTAGACAGGAAATGTGAACCGCCCAGGGCAGATATTTCACTATTGATTCCAGTTCACACACTCAGCATTGACCCCCCTGCCTGAGTTAGACAGGAAATGTGAACCGCCCGGGGCAGATATTTCACTATTGATTCCAGTTCACACACTCAGCATTGACCCCCCTGCCTGAGTTAGACAGGAAATGTGAACCGCCCGGGGCAGATATTTCACTATTGATTCCAGTTCACACACTCAGCATTGATCCCCCTGCCTGAGTTAGACAGGAAATGTGAACCGCCCGGGGCAGATATTTCACTGTTGATTCCAGTTCACACACTCAGCATTGATCGTCCTGCCTGAGTTAGACAGGAAATGTGAACCGCCCGGGGCAGATATTTCACTGTTGATTCCAGTTCACACACTCAGCATTGATCGTCCTGCCTGAGTTAGACAGGAAATGTGAATCGCCCGGGGTAGATATTTCACTATTGATTCCAGTTCACACACTCAGCATTGACCCCCCTGCCTGAGTTAGACAGGAAATGTGAACCGCCCGGGGCAGATATTTCACTGTTGATTCCAGTTCACACACTCAGCATTGATCGTCCTGCCTGAGTTAGACAGGAAATGTGAATCGCCCGGGGTAGATATTTCACTATTGATTCCAGTTCACACACTCAGCATTGACCCCCCTGCCTGAGTTAGACAGGAAATGTGAACCGCCCAGGGCAGATATTTCACTATTGATTCCAGTTCACACACTCAGCATTGACCCCCCTGCCTGAGTTAGACAGGAAATGTGAACCGCCCGGGGCAGATATTTCACTATTGATTCCAGTTCACACACTCAGCATTGTCCCCCTGCCTGAGTTAGACAGGAAATGTGAACCGCCCGGGGCAGATATTTCACTATTGATTTCAGTTCACACACTCAGCATTGATGCCCCGAGTTAGACAGGAAATGTGAACTGCCCGGGACAGATGTTTCACTATTGATTCCAGTTCACACACTCAGCATTGATCCCCCTGCCTGAGTTAGACAGGAAATGTGAACCGCCCGGGGCATATATTTCACTATTGATTCCAGTTCACACACTCAGCATTGACCCCCCTGCCTGAGTTAGACAGGAAATGTGAACCGCCCGGGGCAGATATTTCACTATTGATTCCAGTTCACACACTCAGCATTGACCCCCCTGCCTGAGTTAGACAGGAAATGTGAACCGCCCGGGGCAGATATTTCACTATTGATTCCAGTTCACACACTCAGCATTGACCCACATGCCTGAGTTAGACAGGAAATGTGAACCGCCCGGGGCAGATATTTCACTATTGATTCCAGTTCACACACTCAGCATTGTCCCCCTGCCTGAGTTAGACAGGAAATGTGAACCGCCCGGGGCAGATGTTTCACTATTGATTCCAGTTCACACACTCAGCATTGATCCCCCTGCCTGAGTTAGACAGGAAATGTGAACCGCCCGGGGCAGATATTTCACTATTGATTCCAGTTCACACACTCAGCATTGATCCGCCTACCTGAGTTAGACAGGAAATGTGAACCGCCCGGGGCAGATATTTCACTATTGAATCCAGTTCACACACTCAGCATTGATCCCCCTGCCTGAGTTAGACAGGAAATGTGAACAGCCCGGGGCAGATATTTCACTATTGATTCCAGTTCACACACTCAGCATTGATCCCCCTGCCTGAGTTAGACAGGAAATATGAACCGCCCGGGGCAGATATTTCACTATTGATTCCAGTTCACAAACTCAGCATTGACCCCCCTGCCTGAGTTAGACAGGAAATGTGAACCTCCCGGGACAGATATTTCACTATTGATTCCAGTTCACACACTCAGCATTGACCCCCCTGCCTGAGTTAGACAGGAAATGTGAACCGCCCGGGGCAGATATTTCACTATTGATTCCAGTTCACACACTCAGCATTGACCCCCCTGCCTGAGTTAGACAGGAAATGTGAACCGCCCGGGTAGATATTTCACTATTGATTCCAGTTCACACACTCAGCATTGATCGTCCTGCCTGAGTTAGACAGGAAATGTGAACCGCCCGGGTCATATATTTCACTTTTGATTCCAGTTCACACACTCAGCATTGACCCCCCTGCCTGAGTTAGACAGGAAATGTGAACCGCCCGGGACAGATATTTCACTATTGATTCCAGTTCACACACTCAGCATCGATCCCCCTGCCTGAGTTAGACAGGAAATGTGAACCGCCCGGGTCATATATTTCACTTTTGATTCCAGTTCACACACTCAGCATTGACCCCCCTGCCTGAGTTAGACAGGAAATGTGAACCGCCCGGGGTAGATATTTCACTATTGATTCCAGTTCACACACTCAGCATCGATCCCCCTGCCTGAGTTAGACAGGAAATGTGAACCGCCCGGGGCAGATATTTCACTACTTATTCCAGTTCACAGACTCAGCATTGATCCCCCTGCCTGAGTTAGACAGGAAATGTGAACCGCCCGGGGCAGATATTTCACTATTGATTGCAGTTCACACACTCAGCATTGACCCCCCTGCCTGAGTTAGACAGGAAATGTGAACCGCCCGGGGTAGATATTTCACTGTTGATTCCAGTTCACACACTCAGCATTGACCCCCCTGCCTGAGTTAGACAGGAAATGTGAACCGCCCGGGGTAGATATTTCACTATTGATTCCAGTTCACATACTCAGCATTGACCCCCCTGCCAGAGTTAGGCAGGAAATGTGAACTGCCCGGGGCAGATATTTCACTATTGATTCCAGTTCACACACTCAGCATTGACCCCCCTGCCTGAGTTAGACAGGAAATGTGAACCGCCCGGGGCAGATATTTCACTATTGATTCCAGTTCACACACTCAGCATTGATCCCCCTGACTGAGTTAGACAGGAAATGTGAACCGCCCGGGGCAGATATTTCACTATTGATTCCAGTTCACACACTCAGCATAGGACCCCCCTGCCAGAGTTAGACAGGAAATGTGAACCGCCCGGGGTAGATATTACACTATTGATTCCAGTTCACGCACTCAGCATCGACCCCCCTGCCTGAGTTAGACAGAAAATGTGAACCGCCCGGGGCAGATATTTCACTATTGATTCCAGTTCACACACTCAGCATTGACCCCCCTGCCTGAGTTAGACAGGAAATGTGAACCGCCCGGGGCAGATATTTCACTATTGATTCCAGTTCACACACTCAGCATCGACCCCCCTGCCTGAGTTAGACAGGAATTGTGAACCGCCCGGGGCAGATATTTCACTATTGATTCCAGTTCACACACTCAGAATTGATCCCCCTGCCTGAGTGAGACAAGAAACGTGAACCGCCCGTGGCAGATATTTCACTATTGATTCCAGTTCACACACTCAGCATTGATCGTCCTGCCTGAGTTAGACAGGAAATGTGAACCGCCCGGGGCAGATATTTCATACTTATTCCAGTTCACACACTCAGCATTGACCCCCCTGCCTGAGTTAGACAGGAAATGTGAACCGCCCGGGACAGATATTTCACTATTGATTCCAGTTCACACACTCAGCATTGATCCCCCTGCCTGAGTTAGACAGGAAATGTGAACCGCCCGGGGCAGATATTTCACTATTGATTCCAGTTCACACACTCAGCATTGACCCCCCTGCCTGAGTTAGACAGGAAAAGTGAACCACCCGGGGCAGATATTTCACTATTGATTCCAGTTCACACACTCATCATTGATCCCCCTGCCTGAGTTAGACAGGAAATGTGAAATGCCCGGGGCAGATATTTCACTATTGATTCCAGTTCACACACTCAGCATTGACCCCCCTGCCTGAGTTAGACAGGAAAAGTGAACCACCCGGGGCAGATATTTCACTATTGATTCCAGTTCACACACTCATCATTGATCCCCCTGCCTGAGTTAGACAGGAAATGTGAAATGCCCGGGGCAGATATTTCACCACTAATTCCAGTTCACACACTCAGCATCGACCCCCCTGCCTGAGTTAGACAGGAAATGTGAACCGCCCGGGGCAGATATTTCACTATTGATTCCAGTTCACACACTCAGCATTGACCCCCCTGCCTGAGTTAGAGAGGAAATGTGAACCGCCCGGGGCAGATATTTCACTATTGATTCCAGTTCACACACTCAGCATTGACACCCCTGCCTGAGTTAGACTGGAAATGTGAAGCGCCCGGGGCAGATATTTCACTTTTGATTCCAGTTCACACATTCAGCATTGACCCCACTGCCTGAGTTAGACAGGAAATTTGAACCGCCCGGGGCAGATATTTCACTATTGATTCCAGTTCACACACTCAGCATTGATCCCCTTACCTGAGTTAGACAGGAAATGTGAACCGCCCGGGGCAGATATTTCACTATTGATTCCAGTTCACACACTCAGCATTGACCCCCCTGCCTGAGTTAGACAGGAAATGTGAATCGCCCGGGGCAGATATTTCACTATTGATTGCAGTTCACACACTCAGCATTGATCCCCCTGCCTGAGTTAGACAGGAAATGTGAACATCCCGGGACAGATATTTCACTATTGATTCCAGTTCACACTCAGCATTGACCCCCCTGCCTGAGTTAGACAGGAAATGTGAACCGCCCGGGGTAGATATTTCACTGTTGATTCCAGTTCACACACTCAGCATTGACCCCCCTGCCTGAGTTAGACAGGAATTGTGAACCGCCCGGGGTAGATATTTCACTATTGATTCCAGTTCACACACTCAGCATTGACCCCCCTGCCTGAGTTAGACAGGAAATGTGAACCGCCCGGGGCAGATATTTCACTTTTGATTCCAGTTCACACACTCAGCATTGATCCCCCTGCCTGAGTTAGACAGGAAAAGTGAACCGCCCGGGGCAGATATTTCACTATTGATTCCAGTTCACACACTCAGCATTGACCTCCCCTGCCTGAGTTAGACAGGAAATGTGAACCGCCCGGGGCAGATATTTCACTATTGATTCCAGTTCAGACACTCAGCATTGACCCCCCTGCCTGAGTTAGACAGGAAATGTGAACCGCCCGGGGTAGATATTTCACTATTGATTCCAGTTCACACACTCAGCATTGACCCCGCTGCCTGAGTTAGACAGGAAATGTGAACCGCCCGGGGCAGATATTTCACTATTGATTCCAGTTCACACACTCAGCATTGACCCCCCTGCCTGAGTTAGACAGGAAATGTGAACCGCCCGGGGCAGATATTTCACTATTGATTCCAGTTCACACACTCAGCATTGACCCCCCTGCCTGAGTTAGACAGGAAATGTGAACCGCCCGGGGTAGATATTTCACTATTGATTCCAGTTCACACACTCAGCATTGACCCCCCTGCCTGAGTTAGACAGGAAATGTGAACCGCCCGGGGCAGATATTTCACTATTGATTCCAGTTCACACACTCAGCATTGACCCCCCTGCCTGAGTTAGACAGGAAATGTGAACCGCCCGGGGCAGATATTTCACTATTGATTCCAGTTCACACACTCAGCATTGACCCCCCTGCCTGAGTTAGACAGGAAATGTGAACCGCCCGGGGCAGATATTTCACTATTGATTCCAGTTCACACACTCAGCATTGACCCCCCTGCCTGAGTTAGACAGGAAATGTGAACCGCCCGGGGCAGATATTTCACTATTGATTCCAGTTCACACACTCAGCATTGACCCCCCTGCCTGAGTTAGACAGGAAATGTGAACCGCCCGGGGCAGATATTTCACTATTGATTCCAGTTCACACACTCAGCATTGACCCCCCTGCCTGAGTTAGACAGGAAATGTGAACCGCCCGGACTAGATATTTCACTATTGATTCCAGTTCACACACTCAGCATTGATCCCCCTGCCTGAGTTAGACAGGAAATATGAACCGCCCGGGGCAGATATTTCACTATTGATTCCAGTTCACACACTCAGCATTGATCCCCCTGCCTGAGTTAGACAGGAAATGTGAACCGCCATGGGCAGATATTTCACTATTGATTCCAGTTCACACACTCAGCATTGACCCCCCTGCCTGAGTTAGACAGGAAATGTGAACCGCCCGGACTAGATATTTCACTCTTGATTCCAGTTCACACACTCAGCATTGTCCCCCTTTCCTGAGTTAGACAGGAAATGTGAACCGCCCGGGGCAGATATTTCACTATTGATTCCAGTTCACACACTCAGCATCGATCCCCCTGCCTGAGTTAGGCAGGAAATGTGAACCGCCCGGGGCAGATATTTCACTATTGATTCCAGTTCACACACTCAGCATTGTCCCCCTGCCTGAGTTAGAGAGGAAATGTGAACCGCCCGGGGCAGATATTTCACTATTGATTCCAGTTCACACACTCAGCATTGAACCCCCTGCCTGAGTTAGACTGGAAATGTGAAGCGCCCGGGGCAGATATTTCACTATTGATTCCAGTTCACACACTCAGCATTGATCGTCCTACCTGAGTTAGCCTGGAAATGTGAAGCGCCCAGGGCATATATTTCACTTTTGATTCCAGTTCACACACTCAGCATTGACCCCCCTGCCTGAGTTAGACAGGAAATTTGAACCGCCCGGGGCAGATATTTCACTATTGATTCCAGTTCACACACTCAGCATTGATCCCCTTGCCTGAGTTAGACAGGAAATGTGAATCGCCCGGGGCTGATATTTCACTATTGATTCCAGTTCACACACTCAGCATTGACCCCCCTGCCTGAGTTAGACAGGAAATGTGAACCGCCCAGGGCAGATATTTCACTATTGATTCCAGTTCACACACTCAGCATTGACCCCCCTGCCTCAGTTAGACAGGAAATGTGAACCGCCCGGGGCTGATATTTCACTATTGATTGCAGTTCACACACTCAGCACTGACCCCCCTGCCTGAGTTAGACAGGAAATGTGAACCGCCCGGGGCAGATATTTCACTATTGATTCCAGTTCACACACTCAGCATTGACCCACCTGCCTGAGTTAGACAGGAAATGTGAACCGCCCGGGACAGATATTTCACTATTGATTCCAGTTCACACACTCAGCATTGACCCCCCTGCCTGAGTTAGACAGGAAATGTGAACCGCCCGGGGCAGATATTTCACTATTGATTCCAGTTCACACACTCAGCATTGATCGTCCTGCCTGAGTTAGACAGGAAATGTGAACCGCCCGGGGCAGATATTTCACTATTGATTCCAGTTCACACACTCAGCATTGATCCCCCTGCCTGAGTTAGACAGGAAATGTGAACCGCCCGGGGTAGATATTTCACTATTGATTCCAGTTCACACACTCAGCATCGACCCCCCTGCCTGAGTTAGACAAGAAATGTGAATCACCCAGGGCAGATATTTCACTATTGATTTCAGTTCACACACTCAGCATTGACCCCCTGCCTGAGTTAGACAGGAAATGTGAACCGCCCGGGGCAGATATTTCACTATTGATTCCAGTTCACACACTCAGCATTGATCCCCTTGCCTGAGTTAGACAGGAAATGTGAATCGCCCGGGGCTGATATTTCACTATTGATTCCAGTTCACACACTCAGCATTGACCCCCCTGCCTGAGTTAGACTGGAAATGTGAACCGCCCGGGGCAGATATTTCACTATTGATTTCAGTTCACACACTCAGCATTGACCCCCCTGCCTGAGTTAGACAGGAAATGTGAACCGCCCGGGGCAGATATTTCACTATTGATTCCAGTTCACACACTCAGCATTGATCCCCCTGCCTGAGTTAGACAAGAAATGTGAACCGCCCGGGGCAGATATTTCACTATTGATTGCAGTTCACACACTCAGCACTGACCCCCCTGCCTGAGTTAGACAGGAAATGTGAACCGCCCGGGGCAGATATTTCACTCCTGATTCCAGTTCACACACTCAGCATTGACCCCCCTGCCTGAGTTAGACAGGAAATGTGAACCGCCCGGGACAGATATTTCACTATTGATTCCAGTTCACACACTCAGCATTGACCCCCCCTGCCTGAGTTAGACAGGAAATGTGAACCGCCCGGGGCAGATATTTCACTATTGATTCCAGTTCACACACTCAGCATTGATCCCCCTGCCTGAGTTAGACAGGAAATGTGAACCGCCCGGGGCAGATTTTTCACTATTGATTCCAGTTCACACACTCAGCATTGACCCCCCTGCCTGAGTTAGACAGGAAATGTGAACCGCCCGGGGCAGATATTTCACTATTGATTGCAGTTCACACACTCAGCATTGACCCCCCTGCCTCGGTTAGACAGGAAATGTGAACCGCCCGGGGCAGATATTTCACTATTGATTGCAGTTCACACACTCAGCATTGACCCCCCTGCCTGAGTTACACAGGAAATGTGAACCGCCCGGGGCAGATATTTCACTATTGATTCCAGTTCACACACTCAGCATTGACCCCCCTGCCTGAGTTAGACAGGAAATGTGAATCGCCCGGGGCAGATATTTCACTATTGATTCCAGTTCACACACTCAGCATCGACCCCCCTGCCTGAGTTAGACAAGAAATGTGAATCGCCCGGGGCAGATATTTCACTATTGATTTCAGTTCACACACTCAGCATTGATGCCCCGGCCTGAGTTAGACAGGAAATGTGATCCGCCCGGGGCAGATATTTCACTATTGATTCCAGTTCACACACTCAGCATTGATCCCTCTGCCTGAGTTAGACAGGAAATGTGAACCGCCCGGGGCAGATATTTCACTATTGATTCCAGTTCACACACTCAGCATTGATCCCCCTGCCTGAGTTAGACAGGAAACATGAACCGCCCGGGGCAGATATTTCACTATTGATTCCAGTTCACACACTCAGCATCGACCCCCCTGCCTGAGTTAGACAGGAAATGTGAACCGCCCGGGGTAGATATTTCACTATTGATTCCAGTTCACACACTCAGCATTGACCCCCCTGCCTGAGTTAGACAGGAAATGTGAACCGCCCGGGGCAGATATTTCACTATTGATTCCAGTTCACACACTCAGCATTGATCCCCTTGCCTGAGTTAGACAGGAAATGTGAATCGCCCGGGGCTGATATTTCACTATTGATTCCAGTTCACACACTCAGCATTGACCCCCCTGCCTGAGTTAGACAGGAAATGTGAACCGCCCAGGGCAGATATTTCACTATTGATTCCAGTTCACACACTCAGCATTGACCCCCCTGCCTCAGTTAGACAGGAAATGTGAACCGCCCGGGGCTGATATTTCACTATTGATTGCAGTTCACACACTCAGCACTGACCCCCCTGCCTGAGTTAGACAGGAAATGTGAACCGCCCGGGGCAGATATTTCACTATTGATTCCAGTTCACACACTCAGCATTGACCCACCTGCCTGAGTTAGACAGGAAATGTGAACCGCCCGGGACAGATATTTCACTATTGATTCCAGTTCACACACTCAGCATTGACCCCCCTGCCTGAGTTAGACAGGAAATGTGAACCGCCCGGGGCAGATATTTCACTATTGATTCCAGTTCACACACTCAGCATTGATCGTCCTGCCTGAGTTAGACAGGAAATATGAACCGCCCGGGGCAGATATTTCACTATTGATTCCAGTTCACACACTCAGCATTGATCCCCCTGCCTGAGTTAGACAGGAAATGTGAACCGCCATGGGCAGATATTTCACTATTGATTCCAGTTCACACACTCAGCATTGACCCCCCTGCCTGAGTTAGACAGGAAATGTGAACCGCCCGGACTAGATATTTCACTCTTGATTCCAGTTCACACACTCAGCATTGTCCCCCTTTCCTGAGTTAGACAGGAAATGTGAACCGCCCGGGGCAGATATTTCACTATTGATTCCAGTTCACACACTCAGCATCGATCCCCCTGCCTGAGTTAGGCAGGAAATGTGAACCGCCCGGGGCAGATATTTCACTATTGATTCCAGTTCACACACTCAGCATTGTCCCCCTGCCTGAGTTAGAGAGGAAATGTGAACCGCCCGGGGCAGATATTTCACTATTGATTCCAGTTCACACACTCAGCATTGAACCCCCTGCCTGAGTTAGACTGGAAATGTGAAGCGCCCGGGGCAGATATTTCACTATTGATTCCAGTTCACACACTCAGCATTGATCGTCCTACCTGAGTTAGCCTGGAAATGTGAAGCGCCCAGGGCATATATTTCACTTTTGATTCCAGTTCACACACTCAGCATTGACCCCCCTGCCTGAGTTAGACAGGAAATTTGAACCGCCCGGGGCAGATATTTCACTATTGATTCCAGTTCACACACTCAGCATTGATCCCCTTGCCTGAGTTAGACAGGAAATGTGAATCGCCCGGGGCTGATATTTCACTATTGATTCCAGTTCACACACTCAGCATTGACCCCCCTGCCTGAGTTAGACAGGAAATGTGAACCGCCCAGGGCAGATATTTCACTATTGATTCCAGTTCACACACTCAGCATTGACCCCCCTGCCTCAGTTAGACAGGAAATGTGAACCGCCCGGGGCTGATATTTCACTATTGATTGCAGTTCACACACTCAGCACTGACCCCCCTGCCTGAGTTAGACAGGAAATGTGAACCGCCCGGGGCAGATATTTCACTATTGATTCCAGTTCACACACTCAGCATTGACCCACCTGCCTGAGTTAGACAGGAAATGTGAACCGCCCGGGACAGATATTTCACTATTGATTCCAGTTCACACACTCAGCATTGACCCCCCTGCCTGAGTTAGACAGGAAATGTGAACCGCCCGGGGCAGATATTTCACTATTGATTCCAGTTCACACACTCAGCATTGATCGTCCTGCCTGAGTTAGACAGGAAATGTGAACCGCCCGGGGCAGATATTTCACTATTGATTCCAGTTCACACACTCAGCATTGATCCCCCTGCCTGAGTTAGACAGGAAATGTGAACCGCCCGGGGTAGATATTTCACTATTGATTCCAGTTCACACACTCAGCATCGACCCCCCTGCCTGAGTTAGACAAGAAATGTGAATCACCCAGGGCAGATATTTCACTATTGATTTCAGTTCACACACTCAGCATTGACCCCCTGCCTGAGTTAGACAGGAAATGTGAACCGCCCGGGGCAGATATTTCACTATTGATTCCAGTTCACACACTCAGCATTGATCCCCTTGCCTGAGTTAGACAGGAAATGTGAATCGCCCGGGGCTGATATTTCACTATTGATTCCAGTTCACACACTCAGCATTGACCCCCCTGCCTGAGTTAGACTGGAAATGTGAACCGCCCGGGGCAGATATTTCACTATTGATTTCAGTTCACACACTCAGCATTGACCCCCCTGCCTGAGTTAGACAGGAAATGTGAACCGCCCGGGGCAGATATTTCACTATTGATTCCAGTTCACACACTCAGCATTGATCCCCCTGCCTGAGTTAGACAAGAAATGTGAACCGCCCGGGGCAGATATTTCACTATTGATTGCAGTTCACACACTCAGCACTGACCCCCCTGCCTGAGTTAGACAGGAAATGTGAACCGCCCGGGGCAGATATTTCACTCCTGATTCCAGTTCACACACTCAGCATTGACCCCCCTGCCTGAGTTAGACAGGAAATGTGAACCGCCCGGGACAGATATTTCACTATTGATTCCAGTTCACACACTCAGCATTGACCCCCCCTGCCTGAGTTAGACAGGAAATGTGAACCGCCCGGGGCAGATATTTCACTATTGATTCCAGTTCACACACTCAGCATTGATCCCCCTGCCTGAGTTAGACAGGAAATGTGAACCGCCCGGGGCAGATTTTTCACTATTGATTCCAGTTCACACACTCAGCATTGACCCCCCTGCCTGAGTTAGACAGGAAATGTGAACCGCCCGGGGCAGATATTTCACTATTGATTGCAGTTCACACACTCAGCATTGACCCCCCTGCCTCGGTTAGACAGGAAATGTGAACCGCCCGGGGCAGATATTTCACTATTGATTGCAGTTCACACACTCAGCATTGACCCCCCTGCCTGAGTTACACAGGAAATGTGAACCGCCCGGGGCAGATATTTCACTATTGATTCCAGTTCACACACTCAGCATTGACCCCCCTGCCTGAGTTAGACAGGAAATGTGAATCGCCCGGGGCAGATATTTCACTATTGATTCCAGTTCACACACTCAGCATCGACCCCCCTGCCTGAGTTAGACAAGAAATGTGAATCGCCCGGGGCAGATATTTCACTATTGATTTCAGTTCACACACTCAGCATTGATGCCCCGGCCTGAGTTAGACAGGAAATGTGATCCGCCCGGGGCAGATATTTCACTATTGATTCCAGTTCACACACTCAGCATTGATCCCTCTGCCTGAGTTAGACAGGAAATGTGAACCGCCCGGGGCAGATATTTCACTATTGATTCCAGTTCACACACTCAGCATTGATCCCCCTGCCTGAGTTAGACAGGAAACATGAACCGCCCGGGGCAGATATTTCACTATTGATTCCAGTTCACACACTCAGCATCGACCCCCCTGCCTGAGTTAGACAGGAAATGTGAACCGCCCGGGGTAGATATTTCACTATTGATTCCAGTTCACACACTCAGCATTGACCCCCCTGCCTGAGTTAGACAGGAAATGTGAACCGCCCGGGGCAGATATTTCACTATTGATTCCAGTTCACACACTCAGCATTGATCCCCTTGCCTGAGTTAGACAGGAAATGTGAATCGCCCGGGGCTGATATTTCACTATTGATTCCAGTTCACACACTCAGCATTGACCCCCCTGCCTGAGTTAGACAGGAAATGTGAACCGCCCAGGGCAGATATTTCACTATTGATTCCAGTTCACACACTCAGCATTGACCCCCCTGCCTCAGTTAGACAGGAAATGTGAACCGCCCGGGGCTGATATTTCACTATTGATTGCAGTTCACACACTCAGCACTGACCCCCCTGCCTGAGTTAGACAGGAAATGTGAACCGCCCGGGGCAGATATTTCACTATTGATTCCAGTTCACACACTCAGCATTGACCCACCTGCCTGAGTTAGACAGGAAATGTGAACCGCCCGGGACAGATATTTCACTATTGATTCCAGTTCACACACTCAGCATTGACCCCCCTGCCTGAGTTAGACAGGAAATGTGAACCGCCCGGGGCAGATATTTCACTATTGATTCCAGTTCACACACTCAGCATTGATCGTCCTGCCTGAGTTAGACAGGAAATGTGAACCGCCCGGGGCAGATATTTCACTATTGATTCCAGTTCACACACTCAGCATTGATCCCCCTGCCTGAGTTAGACAGGAAATGTGAACCGCCCGGGGTAGATATTTCACTATTGATTCCAGTTCACACACTCAGCATCGACCCCCCTGCCTGAGTTAGACAAGAAATGTGAATCACCCGGGGCAGATATTTCACTATTGATTTCAGTTCACACACTCAGCATTGACCCCCTGCCTGAGTTAGACAGGAAATGTGAACCGCCCGGGGCAGATATTTCACTATTGATTCCAGTTCACACACTCAGCATTGATCCCCTTGCCTGAGTTAGACAGGAAATGTGAATCGCCCGGGGCTGATATTTCACTATTGATTCCAGTTCACACACTCAGCATTGACCCCCCTGCCTGAGTTAGACTGGAAATGTGAACCGCCCGGGGCAGATATTTCACTATTGATTTCAGTTCACACACTCAGCATTGACCCCCCTGCCTGAGTTAGACAGGAAATGTGAACCGCCCGGGGCAGATATTTCACTATTGATTCCAGTTCACACACTCAGCATTGATCCCCCTGCCTGAGTTAGACAAGAAATGTGAACCGCCCGGGGCAGATATTTCACTATTGATTGCAGTTCACACACTCAGCACTGACCCCCCTGCCTGAGTTAGACAGGAAATGTGAACCGCCCGGGGCAGATATTTCACTCCTGATTCCAGTTCACACACTCAGCATTGACCCCCCTGCCTGAGTTAGACAGGAAATGTGAACCGCCCGGGACAGATATTTCACTATTGATTCCAGTTCACACACTCAGCATTGACCCCCCCTGCCTGAGTTAGACAGGAAATGTGAACCGCCCGGGGCAGATATTTCACTATTGATTCCAGTTCACACACTCAGCATTGATCCCCCTGCCTGAGTTAGACAGGAAATGTGAACCGCCCGGGGCAGATTTTTCACTATTGATTCCAGTTCACACACTCAGCATTGACCCCCCTGCCTGAGTTAGACAGGAAATGTGAACCGCCCGGGGCAGATATTTCACTATTGATTGCAGTTCACACACTCAGCATTGACCCCCCTGCCTCAGTTAGACAGGAAATGTGAACCGCCCGGGGCAGATATTTCACTATTGATTGCAGTTCACACACTCAGCATTGACCCCCCTGCCTGAGTTACACAGGAAATGTGAACCGCCCGGGGCAGATATTTCACTATTGATTCCAGTTCACACACTCAGCATTGACCCCCCTGCCTGAGTTAGACAGGAAATGTGAATCGCCCGGGGCAGATATTTCACTATTGATTCCAGTTCACACACTCAGCATCGACCCCCCTGCCTGAGTTAGACAAGAAATGTGAATCGCCCGGGGCAGATATTTCACTATTGATTTCAGTTCACACACTCAGCATTGATGCCCCGGCCTGAGTTAGACAGGAAATGTGATCCGCCCGGGGCAGATATTTCACTATTGATTCCAGTTCACACACTCAGCATTGATCCCTCTGCCTGAGTTAGACAGGAAATGTGAACCGCCCGGGGCAGATATTTCACTATTGATTCCAGTTCACACACTCAGCATTGATCCCCCTGCCTGAGTTAGACAGGAAACATGAACCGCCCGGGGCAGATATTTCACTATTGATTCCAGTTCACACACTCAGCATCGACCCCCCTGCCTGAGTTAGACAGGAAATGTGAAGCGCCCGGGGTAGATATTTCACTATTGATTCCAGTTCACACACTCAGCATTGACCCCCCTGCCTGAGTTAGACAGGAAATGTGAACCGCCCGGGGCAGATATTTCACTATTGATTCCATTTCACGCACTCAGCATTGACCCCCCCTGCCTGAGTTAGACAGGAAATGTGAACCGCCCAGGGCAGATATTTTACTATTGATTCCAGTTCACACACTCAGCATTGATCCCCCTGCCTGAGTTAGACAGGAAATGTGAACTGCCCGGGACAGATGTTTCACTATTGATTCCAGTTCACACACTCAGCATTGATCCCCCTGCCTGAGTTAGCCAGGAAATGTGAACCGCCCGGGGCAGATATTTCACTATTGATTCCAGTTCACACACTCAGCATTGATCCGCCTACCTGAGTTAGACAGGAAATGTGAACCGCCCGGGGCAGATATTTCACTATTGAATCCAGATCACACATCAGCATTGATCCCCCTGCCTGAGTTAGACAGGAAATGTGAACCGCCCGGGGCAGATATTTCACTATTGATTCCAGTTCACAAACTCAGCATTGACCCCCCCGCCTGAGTTAGACAGGAAATGTGAATCGCCCGGGGCAGATATTTCACTATTCGTCCCAGTTCACACACTCAGCATTGACCCCCCTGGATGACTTAGACAGGAAATGTGAACCGCCCCGGGTAGATATTTCACTATTGATTCCAGTTCACACACTCAGCATTGACCCCCCTGCCTGAGTTAGACAGGAAATGTGAACCGCCCGGGGCAGATATTTCACTATTGATTCCAGTTCACACACTCAGCATTGACCCCCCTGCCTGAGTTAGACAGGAAATGTGAACCGCCCGGGGCAGATATTTCACTATTGATTCCAGTTCACACACTCAGCATTGACCCCCCTGCCTGAGTTAGACAGGAAATGTGAACCGCCCGGGGTAGATATTTCACTATTGATTCCAGTTCACACACTCAGCATTGACCCCCCTTCCTGAGTTAGACAGGAATTGTGAACCGCCCGGGGTAGATATTTCACTATTGATTCCAGTTCACACACTCAGCATTGATCGTCCTGCCTGAGTTAGACAGGAAATGTGAACCGCCCGGGGTAGATATTTCACTATTGATTCCAGTTCACACACTCAGCATTGATCCCCCTGCCTGAGTTAGACAGGAAATGTGAACCGCCCGGGGCAGATATTTCACTACTTATTCCAGTTCACAGACTCAGCATTGATCCCCCTGCCTGAGTTAGACAGGAAATGTGAACTGCCCGGGGCAGATATTTCACTATTGATTCCAGTTCACACACTCAGCATTGATCCCCCTGCCTGAGTTAGACAGGAAATGTCAACCGCCCGGGGCAGATATTTCACTATTGATTGCAGTTCACACACGCAGCATTGATCCCCCTGCCTGAGTTAGACAGGAAATGTGAACCGCCCGGGGCAGATATTTCACTATTGATTCCAGTTCACACACTCAGCATCGATCCCCCTGCCTGAGTTAGACAGGAAATGTGAACCGCCCGGGGCAGATAATTCACTATTGATTCCAGTTCACACACTCAGCATTGACCCCCCTGCCTGAGTTAGACAGGAAATGTGAACCGCCCGGGGCAGATATTTCACTATTGATTGCAGTTCACACACGCAGCATTGATCCCCCTGCCTGAGTTAGACAGGAAATGTGAACCGCCCGGGGCAGATATTTCACTATTGATTCCAGTTCACACACTCAGCATTGATCCCCCTGCCTGAGTTAGACAGGAAATGTGAACCGCCCGGGACAGATATTTCACTATTGATTCCAGTTCACACACTCAGCATTGACCCCCCTGCCTGAGTTAGACAGGAAATGTGAACCGCCCGGGGTAGATATTTCACTGTTGATTCCAGTTCACACACTCAGCATTGACCCCCCTGCCTGAGTTAGACAGGAAATGTGAACCGCCCGGGGTAGATATTTCACTATTGATTCCAGTTCACATACTCAGCATTGACCCCCCTGCCAGAGTTAGGCAGGAAATGTGAACCGCCCGGGGCAGATATTTCACTATTGATTCCAGTTCACACACTCAGCATTGACCCCCCTGCCTGAGTTAGACAGGAAATGTGAACCGCCCGGGGCAGATATTTCACTATTGATTCCAGTTCACACACTCAGCATTGACCCCCCTGCCTGAGTTAGACAGGAAATGTGAACCGCCCGGGGCAGATATTTCACTATTGATTCCAGTTCACACACTCAGCATTGACCCCCCTGCCTGAGTTCGACAGGAAATGTGAACCGCCCGGGGCAGATATTTCACTATTGATTCCAGTTCACACACTCAGCATTGACCGTCCTTCCTGAGTTAGACAGGAAATGTGAACAGCCCGGGGTAGATATTTCACTATTGATTCCAGTTCACACACTCAGCATTAATCCCCCTGCCTGAGTTAGACAGGAAATGTGAACCGCCCGGGACAGATATTTCACTATTGATTCCAGTTCACACACTCAGCATTGACCCCCCTGCCAGAGTTAGACAGGAAATGTGAACCGCCCGGGGCAGATATTTCACTATTGATTCCAGTTCACACACTCAGCATTGACCCCCCTGCCTGAGTTAGACAGCAAAAGTGAACCACCCGGGGCAGATATTTCACTATTGATTCCAGTTCACACACTCATCATTGATCCCCCTGCCTGAATTAGACAGGAAATGTGAAATGCCCGGGGCAGATATTTCACTACTAATTCCAGCTCACACACTCAGCATTGACCCCCCTGCCTGAGTTAGACAGGAAATGTGAACCGCCCGGGGCAGATATTTCACTCTTGATTCCAGTTCACACACTCAGCATTGACCCCCTTTCCTGAGTTAGACAGGAAATGTGAACCGCCCGGGGCAGATATTTCACTATTGATTCCAGTTCACACACTCAGCATCGATCCCCCTGCCTGAGTTAGACAGGAAATGTGAACCGCCCGGGGCAGATATTTCACTATTGATTCCAGTTCACACACTCAGCATCGACCCCCCTGCCTGAGTTAGACAGGAAATGTGAACCGCCCGGGGCAGATATTTCACTATTGATTCCAGTTCACACACTCAGCATTGACCCCCCTGCCTGAGTTAGAGAGGAAATGTGAACCGCCCGGGGCAGATATTTCACTATTGATTCCAGTTCACACACTCAGCATTGACCCCCCTGCCTGAGTTAGACTGGAAATGTGAAGCGCCCGGGGCAGATATTTCACTTTTGATTCCAGTTCACACACTCAGCATTGACCCCCCTGCCTGAGTTAGACAGGAAATTTGAACCGCCCGGGGCAGATATTTCACTATTGATTCCAGTTCACACACTCAGCATTGATCCCCTTACCTGAGTTAGACAGGAAATGTGAATCGCCCGGGGCAGATATTTCACTATTGATTGCAGTTCACACACTCAGCATTGACCCCCCTGCCTGAGTTAGACAGGAAATGTGAACCGCCCGGGGTAGATATTTCACTGTTGATTCCAGTTCACACACTCAGCATTGACCCCCCTGCCTGAGTTAGACAGGAATTGTGAACCGCCCGGGGTAGATATTTCACTATTGATTCCAGTTCACACACTCAGCATTGATCGTCCTGCCTGAGTTAGACAGGAAATGTGAACCGCCCGGGGTAGATATTTCACTCTTGATTCCAGTTCACACACTCAGCATCGACCCCCCTGCCTGAGTTAGACAGGAAATGTGAACCGCCCGGGGTAGATATTTCACTATTGATTCCAGTTCACACACTCAGCATTGACCCCCCTGCCTGAGTTAGACAGGAAATGTGAAACGCCCGGGGCAGATATTTCACTATTGATTCCAGTTCACACACTCAGCATTGACCCCCCTGCCTGAGTTAGACAGGAAATGTGAAATGCCCGGGGTAGATATTTCACTCTTGATTCCAGTTCACACACTCAGCATTGACCCCCCTGCCAGAGTTAGACAGGAAATGTGAACCGCCCGGGGCAGATATTTCACTACTGATTCCAGTTCACACACTCAGCATTGATCCCCCTGCCTGAGTTAGACAGGAAATATGAACCGCCCGGGGCAGATATTTCACTATTGATTCCAGTTCACACACTCAGCATTGACCCCCCTGCCTGAGTTAGACAGGAAATGTGAACCGCCCGGGGCAGATATTTCACTATTGATTCCAGTTCACACACTCAGCATTGATCCCCCTGCCTGAGTTAGACAGGAAATGTGAAATGCCCGGGGCAGATATTTCACTACTAATTCCAGTTCACACACTCAGCATTGATCTCCCTGCCTGAGTTAGACAGGAAATGTGAACCGCCCGGGGCAGATATTTCACTCTTGATTCCAGTTCACACACTCAGCATTGACCCCCTTTCCTGAGTTAGACAGGAAATGTGAACCGCCCGGGGCAGATATTTCACTCTTGATTCCAGTTCACACACTCAGCATTGACCCCCCTGCCTGAGTTAGACAGGAAATGTGAACCGCCCGGGGCAGATATTTCACTATTGATTCCAGTTCACACACTCAGCATTGATCCCCCTGCCTGAGTTAGACAGGAAATGTGAACCGCCCGGGGCAGATATTTCACTATTGATTCCAGTTCACACACTCAGCATTGATCGTCCTGCCTGAGTTAGACAGGAAATGTGAACCTCCCGGGGCAGATATTTCACTATTGATTCCAGTTCACACACTCAGCATTGACCCCCCTGCCTGAGTTAGACAGGAAATGTGAACCGCCCGGGGCAGATATTTCACTATTGATTCCAGTTCACACACTCAGCATCGATCCCCCTGCCTGAGTTAGACAGGAAATGTGAACCGCCCGGGGCAGTTATTTCACTATTGATTCCAGTTCACACACTCAGCATCGATCCCCCTGCCTGAGTTAGACAGGAAATGTGAACCGCCCGGGGCAGATATTTCACTCTTGATTCCAGTTCACACACTCAGCATTGACCCCCTTTCCTGAGTTAGACAGGAAATGTGAACCGCCCGGGGCAGATATTTCACTATTGATTGCAGTTCACACATTCAGCATCGATCCCCCTGCCTGAGTTAGACAGGAAATGTGAACCGCCCGGGGCAGATATTTCACTATTGATTCCAGTTCACACACTCAGCATTGTCCCCCTGCCTGAGTTAGAGAGGAAATGTGAACCGCCCGGGGCAGATATTTCACTATTGATTCCAGTTCACACACTCAGCATTGACCCCCCTGCCTGAGTTAGACTGGAAATGTGAACCGCCCGGGGCAGATATTTCACTATTGATTCCAGTTCACACACTCAGCATTAACCCCCCTGCCTGAGTTAGACAGGAAATGTGAACCGCCCGGGGCAGATATTTCACTATTGATTCCAGTTCACACACTCAGCATTGACCCCCCTGCCTGAGTTAGACAGGAAATGTGAAGCGCCCGGGGCAGATATTTCACTATTGATTCCAGTTCACACACTCAGCATTGATCCCCTTGCCTGAGTTAGACAGGAAATGTGAATCGCCCGGGGCAGATATTTCACTGTTGATTCCAGTTCACACACTCAGCATTGACCCCCGCTGCCTCAGTTAGTCAGAAAATGTGAACCGCCCGGGGCAGATATTTCACTATTGATTCCAGTTCACACACTCTGCATTGACCCCCCCTGCCTGAGTTAGACAGGAAATGTGAACCGCCCGGGGCAGATATTTTACTATTGATTCCAGTTCACACACTCAGCATTGACCCCCCTGCCTGAGTTAGACAGGAAATGTGAACCGCACAGGGCAGATATTTTACTATTGATTCCAGTTCACACACTCAGCATTGACCCCCCTGCCTGAGTTAGACAGGAAATGTGAACCGCCCGGGGCAGATATTTCACTATTCGTCCCAGTTCACACACTCAGCATTGACCCCCCTGGATGAGTTAGACAGAAAATGTGAACCGCCCGGGGTAGATATTTCACTATTGATTCCAGTTCACACACTCAGCATTGACCCCCCTGGATGAGTTAGACAGAAAATGTGAACCGCCCGGGGCAGATATTTCACTATTGACTCCAGTTCACACACTCAGCATCGATCCCCCTGCCTGAGTTAGACAGGAAATGTGAACCGCCCGGGGCAGATATTTCACTATTGATTCCAGTTCACACACTCAGCATCGATCCCCCTGCCTGAGTTAGACAGGAAATGTGAACCGCCCGGGGTAGATATTTCACTATTGATTCCAGTTCACACACTCAGCATTGACCCCCCCTGCCTGAGTTAGACAGGAAATGTGAACTGCCCGGGACAGATATTTCACTATTGATTCCAGTTCACACACTCAGCATTGACCCCCCTGCCTGAGTTAGACAGGAAATGTGAACCGCCAGGGCCAGATATTTCACTATTGATTCCAGTTCACACTCAGCATTGATCCCCCTGCCTGAGTTAGACAGGAAATGTGAACCGCCCGGGGCAGATATTTCACTATTGATTCCAGTTCACACACTCAGCATTGATCCCCCTGCCTGAGTTAGACAGGAAATGTGAACCGCCCGGGGTAGATATTTCACTATTGATTCCAGTTCACACACTCAGCATTGACCCCCCTGCCTGAGTTAGACAGGAATTGTGAACCGCCCGGGGCAGATATTTCACTATTGATTCCAGTTCACACACTCAGCATTGATCGTCCTGCCTGAGTTAGACAGGAAATGTGAACCGTCCAGGGCATATATTTCACTTTTGATTCCAGTTCACACACTCAGCATTGACCCCCCTGCCTGAGTTAGACAGGAAATGTGAACCGCCCGGGGCATATATTTCACTTTTGATTCCAGTTCACACACTCAGCATTGATCCCCCTACCTGAGTTAGACAGGAAATGTGAACCGCCCGGGGCAGATATTTCACTATTGATTCCAGTTCACACACTCAGCATTGAACCCCCTGCCTGAGTTAGAGAGGAAATGTGAACCGCCCGGGGCAGATATTTCACTATTGATTCCAGTTCACACACTCAGCATTGACCCCCCTGCCTGAGTTAGACAGGAAATGTGAACCGCCCGAGACAGATATTTCACTATTGATCCCAGTTCACACACTCAGCATTGATCGTCCTGCCTGAGTTAGACAGGAAATGTGAACCGCCCGGGACAGATATTTCACTATTGATTCCAGTTCACACACTCAGCATTGACCCCCCTGCCTGAGTTAGACAGGAAATGTGAACCGCCCGGGACAGATATTTCACTATTGATTCCAGTTCACAAACTCAGCATTGATCCCCCTGCCTGAGATAGACAGGAAATGTGAACCGCCCGGGGCATATATTTCACTTTTGATTCCAGTTCACACACTCAGCATTGACCCCCCTTCCTGAGTTAGACAGGAAATGTGAACCGCCCGGGGCAGATATTTCACTATTGATTCCAGTTCACACACTCAGCATTGACCCCCTGCCTGAGTTAGACAGGAAATGTGAACTGCCCGGGGCAGATATTTCACTATTGGTCCCAGTTCACACACTCAGCATTGATCGTCCTGCCTGAGTTAGACAGGAAATGTGAACCGCCCGGGGCAGATATTTCACAATTGATTCCAGTTCACACACTCAGCATTGACCCCCCTGCCTGAGTTAGACAGGAAATGTGAACTGCCCGGGGCAGATATTTCACTATTGATTCCAGTTCACACACTCAGCATTGATCGTCCTGCCTGAGTTAGACAGGAAATGTGAACCGCCCGGGGCACATATTTCACTACTTATTCCAGTTCACAGACTCAGCATTGATCCCCCTGCCTGAGTTAGACAGGAAATGTGAACTGCCCGGGGCAGATATTTCACTATTGATTCCAGTTCACACACTCAGCATTGATCCCCCTGCCTGAGTTAGACAGGAAATGTGAACCGCCCGGGGCAGATATTTCACTATTGATTCCAGTTCACACACTCAGCATTGACCCCCCTGCCTGAGTTAGACAGGAAATGTGAACCGCCCGGGGTAGATATTTCACTGTTGATTCCAGTTCACACACTCAGCATTGACCCCCCTGCCTGAGTTTGACAGGAATTGTGAACTGCCCGGGGTAGATATTTCACTATTGATTCCAGTTCACACACTCAGCATTGACCCCCCTGCCTGAGTTAGACAGGAAATGTGAACCGCCCGGGGTAGATATTTCACTATTGATTCCAGTTCACACACTCAGCATTGACCCCCCTGCCAGAGTTAGACAGGAAATGTGAACCGCCCGGGACAGATATTTCACTATTGATTCCAGTTCACACACTCAGCATTGACCCCCCTGCCTGAGTTAGACAGGAAATGTGAACCGCCCGGGGCAGATATTTCACTGTTGATTCCAGTTCACACACTCAGCATTGATCCCCCTGCCTGAGTTAGACAGGAAATGTGAACCGCCCGGGGCAGATATTTCACTTTTGATTCCAGTTCACACACTCAGCATTGACCCCCCTGCCAGAGTTAGACAGGAAATGTGAACCGCCCGGGGAAGATATTTCACTGTTGATTCCAGTTCACACACTCAGCATTGATCCCCCTGCCTGAGTTAGACAGGAAATGTGAACCGCCCGGGGTATATATTTCACTATTGATTCCAGTTCACACACTCAGCATTGACCCCCCTGCCTGAGTTAGACAGGAAATGTGAACCGCCCGGGGCAGATATTTCACTTTTGATTCCAGTTCACACACTCAGCATTGACCCCCCTGCCAGAGTTAGACAGGAAATGTGATCCGCCCGGGGCAGATATTTCACTATTGATTCCAGTTCACACACTCAGCATCGACCCCCCTGCCTGAGTTAGGCAGGAAATGTGAACCGCCCGGGGTAGATATTTCACTATTGATTCCAGTTCACACACTCAGCATTGATCGTCCTGCCTGAGTTAGACAGGAAATGTGAACCGCCCAGGGCAGATATTTTACTATTGATTCCAGTTCACACACTCAGCATTGACCCCCCTGCCTGAGTTAGACAGGAAATGTGAACCGCCCAGGGCAGATATTTTACTATTGATTCCAGTTCACACACTCAGCATTGACCCCCCTGCCTGAGTTAGACAGGAAATGTGAACCGCCCGGGGCAGATATTTCACTATTCGTCCCAGTTCACACACTCAGCATTGACCCCCCTGGATGAGTTAGACAGAAAATGTGAACCGCCCGGGGTAGATATTTCACTATTGATTCCAGTTCACACACTCAGCATTGACCCCCCTGGATGAGTTAGACAGAAAATGTGATCCGCGCGGGGCAGATATTTCACTATTGACTCCAGTTCACACACTCAGCATCGATCCCCCTGCCTGAGTTAGACAGGAAATGTGAACCGCCCGGGGCAGATATTTCACTATTGATTCCAGTTCACACACTCAGCATCGATCCCCCTGCCTGAGTTAGACAGGAAATGTGAACCGCCCGGGGTAGATATTTCACTATTGATTCCAGTTCACACACTCAGCATTGACCCCCCCTGCCTGAGTTAGACAGGAAATGTGAACTGCCCGGGACAGATATTTCACTATTGATTCCAGTTCACACACTCAGCATTGACCCCCCTGCCTGAGTTAGACAGGAAATGTGAACCGCCAGGGGCAGATATTTCACTATTGATTCCAGTTCACACTCAGCATTGATCCCCCTGCCTGAGTTAGACAGGAAATGTGAACCGCCCGGGGCAGATATTTCACTATTGATTCCAGTTCACACACTCAGCATTGATCCCCCTGCCTGAGTTAGACAGGAAATGTGAACCGCCCGGGGTAGATATTTCACTATTGATTCCAGTTCACACACTCAGCATTGACCCCCCTGCCTGAGTTAGACAGGAATTGTGAACCGCCCGGGGCAGATATTTCACTATTGATTCCAGTTCACACACTCAGCATTGATCGTCCTGCCTGAGTTAGACAGGAAATGTGAACCGTCCAGGGCATATATTTCACTTTTGATTCCAGTTCACACACTCAGCATTGACCCCCCTGCCTGAGTTAGACAGGAAATGTGAACCGCCCGGGGCATATATTTCACTATTGATTCCAGTTCACACACTCAGCATTGATCCCCCTGCCAGAGTTAGACAGGAAATGTGAACCGCCCGGGGCAGATATTTCACTATTGATTCCAGTTCACACACTCAGCATTGAACCCCCTGCCTGAGTTAGAGAGGAAATGTGAACCGCCCGGGGCAGATATTTCACTATTGATTCCAGTTCACACACTCAGCATTGACCCCCCTGCCTGAGTTAGACAGGAAATGTGAACCGCCCGGGGTAGATATTTCACTGTTGATTCCAGTTCACACACTCAGCATTGACCCCCCTGCCTGAGTTTGACAGGAATTGTGAACCGCCCGGGGTAGATATTTCACTATTGATTCCAGTTCACACACTCAGCATTGACCCCCCTGCCTGAGTTAGACAGGAAATGTGAACCGCCCGGGGTAGATATTTCACTATTGATTCCAGTTCACACACTCAGCATTGACCCCCCTGCCAGAGTTAGACAGGAAATGTGAACCGCCTGGGGCAGATATTTCACTGTTGATTCCAGTTCACACACTCAGCATTGATCCCCCTGCCTGAGTTAGACAGGAAATGTGAACCGCCCGGGGTAGATATTTCACTATTGATTCCAGTTCACACACTCAGCATTGACCCCCCTGCCAGAGTTAGACAGGAAATGTGAACCGCCCGGGGAAGATATTTCACTGTTGATTCCAGTTCACACACTCAGCATTGATCCCCCTGCCTGAGTTAGGCAGGAAATGTGAACCGCCCGGGGCAGATATTTCACTATTGATTCCAGTTCACACACTCAGCATCGACCCCCCTGCCTGAGTTAGACAGGAAATGTGAACCGCCCGGGGGGGATATAATTCACTATTGATTCCAGTTCACACACTCAGCATTGACCCCCCTGCCGGAGTTAGACAGGAAATGTGAACTGCCCGGGGCAGATATTTCACTATTGATTCCAGTTCACACACTCAGCATTGATCGTCCTGCCTGAGTTAGACAGGAAATGTGAACCGCCCGGGGCAGATATTTCACTATTGATTCCAGTTCACACACTCAGCATTGACGCCCCTGCCGGAGTTAGACAGGAAATGTGAACTGCCCGGGGCAGATATTTCACTATTGATTCCAGTTCACACACTCAGCATTGACCCCCCTGCCTGAGTTAGACAGGAAATGTGAACCGCCCGGGGTATATATTTCACTATTGATTCCAGTTCACACACTCAGCATTGACCCCCCTGCCTGAGTTAGACAGGAAATGTGAACCCCCCGGGCAGATATTTCACTATTGATTCCAGTTCACACACTCAGCATTGATCCCCCTGCCTGAGTTAGACAGGAAATGTGAACCGCCCGGGACAGATATTTCACTATTGATTCCAGTTCACACACTCAGCATCGACCCCCCTGCCTGAGTTAGACAGGAAATGTGAACCGCCCGGGGCACATATTTCACTATTGATTCCAGTTCACACACTCAGCATTGATCCCCCTGCCTGAGTTAGACAGGAAATGTGAACCGCCCGGGGCAGATATTTCACTATTGATTCCAGTTCACACACTCAGCACTGATCCCCCTGCCTG
Source organism: Scyliorhinus torazame (assembly GCF_047496885.1). Lineage (NCBI taxonomy): Eukaryota > Metazoa > Chordata > Chondrichthyes > Carcharhiniformes > Scyliorhinidae > Scyliorhinus > Scyliorhinus torazame. The sequence continues at coordinate 363,806,862 of NC_092710.1, forward strand.
AGTTAGACAGGAAATGTGAACCGCCCGGGGCAGATATTTCACTATTGATTCCAGTTCACACACTCAGCATTGATCCCCCTGCCTGAGTTAGACAGGAAATGTGAACCGCCCGGGGCAGATATTTCACTATTGATTCCAGTTCACACACTCAGCATTGATCCCCCTGCCTGAGTTAGACAGGAAATGTGAACCGCCAGGGGCAGATATTTCACTATTGATTCCAGTTCACACACTCAGCATTGATCCCCCTGCCTGAGTTAGACAGGAAATGTGAACCGCCCGGGGCAGATATTTCACTATTGATTCCAGTTCACACACTCAGCATTGATCCCCCTGCCTGAGTTAGACAGGAAATGTGAACCGCCCGGGGCAGATATTTCACTATTGATTCCAGTTCACACACTCAGCATTGATCCCCCTGCCTGAGTTAGACAGGAAATGTGAACCGCCCGGGGCAGATATTTCACAATTGATTCCAGTTCACACACTCAGCATTGATCCCCCTGCCTGAGTTAGACAGGAAATGTGAACCGCCCGGGGCAGATATTTCACTATTGATTCCAGTTCACACACTCAGCATCGATCCCCCTGCCTGAGTTAGACAGGAAATGTGAACCGCCCGGGGCAGATATTTCACTATTGATTCCAGTTCACACACTCAGCATTGATCCCCCTGCCTGAGTTAGACAGGAAATGTGAACCGCCCGGGGCAGATATTTCACTATTGATTCCAGTTCACACACTCAGCATTGATCCCCCTGCCTGAGTTAGACAGGAAATGTGAACCGCCCGGGGCAGATATTTCACTATTGATTCCAGTTCACACACTCAGCATTGACCCCCCTGCCTGAGTTAGACAGGAAATGTGAAGCGCCCAGGGCAGATATTTCACTTTTGATTCCAGTTCACACACTCAGCATTGATCCCCCTGCCTGAGTGAGACAGGAAATTTGAACCGCCCGGGGCAGATATTTCACTATTGATTCCAGTTCACACACTCAGCATTGACCCCCCTGCCTGAGTTAGACAAGAAATGTGAACCGCCCGGGGCAGATATTTCACCATTGGTCCCAGTTCACACATTCAGCATTGACCCCCCTGCCTGAGTTAGACAGGAAATGTGAATCGCCCGGGGCAAAAATTTCACTATTGATTGCAGTTCACACACTCAGCATTGACCCCCCCTGCCTGAGTTAGACAGGAAATGTGAAACGCCCGGGGCAGATATTTCACTATTGATTCCAGTTCACACACTCAGCATCGACCCCCCTGCGTGAGTTAGACAAGAAATGTGAATCGCCCGGGGCAGATATTGCACTATTGATTTCAGTTCACACACTCAGCATTGATGCCCCGGCCTGAGTTAGACAGGAAATGTGAACCGCACGGGGCAGATATTTCACTATTGATTCCAGTTCACACACTCAGCATTGACCCCCCTGCCTGAGTTCGACAGGAAATGTGAACCGCCCGGGGCAGATATTTCACTATTGATTCCAGTTCACACACTCAGCATTGATCCCCCTGCCTGAGTTAGACAGGAAATGTGAACCGCACGGGGCAGATATTTCACTATTGATTCCAGTTCACACACTCAGCATCGACCCCCCTGCGTGAGTTAGACAGGAAATGTGAACCGCCCGGGGCAGATATTTCACTATTGATTCCAGTTCACACACTCAGCATTGATCGTCCTGCCTGAGTTAGACAGGAAATGTGAACCGCCCGAGGCAGATATTTCACTATTGATTCCAGTTCACACACTCAGCATTGATCCCCCTGCCTGAGTTCGACAGGAAATGTGAACCGCCCGGGGCAGATATTTCACTATTGATTCCAGTTCACACACTCAGCATTGACCCCCCTGCCTTAGTTAGACAGGAAATGTGAACCGCCCAGGGCAGATATTTTACTATTGATTCCAGTTCACACACTCAGCATTGATCCCCCTGCCTGAGTTAGACAGGAAATGTGAACTGCCCGGGACAGATGTTTCACTATTGATTCCAGTTCACACACTCAGCATTGATCCCCCTGCCTGAGTTAGACAGGAAATGTGAACCGCCCGGGGCAGATATTTCACTATTGATTCCAGTTCACACACTCAGCATTGATCCGCCTACCTGAGTTAGACAGGAAATGTGAACCGCCCGGGGCAGATATTTCACTATTGAATCCAGTTCACACACTCAGCATTGATCCCCCCGCCTGAGTTAGACAGGAAATGTGAACCGCCCGGGGCAGATATTTCACTATTGATTCCAGTTCACAAACTCAGCATTGACCCCCCTGCCTGAGTTAGACAGGAAATGTGAACCGCCCGGGGCAGATATTTCACTATTGGTCCAGGTTCACACACTCAGCATTGACCCCCCTGCCTGAGTTAGACAGAAAATGTGAACCGCCCGGGGTAGATATTTCACTATTGATTCCAGTTCACACACTCAGCATTGACCCCCCTGCCTGAGTTAGACAGGAAATGTGAACCGCCCGGGGTAGATATTTCACTATTGATTCCAGTTCACACACTCAGCATTGATCCCCCTGCCTGAGTTAGACAGGAAATGTGAACCGCCCGGGGCAGATATTTCACTATTGATTCCAGTTCACACACTCAGCATTGACCCCCCTGCCTGAGTTAGACAGGAAATGTGAACCTCCCGGGACAGATATTTCACTATTGATTCCAGTTCACACACTCAGCATTGACCCCCCTGCCTGAGTTAGACAGGAAATGTGAACCGCCCGGGGCAGATATTTCACTATTGATTCCAGTTCACACTCAGCATTGACCCCCCTGCCTGAGTTAGACAGGAAATGTGAACCGCCCGGGGTAGATATTTCACTATTGATTCCAGTTCACACACTCAGCATTGACCCCCCTGCCTGAGTTAGACAGGAAATGTGAACCGCCCAGGGCAGATATTTCACTATTGATTCCAGTTCACACACTCAGCATTGATCGTCCTGCCTGAGTTAGACAGGAAATGTGAACCGCCCGGGGCAGATATTTCACTATTGATTCCAGTTCACACACTCAGCATTGACCCCCCTGCCTGAGTTAGACAGGAAATGTGAACCGCCCAGGGCAGATATTTCACTATTGATTCCAGTTCACACACTCAGCATTGACCCCCCTGCCTGAGTTAGACAGGAAATGTGAACCGCCCGGGGCATATATTTCACTTTTGATTCCAGTTCACACACTCAGCATTGACCCCCCTGCCTGAGTTAGGCAGGAAATGTGAACCGCCCGGGGCAGATATTTCACTACTTATTCCAGTTCACAGACTCAGCATTGATCCCCCTGCCTGAGTTAGACAGGAATTGTGAACCGCCCGGGGCATATATTTCACTTTTGATTCCAGTTCACACACTCAGCATTGACCCCCCTGCCTGAGTTAGGCAGGAAATGTGAACCGCCCGGGGCAGATATTTCACTACTTATTCCAGTTCACAG